>NW_019154098.1:11272184-11300444 GCF_002288905.1 Enhydra lutris kenyoni | reverse complement strand
GGGATCATGACCTGAGCCGAAGGCTCAGGTCATGATCCCGGCGTCCTGGGATCGAGTCCCACATCGGGCTCCTTGCTCGTCAGGGAGCCTGCTTCTCCCTCTGCCTCTGCCTGTCATTCTGTCTGCCTGTGCTCGCTCTCTCTCCCTCTCTCTCTCTGACAAATAAATAAATAAAATCTTTAAAAAAAAAAATAAAGATAGAGGCTCATTCATCCAGTGATCATTTATTAGGCCCTTGATTTGGCAGGCACATAGCAGAGGGACCAGGAGGACAGAGAGACAGAGGATGAACTTATCCAAGGGGAACAGAGGAGGACCCAAACCAAGATGATCCTGCAGCTGATGGTGATGAGGAAGGGATTCAAGAGATCTGATAGGGCAGAATCAGTAGGACCTGCTGAGACTGTGCTGGGGCTGGGGGTTGATATTCAACGCCATTTAGTCCATGAGAATGGCTTCTGGCAGGTGGGCATTGTTCCTGGGGGCTGCCTGCCTACTGCTTGTAACACCTCCCTTTAGAATGCCTGGGCTGGTTTTAGGTGGTGCGCTAAAATGGAATTAACTGACCTTAAAACACAGAGTGGGAGAGATTACTTCTTTTTCCTTTATTCCTTCTTGTAACAATATGGAAAGAGTTTCAGTTTGGAGTTAGTTGGGTGTAACACCCTTCTGACTCATCCTAATCTTCTTGAAGGAAGAATAGAGATAGTATCAGGCAAAGAGCCCTAAGCAGGCAATGGTATTTAGCTGGAATTCAATACCAGTATTTCTGTTTTCACTGTAGTCTTGTTGTTTTGTTGTTGTTAATTTTTACCTATGGCATACACTTTCCATTTTCTATAGCAACTGCTCTTTGTTAATAAATTTATTTAAATTTGAAAAGTGAGTCAAAACAAAGAAAAAAACATTAAGCAGTTATGGCAAAACTTGTACAGGTGTTATTTGGATAGGAACTGGAGAAAATGCACCCTCAGTGTTCTCCACCCCTACAGACTGTGGTAGAGGGTCACTAGAGGTGATGGTCCACAGGACAGGAAGCAGGGAGCATAGAATTAATAATGGCACCACTAGGCACCAAAGGCAGAACATCCCAACCTTAACCCAAGGGGTTAGATGAATAACTTTTCCTAGTGTACTTGGCCTAATTTAGAAATGATCATTTTATTTTTCATTCAAATAAGCTAATATTTCCATGTTCTCAGATTTATTTGGAGAGAGCAACTTATTCACATCAATTTCTAAATAAAGGAGAGAAGGATGGCAGAAATAGGGGATGGGAACGAGCAGCTCATGATGTATCATGACATGGGGATAATATTTGTGTAATGTTTTTCCTCCTTACAAGCAATTTCATGTATTATGCATGTATCATCTGAGTCTCTCAGCAATTGTGTTCATTACTGAGGAGATAAGTAGAAATGACTGATAATGGGTAGATTACTTATTGTCCATAACAGCAGTGACACCATGGGTCATGGTGCACAACACGCTGTATTACTATCTCATTCCAGAAGCATCCGTATGATGGTATTGCTATTACCATCATCATCACCTCTAATTTAGGGACGAGGAAATGATTTCATATAATTTGGCCAAGGTCAAGGTCAAGGTTGCCCATCTAGCCAATGAGGATCCTGGATTTGAATCCAGGCAGTGTGGTGAAAGACACATGCATTGAACAACTCTGCCAACCTGGGCGGACATCAGGACTTTGATTAGTGTCCTATATTCTGTGGGCTACAAACATTTATTGAGCTTCTACTGTGTTCCAGGACTGTACTAGGCATGAGGGTTAGAAAGATAACCAAGTGTCAGGCCCTGTCACGGGGACCTCAGAAACTGGCAGGGAGGCAGATGGACACAGACAGCTCACAGGGTAAAGGCAAGAACAACATCTAGCAAAGGCACAAAGGAGAGACTCTCACTCTGGGAAGGCTACACTGAGCGGGGATGGTTGGAGTTGACCTTACATATGAAGTTGCCTGGTGGATGGAAGGGGGAAGAGGTGGTCCATGGAGACCATCCCCAGGCAGTAGAAGCCACAGGTGCAAATGGCTGTAAAGCAAGATGACCTGTTTGGAACCCTGTGATGGGGTCTGGCAGGAGCATGCCCGTGAGGGTCAGGGGAGAGTGGGAATTTAGGGAAGTGGGTGCCAGAGGGGGTTGTGTTTACAACATCAGGGAGAAACAAAAACATTTCCCAAATCCATCCCTGACTGGGTAACAACTGGTAAGATCTTATATACATATAGAAAGCATAATGGAATGCTCCAGCAAAATGCAGAGCAGCTCCCAGAGCCTCAAGGCTGCTGGTGCAAACCCGTGAGACAAGAACCAAAGTCACAGCCCTTGAAGTCCCTTAGGCTAAAGTGGAAATCAGCACGGAAAAGAGCCCCCTCTTTGCATTGCTTCCTTAGAGAGACCTGCAACATTTGTCATCTTTCCATTCCCCTAATAAGATTGTTGCATTTCATTTTTACTTTCTCTGCACTCACTCTCCTTTGAAGAGAGTTGGTGCCAAACAACCCAGATGCAGCCATCCAATTATGCTGAATGTGGGGAGAAAATTACCATCAGAGCACCCTGCCAGCGAAGCCCCATGTTTACTCAATTCTATGGCCCTGCAATATTCATCTTTGGAAATCATATTCACATAAATTCCTAGTCATTTTGAATAGAGTGATGAGCAGGGTGCTTGGTATGCGGAGACATGGAATTCCAGATTATTCTGGGTTGTTTGTGACGACAGTCGACAGCGCTCACTCAGCCCTGATGAACCCTGATGGAGCACCGACAGGGTACAACGCACTTCGCAAAGGGCTGGGAGGAGGCGGAGTATGGAAATGAATTAGGCGTGCAGCCAGATCAAGGAGCCTAGGGACTGGTGGGGAAGAGAAAAGCTATAAATAATCACAGCACAGACAGACGGTACTGAGGACCTTAAGTGAGGCAGAGAACACGGCTTTGCCATTTAGAGGAGGGAGATTATTTCCAGCTCAGGGGATCATTGAAGTCTCTGTGAATGATGCCACCTAAATTGAGCTGCTCAGTCATTTACTCAGCAAATATAGCCTTGCTCTGGGGACATGGATGCTGCCAGGTGCCAGAGACACCCAGGTAATGCAGAATAAGGCTGAAAAGGCTGCCCTCGCCAAGTTTATGTTTACTAAGTGGGAGGGTTTATGTTTACTAAGTAGGAGGAGTCAGACAGCAATGTAAGTGAACTGGTAATGAACAGCAACACTGGGACAAAATAAGTACTACAAAGAAAGTCAAGCAGGTTGATACAATCAATGGTGCCTAGGGCAGGATGCCTATGGCAGATGGATCTACTTTAAACTGTGTAATCAGGACAGGCCTGAAGGTTAAGAGAGAGTCAGTCTTGCAAGGATTTGGAGGAACAGGCTTTGAGACAGGGGGAATTGCACGTGCAAAGGCCCTGAGGCAAGGATGAGTGTTGGGTGTGTGGTGAGCCTGCAGAGGAGGGAGGGTGGAAGGATCTGAGGCTGGAGAGGTGCGTGGACTAGAGAAGGGACGTGGATATTTCTGCAAGTGTAGTAGGAAATTGTGTGAGAGTTTAGTCAGGAGAAGGGGGAGTTAGTCATGTGGAGGTGACAGGTGCTCCTTATAGGCAGAGGCCGGCATGATGGTATTTGGGAACCTGTGAAAAGTCTCTTCTAGAGAAGCATATTGGGAGCCACATGAGGCCCAGATCAAGGAGATCCTTGGAAAACTGCAGTTTGGCCTTTGCCCCTGAGAACAACAACCATAAGCGAATCTTTAGATTCTGGAGATCTCTGATGCAAACAGCCACCTGCAAGTTATTCCATCTCTGTAAACAGGCCCTCTACAGAAATGCTCAGCATTCCCAGAGCCTTTAGTCCCTCCCCGCCAAACCAAAGAGATGCAGTGGACTTATACCAGCAGCCCAGAGACCATGGGACAGGGCGAGCCTCCCTGTCCTTCCCCTGTGAACCCTGGGCATTCACTTTTTGCCTTCTTCACCTCTACTGCCCCCTCTCACACACTCACAAACATGTTTAAAAAAAAATACAAATCTGTGATACAATGTTCTTGGGGCTCTAAATATTCCCACCCGTCCTGGGAAGAGTCAAGAATAGGTGCAGGGCAAATTCGAGATGAACACATACTCTCCTCTTGCTTGGACGCTCTGTCAGCTTCAAAGGGGATCTTGGTTTTTTGCTGCTAATCATGCTGTTTTCCTCTACTCTTCTGAAACAGAGGCTCTTTATTTTTCCCTTCCATACCCTGCCTTGTGGAGCCGAGGCTGTGTTTTCTTTGTGACAGAATGTCAGGTTGGCTTCTGAAGCAGAAACCAAACTATTAATGGCTTAAAGAAGAGATATGCTCCTCTCTGGTGCAGGCTGTTTGAGGCTGATGTGGGCGCAGGGATGCAGGCTCTCTCGTGGCTCTGTCAACCCTGGGTACCGCTTGTCCATGATGCATTTGGGCTTTTGGCCATATTCACACTCAGCAGTGGAATGGAGGAAGAAATGGAAGAAGAAGGGAAGGGCCATGACCCTCCCTGTAATGTCCTAACCTGGTGGCAGCACACATCACTTCCTGTACCATTGGCCATTCTGCTTCCTATTGGCTGGAGCTCAGTCACATGGCCAGACCTGGCTGCTAGGAGGCTGGGAAATGTAGTCTTGCTGTGGAAGGAGGGGAGAATGGTATTGGGGGATAGTTGGTTACTGTGCCAGGCTTGGTCAGTGCTGGATCCATAGCACCTAGGACAGACAGTGTCTGACACAAGTATTCAATATTTGTTTATGGAATGAACAGCTAAATGCCTTATAATAAATTGTTCTCTGTCCTTCCCACTGACTGTGAACAACTAGAAGGCAAGTATCTCTGTCACCCCAATGCCTAATCTAGTACATAGTAGGTGCTCCAAAGGTGTATATTGAATAAATGAATAAATGAATGCACAAGATTCAGTATTTTTAAAAAGATTTTATTTATTTATTTATTTGAGAGAGAGAGAGAGAGAGAGAGAACATGAGAGGAGAGAGATCAGTGGGAGAAGCAGACTCCCTGCCGAGCAGGGAGCCCGATGTGGGACTTGATCCCAGGACTTCAGGATCATGACCTGAGCCGAAGGCAGTCACTTAACCAACTGAGCCACCCAGGCGCCCCGATTCAGTATTTAAAAAAAAAAAGATGTTATTTATTTATTTGACAGAAAGAGAGAGAGAGAAAGAGAGAGCAGGAGCAGGGGAAGGGGCATAGGGAGAAGCCGGTTCTCTGCTGAGCAGGAAGCCTGATGTGGGACTCTGTCCCAGGACACTGGGATCATAACCTGAGCTAAAGGCAGAGGCTTAACTGACTGAACCACCCAGGAACCCCAAGATTCAGTATTTTATTCCCTCTCCACATCTCCTTTTTTTAAGAATAGTTTTTTTTTAAATATATATATTTTTAAAATTTATTTATTCATAAGCACAAGCAGGGAGAGGAGGAAAGACAGACTCCCCACTGAGCAGGGAGACCTAGGCAGGGCTCGATCTCAGAACCCTGGGATCATGACCTGAGCCGAAGGCAGACACTTAACCCTTCACTTCTCCTCTTGACCACTGTCCTACCAACGAACACTTCACTGACTTGTACCATGCCTGGCCCCTCATCCTTGTGACCTGCTTCTCTCTACTTCCGGCGTCAGCTCCATCAGCCTGGCAGGAGCCCCTTTCTGTGAAGAGTGCTGGGCTGAGCATCAGCTTTACAAACATGAGTGAGGCATTGGCCTTGGTTTCAGTTCAGCTCTTGGGGGCTTGGGTGATCCCTCCATACCATTCTTAGGGATTTCTATATCCAGAGATATGTGGCAGGATCTCAGGCTGTGGAGTGGTTGTTTACCCTCTGTATCAGGCTGTATCATGGCTAAAGCTTGGACCTGGGATTTTGGCGCCCATAACATGTGGTGATTAAGGGCATAACTTTGGAGTTAGATAGATCCGAGTACAGAACCTGCTCTGGGGATTAAAATATTCCAAAATTAATTGTGGTGATGGTTGCATAACTCTGTGAATATATTTAAAAAGCATTGAATTATACATTTAAGTAGATGAATTTTATGGTGTTTGAGTTATGTCTCAAAAAAGCTGTTACCAAAAAGATCAGCTCTGCTTTTTTTCTGCTGTGACCTTGCTATGTCCCTTGGCATTTTGGTTTTGGCCTCTCCAAAGGAGGGAGCTACTAATTACCTCACGGGCTTGCTATAAAGGGTATGGATGGCGCATGTGACGTTTTCAGCACGGTGCCCGGCTCATGGTAATAAAGTTCCTTTAATTAATGTAAGTCTTAAATTCTGGTAGCGATTCTGTGGCTTGCTAGCTTTTGGGGCATTCAGAAGTTTCCTCAGAGTCCCTGGGCCTCAATTGTCCCACCTGTAAAATGAGACAACATTATGTTCCTCACCTGTGTGTTGCAGGATTGGTCTTTAGGCTCAGGTGATAAGACAGGTGTGTAAACCCTTCCTAAACTGCGACACATAAGGAAGTGGAAGTGAGGCTGAGAGGCTCTGTATGGGCTCAGGAAGGCAGACACTGCAGCAAGAGTGCCCAGATAGCCTGCTTGCTGGCTGTGACCCCTTAGGCAAGTTCTTAAAAAGCTCTGTGTGCCTCAGTTTCCCTATCCAAAAAATGGGGGGCAATACTGTTGCCTGTCTTGTAGGATTATTACGAGGATTCCATGGGTTAATATGTGCATTAATTAGAACAGAGTAAGTACTAGCTAAATATTCACTATTACTTTTTTTAAGATTTTATTTCGAAAGAGAGAGAGCATGAGCAGAGGGAGAGGGAGAGAGAAAAGCCCAAGCAGACTGCCTGCTGAGCATGGAGTAGGATGAGGGGCTCAATCCCAGGATCCTGAGATCATGACCTGAGCCAAAATCAAAGAGCTGGATGCCCAACCACTGAGCCAACCAAGCTCCCCTGTTTGCTCTTATTATTATAAGACACATGAAAAGGCAACACTGCCCTAGTCACCAGTAGATGAAAGCATTTGCTCAATTCACAGGACTGTGCCCTCCACAAACCATGTAGGCTGCATCTCACCACCTTTCCCAGGGGCATAATTTCTCCAGTGGCTTCTGTCATAGTGTGGGCAAAATTTTATCTCATGAGGCTTTAAATCCACTGTACCTCAGAGTTGTGCACGTGTGAACGTGAACCCCAAGTGAGTGGACCCTCAGAACTCAGACAACCAGATGGGCGTCCCACAGCAATGTGGCCTGGGTAGGAGGGAATTGCAATTGGAAAATGTCTTTAGGGAAAGACACTGGACCCTGGATGTTGGATCCTCAAGCCCTGAGCACTGCGGTAGTCCTGAGCTCCCATGCTTTTGTTTCCGAAGTGCCACGACAATGGTGAAAACTCGTCTGCATTCTGGATGGTTGTTCAGCTCCCCAGGGCTGAAAAATCGGCAGCCGCTTCCAGGGGGAAAGCAATATGGAATATCAGGCTTACCAGGGGTATTTCCCTCTCTCCAGCAGGGTGAACTCTCAGATCTGGGGTGCCTTGGTACTTCTTCTCTGCCAGTATAATTAGAGTGGTCTTGAGAGAACATTGGCATCATCTGTGAACTTGTTAGAAAAGCAAATTCATGAGCCCAGAACCTGACCTACGGAGTCCAGATCTCTGGCGATGAAGACAGAAAACAGACTTTACGTGTTTTCTTACGTATGTTCATTGGAGAGCCATTGTGTTATGCTCTCAAACAATTCTGTTTTGGTATTTTTATCCGGATTCCATAGCTGTTCTCTGAAGGAGCGTGGGTGTAACACAAGCTATTTTATCGTAGTTAGTGATGGATGCCTAAGGTACTTCTCAAGGGTCACCTCTGTTAGGTCTCATGAATCCAAGACAGTTTGGCTCCAGCAACGTTTTTTACCTCCAGCACCTGAAAGAGTGCTTGGCACTTGAGGAAGTGCTCAGGAGGCGTTGGATGGGTACATAAAACTCCATGGTGTGGGTTTCCTTGTTCCCACATTACAGATGAGTAAATGGAGACTCAGATGATCACAGGACTTGCCTAACATCCTCCAGATAGTCAGGGACAGCACTGGCATTTGTACCAAAGATTCCAATACCCATGCTGTCCCCATGGTAATGCAGGGGCCCTGGGCACGTGAAGGGGCAGGACAGTAAGGGAGGGCCCAGTAGTGCAGAAGGTTGGAGCAAGAAGAACATTGAACAGGACGACTTGGCCGATCTGGGGACTGGCCTAACACGGGCGCTGGCCCTGAGTCAGGATGGAGTGTTGGAGACACCATCGCAGGCATGAGTCCCACCCAGTTTGGGTGGGTGTGTGGCACCAGTCTGAGCACCACCAAGAGAAGAGATGATCCATTCCAGGCTTTCTTTGTGAGGTTTTGTCCTCTGGTGCTTAAGGGCTTGGCTCCCATAGCAGGGATAATGGAAAATTCCTCTTGTATCCAAAGGACAAGCAGGTACCTGCAGGAGAGGAGGGATCTGCAGCCGACCAGACGAAAGCTGCCTGGGTGTAGCAGGGTGACACTGGGGTTGGTCTGGCTCCATAGGGCGTCAGGAGGGCTGTCTGGCCCCATTTCCTTTCCCCAGAATGGCCCAGAGGCCTCTGGGATGGGAAATCCCTTTGGTTTCTGTGGATCTAGGGAACTGCGTCATTGGAGTGTGGCTCCCTGGGGAGGGGAGGAGTCTTTTCCTGAAGGAAGGCTTTTCAATACTCTCTTGCTTTGTCCCTTGTCTCCATGGAGACCTATCTCCATGGAGGTCCAAACAAGAAGTCACTTCCTTGGGGAAGAGGGGGCTGTCCCATGGCAGAGAGCCTCCTCCCCTTAGAGTCTCAGCTCTGAGCTCTAGCACCTCCACAAGGTGCCATGTCACTGGGATGCCCCCTGGGTGAGGGCAGTCACTAGGAGAATGAGCTGTAACCTTGCTGAGCCCTGAGCAGGTCAACAGGACGGTCAAAGAACAAGACTCAGAATATCTGGTTTGGAAGAGTCTTCAGAGACCATCTGGGACGCAGGGGTGACATGACTCACCCAAGGCCACACAGTAAGCTCTGTAGACTGGAACCCAAATCCCATCCAATGTTGCTGCTTCCTGTTCCAGAATGAGCCTTTTCCAAGGTCACATAGCTGCTAAGTAGCCAGGCTGGCTCCTAAAACTTAGGACATCTGACAGTAGATCCCAGACCCCAACCTCCCTTCCTTGCCTTCACGTTTCTGGGTCTGCTATTCCCTATTGTGCCCCTGCTCACAGCCCTCCCGTCTGAGCCTGGGGTGGCTCCTGATCTATGTGCCAACAAGGATCTGTTGGCCTCTGATGCTTTACGTGCACATCGGGTCCTGTCTTGTTGAACATGACAGCGAGGAAGAAGCTTTAGGCCTTTCTCGAAAAAGCTGTCTAGATTAATAATTCTTTTCTGATTGCCAAAATAATATCACTGTGCTTTTCAGAACACCGAGAAACTGTGAATAAATAAAAAGAAAGCAGGGAAAATAAACTCATGTTTCTTGGCTGTTTCTCTTGGAAATTGTTCACGTCCTTGTCCATTTATCCATTGACAAGTTTAATGATTGCATATCAGTTTATTCAAGGACAGTGTCCTTTACATTCATAATTGGGGTAGACAACTTTTTTCCCCCTGCTCCTCATTTGTTGTTTGCTATTACATTTTGAAACATGTTTTTGGAGGTTGGAATAGGCTGCCTCGATTTTAAGGGACTGGTCCTTTGCCCTGCAGAAACCGTCTCCTGGTGCTGGAGCTGTCCAGCTGGCAGGGCGCACATACAGGCCTTGACCGTGGCCGCAGATATGTTTGCCCATGGCTCTTCTCGACCAGCTTGCCCTGGAAAAAAAGCAGTTCTGCCCTCAAAGTCCCCAGCACGCTAGTCAGAGATGCCAATACCATTTATTTTCCTTTCCTGGGAAGAGCAGGGCTCTGCTCTGGGGGCTGAGAGCCAGGACTGATGAACCAGGGAGGCTCATCCCAGTCCTCTGTGCTTGTTGGGTCACCCGGATAGCATCTCTCTCCAGACACACGGCCCCATTCAGGTTCCATTGGCTGAAGAGCTGAAGTCATCATTGCAAGTACATATTGTGTGGCCGGAGGACCAGCGGCCTGCCCGTCCTGGTTGCATTGCTATTTCCAGAAGTGGTTTTCATGCCCAGCTGAGGAGGTAGGCAGAACAAGTGAGTATTTGCTGAGTTTGCAGATGAGAAATGAGAGGCTCAGGAGGACAGGGGCAGGGGCGAGACTAGACTCTTAGTTCTGGTGAACTTTGAGATGAGGACAAGATCCTGGGGGTTAGGGGAGCCACCGTTGGGAGGCGGGTGCGTCAGAGAGCTCAAGGGATGAAGTGAGAGGAGGAGGCATCTCTGAGGGTACCCAGGCTGGAACCACAGACCCCACCTGCCTGCCTCATTTTCTGGGTTGGGTCTGGTCTCCCTCTGTTTTCTAGAGCCACCCTTCTCCCAATCCCAGCAGTGGAAGCCATGGACACACACCTGGCAACGTGGGGGAGTGGGAATACACACATACACAGACACATGTGCTTAACCATGGAACCCCAGGAAGCAGTCTTCTTTAAAGTTGGGATCATGACATGCCCACGATGTTTACCACTACTAGACAATGGTCACAAGGCACAACTGATGTGATTAGAAAGAAGGAAGGAGTAAACAGTAATGAGATGTACTTATAGATATGAATTTATACTCACAACATCCAGGTTATTCAATTAAAAAACATTGCTAATGGGGTGACTGGGTGGTTCAGTTGGTTAAGCATCTGATTCTTGTTTGCAGCTCAGGTCATGATCTGGGTCGTGAGATCAAACCCCGAGTCAGGTTCTGTACTCAGTGCAGAGCTGGCTTGAGATTCTCTCTCTCCCTTTGCCCCAACGCCTGCTCATGCTCTCTCTCTCTCTCTCTCTCTCTCAAAAATAAAAAGTAATTAAAAAAGAAAAAATTGCAAATGATAGATTGCAGTTAGGTGTTTGGGTAACAAAGTACTTTTCAATGTAATAAACAGAAAAATATAATGAAAAAAAGTTCGTTTATGAGAGCAACAAACAGATCCCATGTAACATACTTACCAAATTATGTGTACAATGTATATGAGTAAGATTTGAGGATGTTACTAAGAAATACAAACAGTGAATAAATGAAAAGATACATTCATAAGAGAGGAAGACCCATACTACACATACGCCAACTATCTCTAAATTAATATCTAAATATAACATAATTTCAATTAAAAATAAGGATTTTTCTGGGATTAAACATGCTGAAATGCTACGGGAAAAGAAACAGACGAGAATAGTCAAATTCTGAGAAATAAAAGGTGGTCTAGGTCTGAGAGATATTAGCTATATTATAAAGCTAAAATAAACTAAGCAGTTTGGTAATGGTGCGTGAGTAGCTAGACCAATGAAACAGTGTGAAACAGCTGGAAAAATACTCAAATATACATAGAAATTTAGTTTGTGATTAAGAGAACATTTCAAATCAGTGCTGGAAAAGGAGATTATTTAATAAGTGCTGTTATGTTTAGACAAATGGTAGCTATCTAAAACAAAGTTTAGATCCTTTCTTAGATTCTTCTACCAAAATAAATTCCAGATGGAGCAAAGATCTACATTTAAAAAAAGCCCACCATAAAAGTATTAAAAGAAGCCATGGGAGATTTTACTTAAATAATATCCAAACGGGGAAGGACTTTGTCTTTTTTTAAACATGACACAAAAAGCCAGACTCCATATAAGAAAAGAAGGTAGATACACATGATATAAAATTAAAAATTTCTGCCTTGCAAAAATTATTATAAAGATGAAAGATAAGCAACAGACGCGGCTGGGGAAAAAGTGTTTCCCACATGTGAGATGCGAACAAAGGGCAAATTTCCTCAATACCTATATAAACTCCTCCAGATGAATATGGGAGAAGACTAGCAATCCAAAAGAAAAGAGAAGTATGCCCAGAGAGTTCTCAGTTCATAGAAATATGAGTAACAGTGGCCTTTAAAGGGAGGGGGGGGGGGGGGGGGGGGGGGGGCGCCTGGGTGGCTCAGTGGGTTAAAGCCTCTGCCTTCGGCTCAGGTCATGATCCCAGGGTCCTGGGATCGAGTCCCACATCAGGCTCTCTGCTCAGCAGGGAGCCTGCTTCCCTCTCTCTGCTTCCTCTCTGCCTACTTGTGATCTGTCTCTCTGTCAGATAAATAAATAAAATCTTTTTAAACACATGAAGGGTGCTCACTCTCAGCAAAAAAAAAAAAAAAACAAAAAAAAAACAGTGCAAATTACAACCTTGTGAGAGATCATATTTACCTGTTACACTGGCAAAAATGAAGACGTCTGTTTGCCTATTGCTAAGGTTGGGCAACCAGTACTCTCCATCACTGCTGTGGAACCATTCAGTGAAGTTTCTCAAAAAATAAAAAATGTATTAACCCCTGACCTGGTGATATCACTTCTCAGAATTTATCCTATACATACATACATTCGTGCCTTTGCTCAGGGTCATAGGCATAAGGATATTATGCGTAGTAAAAGATTGGGAATAATTTACATCTATATCAACATAGGACAAGTTAAAAGAAGTATCATGCATTCTTATTTTTAAATTATTTTTTATTTTTATTTTTTAAATTTAATTTAAACTCAGTTAATTAACATATAGTATATTATTAGTTTCAGAGGTAGAGTTTAGTGGCTCATCAGTTGGCATCAGAGAAATACAAATCAAAACCACAATGAGTACCAAGCACTCTTACAGCAAGACTGCATTTTTTTAAAGAAGATTTTATTTATTTATTTGTCAGAGAGAGAGAGAGAAAGGGTGCACAAGCAGGGGGAGCAGCAGTCAAAGAGAGAAAGCAGACTCCCCACTGAGCAGGGAGCCCAATACAGGGCTCCATCCCAGGATGTTCGGATCATGACCTGAGCCAAAGGCAGACGCTTCACTGACTGAGCCTCCCAGGTGTCCCACTCTGCAGCCTTTCAAAGCAATGGGACAGCTTTATAGTGACACAGTACAAATTCCCAAATATACTATATGGCATCCTCTATAGCTGGCAATTCTAAGCTGGGGGACAGCAACTCAGGGGGACGAGCAAGAATTTGAATTGACTATACCCACTTTTGGAGTATTTAATTTCTTAAAACCATGGATATACATTACTTTTTTAAAATGCGTTTAAAACATTGTAAAGGAAAGAGAGAAAGGGAGCGCTTGGGTGGCTCAGCGGGTTAAAGCCTCTGTCTTAAGCTCAGGTCATGATCCCAGAGTCCTGGGATTGAGTCCCCGCTGCATCCCACTCTCTGCTCAGTGGGGAACCTGCTTCCTCCTCTCTCTCTCTGCCTGCCTCTCTGCCTACTTGTGATCTCTGTCAAATAAATAAATAAAATCTTAAAAAAAAAAAAAAAAAAAGAAAAGAAAAGAAAGAAAAGAGAGAAAGGCCGAGAGCAGAGTTGGGCTCAAGTTTTACTCTGTGTGGTGGTGGGTAAGTTGTTTAACGTCTCTGGGCTCTTTTCCTTTATCTGTAACACAGTCACGGTCTATCTGAATCCCTAGGCTATGGCCTCTTAGATATTCCAAGTACCAGGCTGGAAATCTGGGGATACAGAGAGGGGAATGACAAGGAGCCGTGTCAGGTGTCAGGGATGATCTCTCCACCTTCAATGTGCCGGTGAATCTCCTGGGAATCGTGCTGGAATGCATGTTGTGATTAATAGGTCTTGGGCTGTGGCCTGAGATTCTGCTCCCAGGGAATCTCCTGGACTGCAGGTCACACCTGGAGTATGAAGGGGTTAGGTCCCACAGTGTGGACATGGTGGTGCTGTGATTAGGCTGGGCTGCATTCATTCCTCCATTTATTTATCATTCGATAAATTCCTGTGTGCTTTTTCTGTTGCCTACTTACTTAAACACAGTGGAAGTGTCTGCTATGTGTCAGGCATGGTTCTAGAGGCTATACGAATATGGACTTATTTATTCCTCACTGCAATCCCATAGGGCAGTACCGTGACCCTCCTCACTCTGCAGACAGGGAAACTGAGGCACAGAGAGGTGAAGTAACTTGTCCAACACCCCGCATCTGGTAGGTGGCTTAGTGAAGGGCATCATTGCCAGGCAGGCTGCAGTGCCTGAGCGCTTTCTACAGCACCACATGGAGTGTGTGTGTGTGTGGGGGGGGGGTTGGGGGGAGCGGGAAGGCACGGGACCCCAGCCCAGTGTGGAGGCACTTGTAGAGCCGGGAGGGACTGCGAGGTGATGAGCCTGGGATCTTCTTCCCCTCTTGGACCCCTGCTCATGGAGCAGCCTAGCCCGTCCGGCTCTTCCCCCTCCTTGAGTGGGGTTGGGCAACAGAGCAGAGCAGGCCTTCCGGTGCCAAGAAAACAGGAGTTCCCACAAGCCCCGTGGACACCTGGAAGTAGCGGAGCCTGAGCCGTCTTGCAGGTACCAGGGAATCCCAGGAACAAGAAGTCACGGTGGGACAGTGAGGGGCCGGGGGTTAAGTGAAGCAGGTCTCCTCAAGGCGGGAACCATGCGGTGGCGAGGCCTCCCGCTCGTGGAGATGACCGTGGGCAGTCGTAGGTCCAGGACCGGAGCTCTGGGGGAATGATCGAGTTCTGGAATCCACTGGGGAGAGGTGGGCATCAAGATGGCGTCCAAGGCCGCAGAAGCGGCAGAGCCTACCAGGGAGAGTCGAGAGATTAGGGATGGCAGCCTCAGGGGCATCACCATTTGAGAAACAGGCAGCTGAAGAAAGTTCACAAAGATTTGAAAACGATGATCAGGAGGTGCCTGGGTGGCTCAGTAGGTTAAAGCCTCTGCCTTCGGCTCAGGTCATGATCTCAGGGTCCTGGGATCGAGCCCAGCATTGGGCTCTCTGCTGGGCGGGGAGCCTGCTTCCCCCTCTCTCTCTGCCTGCCTCTCTGCCTACTTGTGATCTCTGTCTCTCAAACAAACAAACAAACAAAACCCAAAAAACAATGGTCCGAAGGATGGGACAAGAACGGGGAGCGAGTGTGACATTCTTTCAGAATGACTGCAAACAGAAGCCCTGAAAACGTCCTCTTCAGATGTGGACAGTTTATTTCCCAAGGTTCACTGGAGGAAGGATGAGTTGAACAATAGAGCAGTTTTCAGCGGGCTCTGCCTTTGTTTTACATTCTTCCGTAGATGACACAGTTTCCCATATGTTGTTTTGGCAGGGATCTCTGGATAAACATGTATACACACACATATACATATATTTACTGGCACATATGTTTAGATCAATTCGGCTAATATTTATTGAGTCTTGATTATGTGCAAAGCACAGCACGTCCCGGGGGTTGCCAGAATGTGATGCCATGTGCTAAAGACTGAGATCCAACAGGGAGCCCAAACTGATGGTCCCCAAGCAGGTGTGTCCCCTTAATGTAGGACTTCAGGGAAGCCTTTAATCAAACTGTGCATCAGACTTGGTTGATTGATCTCCTGGACCAAATCCTGGAGCAGAGAAATCCACCTTCCCTGAAAACCTGCTGCCAAGTGAGAAATCGCCTTTTGTCTTGTATAAGCCACTGTTATTTGGCTTCTGTGAGAGTGTTAGCCTCCTAATGCGTGCTTCCAGACATATGGCCCAGAAATCACCGCAGAGAAAGGGAAGCAGCCTGGGAAGGGTGTCTCTCCTCACATGGCATGGGATAGGCTCTCAGTTTTGTAACTCTCTTAATAAAATTTGCTTAAACCCAAGCTTGTGTTCTGTGGGGGACCCTCTCCCTACCTTTGTACCTGGTCTTCTTCTTGGCCTGATCATGGGACAGGTGGTTCCAGACATAGACCACACATGCAAGAGGCAAAATAGAAGGCAGCACTGCCTGCGAAGGTTGGAGGTCGAAGGTCAAAGTGGTTCAGCCCCTGGGACTCCCGACCTGGCGCATAGGGCTGAGGGGAGAGAGGGAGGAGCTGAAGCTGTAGGTAAAGATGCTTTTTGACTGAGTGAGAAATAACCCTGAGGAAAAAGGACAATCATGTGGAAAGAGGGAGGAATGATTCGCCTTGGAGACTGATTTTAGCAGGTAAAAATAAAAGGGCGTCCTCATTTAAGTTTTATTTTGCTTTTGCAAGACTGGAAGGAAGTTGACAAGTTGGGGAAAATAAGTGTTACTCACATGCTGTCCTTTTGCTGTTGGATGGGACAAGGGATATTATGATAGCTCATCCCTAGGGGACCCACGTGGTCTGGTAACTTTATGCCCCAAATATCTTTTATTTGGGAGCAGGTTAAATTTGCTTAATTTATTTTTTAATGTTACAATGATGGGGGAAATTCTAATATACACAAAAGAAGACAGAATGGTCTCCTGAAACCAGCATGACCTCAGGCTAATCCTGTCTTATTTCCACTGCTATCTATTTCCCCTCCCTCATTTTAAAGCAAATACCAGGCATCTTATTACATGATCCATAAATATGGCATTTTAATATGTATCTCTTAAATATTAAAAACATAACCACAAGGCCATTATCACATTAAAAAATGATTTCCTTAATATTCTTAATTATACAGGCAGTGCTCGAATTCTTAATTATTTAGTAAATGTGTTTTCATTTTATTTTTTTTAAAGATTTCATTTATTTATTTGAGAGTGGGAGCACAAGCAGGCAGAGGGGCAGAGGGAGAGGAAGAAGGAGACTCCCCACTGAGCAGGGAACCCGACGTGGGACTCTATCCCAGGACTCTGAGATCATGAGCTGAGCTGAAGGCAGATGCTTAACTGACTGAGCCACCCAGGTGGCCCTAATAAATGTGTTTTTATTTATAATTTTTCTGTTTGAGTCTGATCTAGACAAGACCCACACACTGTGATTGGTCAATATGTCATTTAAGTATTCTTTACTATATAGATTCCCCTCTGCTTTTCTCTTTTTTAACCCATGTAATTTATTTGTAAAAGAAACCAGCTTTCGTTTGGGTCCTGCAGAATTTCTCCTGTCTGGACTTGACTGGTTGTATGCTCATGGTACGTTTTATTCCCTCCATATTTCCTGTAAATTGGCAGTTTTCATCTAGAGCTGCGTTGTCTCACGTAGTAGCCCCTGGCCAAGAACAGATTAAATTACATAAAATTTCAGCAGCCCGGGGCGCCGGGGTGGCTCAGTGGGTTAAGCCGCTGCCTTCGGCTCAGGTCATGATCTCAGAGTCCTGGGATCGAGTCCCGCGTCGGGCTCTCTGCTCCGCAGGGAGCCTGCTTCCCTCTCTCTCTCTGCCTGCCTCTCCGTCTACTTGTGATCTCTCTCTGTCAAATAAATAAATAAAAATCTTAAAAAAAAAAAAAAGAATCTGTTAAAAAAAAAAAAATTTCAGCAGCCCGCTAGCCACATGAGGCTCTGCTGCCATGTCACACAGTACAGATTAGAGAACATGTCCATAATGGTGGAAACTGCTACTGGACATCTAATGGTTGAGAAGCTTCACCAAACTTAAATTTAATATCTTTTTGGAAGACTGTTTTGGAGGTGGTGTTATGAATGCTCAGTAGAGGCTCGTAGTACCTGGTTGTCTCGTTGTCTCTCTTATGGTCTCAGCAGCCTCTGATGCTAATACCGTTCATTCATCAGGAGAAATATGTGTCTTTGAGTTTAGTGATCCCAACATCAGCCCCTCCGGTGTTCCCTCTCTCCATCTCTCCAGTTCTACAAATCTGGCATCTTGGACTCCTCTTTGGGACTTTCTTCTCCCTCTGGCTTGTCTTGTTGGTTTTATACCCTAACCACTTCTGAAATCAGGCCTCCTGTCTCCATTTTTGGAGCTAACACACTGTTCTAAGTCACCTTCATCTCTGAGAAACCAAAATGACTGCTGCTGGGTCTCCCAAGGTCACAATGGCCTGAACCTAGAGCTCTGCTCAAAGGATGGCAACATTCCCCTGCTCCGGGATCCAGGCTCCCGGTGCGACCCACCGAGACCTGGCCTCTGCAGGCTCTCCTCTCTACACACTTCCTGCTTACCAGTACCTCCAGAGATTAAACCCTGGAACCTGGTTACATTAGGCAGGGCTAACACTTCAGCTGCTGAATCCTGGAGAGGCCACTGGGGGTCTGGAGGAGGAGACGGTTCACTGGGGAATGCTCATGGGGCTGAGGCAGTGGCTACATTTACCAAAGGGTACAAATGTATTTCAGTATTTTAATGACTGGCTGAACTCAAACATTGTACTTGGTGAGTTTTTGCCCATGTCGCCCATACCACTCATTCTGCCACACTGACTTTCATCTAGTTGCCGGAACTTTCTAAGCTCCCTCTAGTCAAGGGATATTCTCTCCCCCACCCCAACTCCTACTCATCCTTCAGGTTCCCACTGAAGGTTCCCCTCAGGGAGGGCCTTCCTGACCCCTCCTGGGCTATGAGTTTCTTCTTTCATCCTCCAAAGAAAATGTGTTTCCTCCTAGCCTTGTTTCTGATTTTACACGTGTTTTTGGCTTTGCTCAACACTCTATTTCCACCTCGTGATGGTACACAGTAAGTGTGCACCATTATTTTCGTTGAAGGAGTAAAATGAGAATTGAATGAATAGGTTGAACTTTTAATATTCGATGTCATTTGCTTTGCTGGGTATTTTCTTTTCTCGTTCTGTACCACTTGTTATCATTAATTTAAAATAATGGTTTATTTTTGCAGAAAAACTGTGTCTCTGTCTAATTTGTTGCCTGGGGGATCTGGTTCATTCCCATCCCACAGAGACCATTTTGCTCATTTGTAGCTCCTCAGACACCTGGTGCTCCATGACACCTGGGGCTGGCAATGAAGGAGGGTACAAATGTTGCCAGTGTGGACAAGAATCACACCAATGCAGTGAACAGTGGTGCAGACAAAGGCACAATGTGCTGAGATCAGTGGAGTAAAATTGAGGAGTGGGCCACAGGGTTTCGTTTATGGAGTCCTGCTCTAGTTTCAGGGGCATGGGAGTGAAAAAGATTGATTCCTTACCTCCAGGCTCTTTTTTCCTGGTGGGGAAGGACACACTCTAATGAGATACATAAATGAGCAACAACATAGAGCAGGTCAAGTTTTGAGAAAAGAACGGAGTGGTTTGATAGAAACCAGGGGGATCTCCTGTAAGGAAAGTTCAGGGAAGTCTTCCTGGAGGAGGTGACATTTGAGCAGAGCCACAAAGGATGAGAAGGATGAGTCTGGGGAGGAGAATGCAGGCAGAGGAAATAGCCAAGTACAGATGGCCAGAGCTGAGAAGGAGCCAGCTGGTGACCCGGGGAAGAGGACCTCAGCCTCAGTTTTGCCATCTGTAAAATGGGAACAAGGGCACCTGCCAGCTGCAGAGGCTGTAGTTATCTTTGTCAAGATTATGATGGCCATTTAGTTCAGGACTAGCTTTAACAGAGCCAATGCTTTCACCCAATCGAGGCAACAGATTCATTTATTACATGTTGTGACTTCCCCTGGAGAATACGGTTTACTCCTTCGAACTGGTTATGACACTAGACCCCCCCCACACACACCCATACATGGGTACCCACATACACAACACGCACAAGGGATTTTGTCCTGTGACTGTAGGCCTCCAGCTCCCAGACTGCACCTTAGAGAGAGTGCAGATTTTGTCATTTCAGGCTTCAGGCTTCCAGCTCATTCCGCTCCTTCCTTCCCAAGTCTGTGGGAGGAGCCGGCTGTCAGCAGCACAGAAGGAGGTGGGGGCGAGGCTGGGCAGTGGGGGGGGGGGGCGGCGGGAACCAAGCCACCTGATCAGCATACAGATGCACAGTAGTCTCCTCCAAAGCTCATTTCCATCATTCTGCAGGGAGACCACAGCACCCTTTGCAGCAGGGGCTGAGGATTAAAGGCAGCACAGAAGCCAAGCCACCAAGCTGGGGTGCAGGGAAGGCATTATGTGGGGGGACAGCGTCACCTGTGGATTGGGGAGAAACAGGTATATCCTGGGGGAAAGAGAAGCAGTAGGGAAGAGAAAGGCCTAAAGAAAAAGGAAAGTCCAAAAAAAAAAAAAAAGAAAAAAAGAAAAAGAAGAACCACAGAGATGATTCCACCTCTTTTTAAATCATGGACTCTCTCCCGGGCTTGGCATCTAGACGAGTTTCCTGCATCATGGGACTGTGGGGACACTGCACACAGCTGGTCTTTAGCCTGCTTTATTTCAGTTCATAGCAAGACCATCCTCTCTGCTGCTCCAGCCACAGCCAGGCTGTCATCCTTTACTTTTTTTTTTTTAAGATTTTATTTATTTATTTGAGAGAGAGTGGGAAAGCACGAGATGGGGGTGGGTCAGAGGGAGAACCAGACTCCCCGCTGAGTGGACAGCCTGATGCAGGACTGGATCCTGGGACTCCAGGATCATGGCCGGAGCAGAAGGCAGATGCCTAACTGACTGAGCCACCCAGGCGCTCTTCACCCTTGACTTTTTTTTTTTTTTAAAGATTTTATTTATTTATTTGACAGGGATCGCAGGTAGGCAGGGAAAGAGAGGAGGAAGCAGGCTCCCTGCGGAGCAGATAGCCAGATGTGGGGCTCTATCCCAGGACCCTGGGATCATGACCTGAGCTGAAGGCAGAGGCTTTAACCCACTGAGCCACCCAGGTGCCCCTCACCCTTGACTTCTTTCCTCGTCTCACATTCCACACTCATTCCGTCCATCAGGAAAGCCCATTGGTTAGACTTTCCAAATATATCCAGAACGTGACCAGACCACCTCTCCCCACTCCCACCGCATCACTTCTCACCTGGGTCAGCGAAAGGATCTCCTTCCAGGTGCCCTCTTTCTACCGGTGCTCCTGTACAGTCTGGTCTCAAGGCACCGCCAGAGTGACCCTGTTAAAGGTACAGCAGGTGGGGCTGAATCCTCCAGTGGAGCTATGGAAGCCTAAGCCTCAGGACCCCTCCCTTGCAAAGCTATTTGCAGAGTTCTGGGAGGGGCCCTAGCAGCATCTTCATATATTCTCGCAACTTTGTAAAATCTGCAAAAGAAAGAGCTTTAAGCTGCAGTCAGCTAAGACTGCTGTCCCTCTCCATCCTGGTTTCTCTCCTTGCCTCTCCCTTCTGATGGGTAGCAGTGGAGTGCCTGGGAGGTTTGGGGGAGTCTGATAGAGTCAAGCATTCATGAGTTGGGCATGCATTTTTATTTGACGGGGTGTATTTATGTGATTCATAGTAACTTTCGTATGTCATAAATGTATTGCTGGCTACTCCAGTGTTGGAATGGTTTTCAAGAAGTCTTCTGCCACCCACGTTCCCAAACTGAGGTTGTATGGTGACATGAGCATTTTTATGTGCCCTGCCCAGAAGTGTGTGTGTATTGGATGGTGTATTAATTTCCTATTGCTACTGTATCAAACAATCACAATATCGTAGCTTAAAACAGAAATGTACTCTCTCACAATTCCAGAGGTCAGAAGTCTGAAATCAATACCGCTGGTCCAAAATCCAAAGCTCTAGGAGAGGAAACCCTTCTTTGTCTCTTCCAGCTCCTGATGGGCTGCTGGCATTTTTTGGTTCGTGGTTACATAATTCTATTCTTTGCCTCCATGGTCACATTGCCTCCTCCTGTTCTGGGTGTGTTTAATCTCCCCTTGCCTCTTTCTTGTGAGAATGCTGGTCATGGCATTCACAGCTCACCCAGATAATCCAGGAAAATCTTCTCATCTCAGGATCCTTAACTTAATCACAATGTGGTCCGATGAGATACAAAAAGACCACTGTTGGACTTCCTGGCAAAGACTATGTGTTTTCCCCCTTCAAAACAGTAAAGAGTGAAGATTCATGATCAAGAACTTGTTTAGCCAGGACACCTGGGTGGCTCAGTTGGTTAAGCGTCTACCTTCCACTCAGGTCATGATTCTAAGGTCCTGGGATCAAGTCCCGCATCAGGCTCCTTGCTCAGCAGCGAGTCTGCTTCTCCCTTTGCCTGCTGTTCCCCCTGCTTGTGTGCTCTTTCTCCTTCCCTCTCTCTCTCTGTCTGACAAACAAATAAATAAAATCTTTTTTAAAAAAAGATTTTATTTGGGGCGCCTGGGTGGCTCAGTGGGTTAAGCCGCTGCCTTCGGCTCGGGTCATGATCCCAGGGTCCTGGGATCGAGCCCCGCGTCGGGCTCTCTGCTCGGCAGGGAGCCTGCTTCCTCCTCTCTCTCTCTCTGCCTGCTTCTCTGACTACTTGTGATCTCTGTCTGTCAATAAATAAATAAAATTTTTTTTTAAGATTTTATTTATTTATTTGACAGAGAGAGATCACAAGTAGACAGAGAGGCAGGCAGAGAGAGAGAGAAAGAGGGAAGCAGGCTCCCTGCCGAGCAGAGAGCCCGACGCGGGGCTCGATCCCAGGACCCTGGGATCATGACCCGAGCCGAAGGCAGAGGCTTTAACCCACTGAGCCACCCAGGCGCCCTGCAAATAAATAAAATCTTAAAAAAAAAAAAAAAAGAACTAGTTTAGCCATTTTGGGCTCCTACAAGAGAGAGCCAACTGAAGATTAAAGCCAACACAGAGGAAGGAAGGACCTGGAGAAGCAGAGAGAAATGGAGCCAGGGTTCTCATGACATGTTATGAGCTCCTGAATCACACATAGCCTGAAGCCCATCGCACCCACCTCTGGTCTTTTGAGTTATGAGAGCCAGTAATTTCCTCTTTATTTTAAGATTGTTTGAGATAGATGTTTTGTCACTCACATCAAAGTGGTCCTACTGATATTCACTTTAACCTCAATTCCTTACCTTAAAAAAGGAAGCCAAATATTCCACAGAATTATGGTTAAAATTTAAATGAAATATCATATATAACATACATGTTGGTTCCTGGTACCTGGAAATTCTCCTGTTGAATGATGACTGTTAATATTTAACAATTTATCATGGTAAGAACAAGTGGAACTTATACCAAGCTGGTATGTTTGGGTTATAATTATTAAAATCTAAACCTTCCTAGAATCCAACACCTGTCTTCAATCCTAGAGCTCCACAGTAAGAATGCCTTAAAGTGCAGGCCTGGCTTGGGCGTGACTACCTCCTGGAATGTCGAGCTCACTACCCATAAGGTTACCCTTTTCTTTCTGCTCTGGGACTGAGCCGAAACCTGTCTCTACAGCTCCATCCAATGCCCCTGGCTCTGCTTGCTGCTGTTGTTGTTGTTGTTTTGTGGGGGGGAGGGTGTTTGGAAGGGAGGAGCAGAAGGAGTCTACTGCTCTGTTCTACACTATTCCTGATTCTTCAGTAGATTCACCTTTGGAAATCTTGCGTGTTTTCAGTCTCTGCTGTGGTATTGCCTTGTCTCCTCAGGGCTTGAGGACCCCCCCGGCTTTGGTAGGCGCCATGGGCGGTGTGGGAGGCACATGGGCAAATATCTACAGGGAAAGTCACTTGTGCACACACTTGCATGTGCATGCTTGTGCGCCCTCCCCTGAGGGATTCGGGTCAGCCCTGCCTGCGTTAGGTTCCAGGGACAGTTGGCTGGCTTTCACACACACCGCACATGGGGCCGATGTATGATACAATTTCCAGGCATTGGAATTGTGTCTGGAGGTGCTTTTCTCATTGTCTATTTTGGCAGCTTCGAATGAGATCCCCAGGGCCAAACTTGCCTGAGCAGACCCTCCGACAGCTAACTCCACTCGTGTGTGCACTGGGTGCCAGGGTCCTAGAATTCCCTACTATGTCCTGGGATCCATGTCTGAGGCTTATGGCTTCCATGTGTCTATTTACTGGGGCTCTTGTGCAGTTTGGGGTGGACTTTGCCTTCCCCAAGTACCACACGGAGTGGGGGAGAGCAGCCACGTGGGATTGTGCAGAGGGGGTACAGGAGAGGAGTAACCACTGGGGCAAAATCTGGCAGAGACAAGAGCAGAGTTGGTGTGCTCTTTATGTCTGCTCCTTTATCTAATCACATATTCAGTAATTGGTAAGTGTCTCAGGTGGTTGCAGGTGGGGCTTGCTCTCATCAGGAGCTCATGTTTCCTCTTGGCAGGGTAAGTCCAACACCTATTAATCAATCACCTTCCATGTTGCCGGCACAGGGCTGGGAGCTGGAGATGTGACAGGAAGAGCAAGCCCGAGCCGCAGCAGGGCCGCAGTCAGCTGGAGGAAGTGCAGGAATCGCACAGTCGGGTGGAGTGGTGGTTAGGATGCTAGCGTGGGGTGAGGTGTTGGAGGACCCAGGGCAATCTGGGAAGGCTTCTGGGAGGCAGTGATGTTGGCCCCGAGACCCGAAACATGCACGGGAGTGTGTGAAGTGAAGAGCATTTTGAAAAGCAGAGCAAACTGCCTGTGCCTGTGACACAGAGAGTGTATTAGGAACTGAATGGTATTCCAAGCCCCCAGTCGTATGTTGACACCATAACCCCCAATATGATGGCATTTGGAGATGGGGCCTTTAAGGAGGTAATTAAAGTGCAACGAGTCACAAGGATGAGGTCCTAATCCAATATGACTGGGGTCCTTAAAAGAAGAGGAACAGACACCAGGGATGCATGTGCACAGAGGCCAAGACCACATGAAGATGCAGGGAGAAGAGGGCCATCTACAAGCCCAGGAGAGGAGCCTCAGGAGAAACCAGTCCTGGTTCCTTGGCCTTTGAGCCTCCAGAACTGTGAGAAAATCAGTATCAGTTGTGTAAGCTGCCCAGTCTGGGACAGCCTTCACAGACTAACAGAGACTGTAAGTCTGGGGAGACCCAGTGAGGACAGAAAGAGATGGGGGTGGGGTGTCGGGGTGCAGAGTGTGGGGTCCCACAGGCCCTACAGGTCTTTATTTCAAGAGCCATTGAAATACTAGTAGTGAGGGGTGACAAGTGTATAGAAATCAACACAAAAGTAGAAATTGGAGCTCACTTTGAGAAAGTCAGGGGATTTTGAATCTGCCCTTATTATGTTTGTCTCCCTCACACTGGAGTGTCAAGTCCGAAACAACAGAGACTCAGCTGTCCTCTTTGCTGCTGAGCCACATGGCCCAGAACCATGTCCAACAACCCAGTTGGTGCTTGACAACTACTCCATGGGTGAATCATGGCGAGATTTGTGGGTAGGTAGTGTATTCTGAGGTCCAGAGGGAAGCGAGATTTGTTCTGACTGGTTGGCTGGAGAAAGCTGGAGTTAGGAGCGATTACACAATTTGTGGGGTCCCGTGCAAAATGAAAAATCTGAGGTTGCTTGTCCAAAAATGATCAGGAATTTCAAGCCAGTGTCAGCAGAGTATTCACTCAAACGTGGGTCCTTCTGAGCTAAGGGGCCTGTGTGACTGCACAGAGCACAGGTCCAGGAAGCCATCCCTGGTTGGAGTGCATCCTGGAAAGCTTCATGGAGGAGGAGGCGGTATTTGAGGTAAATTAATTCTGGGCCTGGGGAGGGACTTTCTCAGAGAAAGGGATGGAATCTGCTAATAAGATCCCAGAGATAGTGGGCAGATACTTTCTTCTAGTGCTTAAAAAAAAAAAAAAAAGGATGTGTCTGAACCTCATTCCTCTGAGCTCTGTTTTGGGGTGGGTCTCATTAATAACAGATGAACTCTGGTCCTGGGGACATCAGAGGTCATTTTTCATTCTCTTTAGGGCTTGATGAGCTATAAGGATCCCGCAGAATCTCAGCCCTAACTGAAATGGATTCTCTTCCATTTATCTCCTTTGCAACTAAGCAAAGACCAGCAGCAAGGAAGGCCTTGCTTGAACACAAGCCTCAGGCATGGTGTCTGCCGAGGTCAGCCCCTGTGCGGCGGGGCATCTGCTGAGCTGAGCTCCCAGTGTGGCACACCTGCCTCGTCCTAGTGGTGGCCCAGCAGAGACAGCATTGAGTGTCAGGAAGACGTGACCTGGTGATGCTGCTGGCCAAGTATGGTCAGCTGCCCAGTGTGATGGAGGACCCAGCAAGGAGGTGGCCTTGTCAGAGTGAACAGCACGTGTTCTACCCCAGGTGCTCTGGGCTGGGCAGGGCGGCTTCGTAAGAGTTCCCTTGGATCCTAATCGAGTTTCCTTGGGCCACCGTAACAACCACACACTTGGAGGCTTAAGACAACAGAAATTCAATGTTTCAACCATTCTGGAGGCTGGAAGTCGGATATCCAGGTGTCTGTCAGCAGGGCTGTGCTCCTTCTGAAGGCTGTAGGGAAGGATCTAGCTTTTGATGGTTGCTGGCCACACTGGTCATTCTGTGGCTTGACATCCCTCCTATCTTGCCTCCCTTGTCATATGACATTCTCTCTCTGACGGTGTCCCCATTTCCCTCCTCTTATGAGGACACCAGTCATGGCATGAGGAGGCACTCTACCGTAGGATGACTTCATCTTAAACTTGATGACATCCACAAACACCCCATTTCTAGATAAGGTCACGTTCGCAGGTCCTACGGGTAAGGTCTTAATGATATATTTAGGGGAAACACAATTCAACTCACAACTTCAGTCTCCTTTGTGTCCAAGATAGTAAGAGACACGAGTAACAGGACGACTGGATGGCTGTCGGTTAAGCGTCTGCCTTTGGCTCAGGTCATGATCTTGGGGTTCTGCGATTGAACCCCACATCAGGCTCCCTGCTCAGCGGGGAGTCTGCCTCTGCCTTTGCCTGCTACTCCCTGGCTTATGCTCTCTCTCTGACAAGGAAACAAATAAGATCTTACCAAGGGGAACAAAGAGAGACAGAGAGAGAGAGAGAATCGCGAGTACCAACCGCACAGAATGCCACCCTGCACAGATCATTTCTTTAAACCCTCTTCCTGTTCCATTTGCTTGGCGACTCTGTCAGGTACTTTGGGAGGAAGCCTTAAGCCCATTTGACAGCCGGGAAAATTGAGTTGTAAAACATTTTAAGGGGCAGCAAGGGGCACATATAAAGCTGTTGTTAATATTTGGGTGGTGGGAGGTAGGAAGGGAGGTAAAGTGGCTAACAGAACTGGAGACATGAGGTAGGCCAGCCACTCTGAGGACTGCGCCTGAGAAAGGTTTTGTGATCACATCCTTGTCTCTGTACCGCGTGGGCCACAACTTAGCATTTATTGAATGTTTCCCGTGCGGCAGACACTGTGCTAAGCCCTGTAACCAAATCCTTAGATTTAATACTTATATCCGCCTGGTGCTGTGGGCATTGCGACTACTCCCTGGCCACAGGGAGGGACTGAGTGAGACCCACGGTGGTAAATGGGGAAGCCTGGGGTCGCACCCAGACAGTTGGAAGTCAAAGCTCATGCCCTGTCCCTGGGCCATTCTCATTGCTGGCAGGGCTGGGGGCAGGCGGAAGCTCAGAGTCCCACGAGATGGGGAGAGGAGCCCACTGTTGTGGAGGTATCTGTCACACGGGTTGGAGAAGGTGAAGAATGGGGTACAGAGTGCGACAAGGGTCCAGCCTTGGGTTAGCAAACTTTTCCTGTTAAGGGCCAGATAGCAAATATCTCAGGTTTTGCAAGCCACATAGTCCGTCACAAACTCCCCCACATAAAATGTGCAAATGAATGAGTGTGGCTGTTTTCCAATAAAACTTTATTGACACTGAAATTTGAATTTCATATGATTTTCATATGTTGTGAATACTGTTTTTATTTATTTCCTCCCACCCCACCCCCCGGGTCCTCTCCCAGTCATTGAAAAATCCAAAAACCATCCTTAGCCTGAAGCTGTTCAAAACCAGGCAGAGGCTGGATTTGGCCTGTGGGCTGTGCTTTGCAGGCCCCTGGAACAGACTCAAGCTGGTGCTTGTCTGCTGAACATGTGAGGACTTTGCCCCATCAGAGGGTTTCAGAGCATACGGTCAAGGCAGGAAACTTCTCATTCAAACAGTGACAAGAGCAAAAGGGGCCAAATGAGTGGTGTGATTTCTGAGAACTGCATTTCATATAGCAAACTCCTGGAAGTGCTGGCTTTCATGATGGCACCCTAAAAAATAAGAGACACCGAGGTTCTGCCTTAGGAACCCTGAGACAGGTGTGCGGATGAGTGGCCCTTCCTAGGGGAACACCCGAGTTCCAGGCCCCTCCGGAGGCCTCCAGCAGCCGTGCATGGTGGAGGCAGGGTGGGGCTGGTCCTTGATCCAAGCCCAGTACCCTCTTCACACCATTAGGTTTTAGATGTTGGCTAGGCAGTTGCTGGAGGTGGTGGTGATGGAGCCCAATCTCCTGTTCCTGGGGACGAGAAGGAAGGTGTGGGTGGAGGCAGCAACTGGAGCAGCTGGGGGAACAGTGCCATGTGTGTGTGTGTGCGTGCGTGCGTGTGTGTGTGCGTGTGTGTGTGGGGGCAGTTAAAGAGGTGCATGGTGTGGGTTTGTGTGTGTGTG
>NW_019154098.1:11103661-11272084 GCF_002288905.1 Enhydra lutris kenyoni | reverse complement strand
GGGGGCAGTTAAAGAGGTGCATGGTGTGGGTTTGTCGAGTGGGCGTAGCTGCAGGGTATGGATTGTAGCGCATCCCCGCTCATTTCCCAGACCCATGCAGATCCCCATCTTTTCTGGAGTGGCGGCAGGGTCCTGGAGCCCTTGCTAAGCCCTTTGCTGAGAAGAGGGTGGAAGAAGCTGGCTGCAGCCTTCACATTCCAGTGCCGGCATTTACTAGCTGTGTGACCTTCGGCAAGTTTCGGAACCTCTCTGAGTCTGAGCTTCCTTGTATAACAAGATGGACTGGAACCCTCTGGTGGGAAGGTTGTTGGAAGGATGTAGATGGGATAGTGCAAAGCACCTGGCACACAGTAGGTCCTCTGAATGCTGGCTAAGGTGGTGATAGGCCACACATCTGCCAGGCTTAGGCACAGCTGTCGTGCATGTGGGGGGCGAGGGGGGAGAAGGTTAACTTCATAAATTCCCTTTGAGATGCAAAATCCAGCCCAGCCGGCTGTCTTGGCCCCTCCCGCCCCCAACCCCATCCCTTCCTGGGGCAGGCAGAAGGAACTCATCAGACATTCGAAGGCGGGAACTGCACATTTTCAACAATTGAGACAAAAAGAAAAAAAACCCCACGAAATTAAATCCAGCAATTAAGTTCTAATTGCGCAATTACTTCACCCTATGGCTCTGTGCCAAGGTTGGGAGTCTAGCTCCCACAAATGGTGTTTTTGTGCAAACTTGGGGAGGGGGAGGTGAGGGAAAGGGGGCTAAGGAGGTGATATCCGGGGACAGGGAAACAAAGGCATTCATAAATTAAGGCATCATGCCAATGACATGATGCCCATGTTCTAACTGTTGGGGTATAGAGTGTGGGGTGGGCTGCGAACCCAAGGGTCTTTTCAGAGCTGACGTCTGTGAATACAGTGAGCTTTGGGCCTTCTTTAAGCAATTCTCACTTTGCAGAAGTCTTGTCTTCTAGTGAGAGCCTGTCCCTGTGGACCTGGGGAAGTCACTGTTCTATTCACACCTGGGATGAGGCCTTTCTCTTCCCACCTGGGGTGGGGCCCTCTGGTCACACCTGGGGTGAGGGTCCTTCTCTGTCATACCTGGAGAGGGGCCTTTTCTGTTCACACCTGGGGTGAGGCTTTTTAGGTTCACATCTGGGTGAGGGTCCTTCTCTGTTCACACCTGGGGTGGGGCACTTCTCTGCAGACAGGGAGTTTCAGGGTCTTGTGGTTGACTCTGGGGCAAGGAGCCATGGCAGTGCCTAGGCCAGGTCACCCTGTAAGGCTTCTAGAGAGCCAGGAGGGGCTTGTGGGGGTCAGCCTGCCAGGTGGATCTATACCTGTACCCAGAGAAGATGTGGGTGAAAGTGAATCTGCTGCTTCAATCCATGGGTCCCATGGGCTACTCCTCTGCCTCTCACTCACTCATTTACGTGTGCTCTCTCTCACCAATTCTTCAGCTAACATTTATGGGGCATCTTGGTATGCAGCAGGTGCTCTGCAAGCAAAGACGTATTGTGAATCCTGTCCTCAAGGAGGAGGGAGTTAAGACATGTATAAGATGTCCTGGTATTTATCGAGCACCTGCTGTCTTCGCTTGGGCCACCGCAGTAAAATGCCATAGACTGGGGAGTTCAACAACAGAATTTACTTCTCTCTTCTGCAGGCTGGGAAGTCCGAGATCAAGGTGCTGTCAGATTTCGTTCCTAGCCAAGAGACTCCTCCTGGCTTGCAGGGAGCTGCCTGTTTGCTGTGTCCTTGCACAGAGGACAGCGAGTGAGCAAGGGGTCCCGTGTGTGTTCTTAAAAGGACACTAATCCCATTAGACCAAGGCCCCATCCTCATGACCCCATCTAATCCTAATCACGTTGCAGGTGCCCCACCTGCAAACACCATCACACTGGGGGTTAGGGCATCAGCATATAAATCTGGAGGAGACGCAAACGTTCAGTCTACTGTACCCGCTATGCGCCACCCTTGGTGCTTTTCACAGGTAGTTGCTAAACCTTCTACTATCCCTCTGAGGTACAGATCACTATCACTTCCATTCTGCAGAGGAGGAAAGGGGTATTTAGGAAAGGTGAAGACGCTCCCCTCCTTAAGGTCCTAGAGTAAGTCAGTCTGTGGGATCTGAGCCCGGAACGCAGCTAAGTTTTGATTCAGAAGTCTGTGACCTTTTCACGACCTTCAGGTAGAAGGTGATACACGTGTTGCTGGAGAGATGGAGTCACACAGTGCCCGATGAACACAGACACAAACAGAAACGCGGTGTCCCAGCTCTCCCCCTCCTTTCAGCAGAAGAGGGAAAGGCAACGTGAAGAAAACCAGGGAGGGTGGCAGGTTAGACCCCTCGGCGGAGCAGCTGCCGCGGCCGCACGGGGTGTCCTGGGTTTGCGCCAGCTGGGATCCCGCCACATCACACATCATGCCAAAATCACGCTCCAGTGGATTGCCAAAGATGAAGAATTGCTCGGGAGGGAAATTCCAGATTATATGTTGCAGCCAACACAAAAGCTCCGGAACTCCAGCTATAAAATAAATCAAACGCAGGCGTAAGAACCGCCTGCACCACTCAGAGGAACCTTCCAGATCAGAGCCACAGAAGGGAAGTGGAGTGGGGGAAGTGAGCATCTGAGCCTCTCTGGGGGTCTTCTGGCTGCCCCTCCTCTTGCAGCCTGATCTGCTGCTGCCGCTTCTGCAGAGGCAGCTGATGCTCAGCCCCGGGACACCACGTCCCCACCTCCGCCCCATCCTCCTCCTCCCAGAAGCTCTTCCTCTGCTTGTCCCCCTGGCAAGCTTGTTCTTCAAGGGTCTGCTCAAGAATCACCTCCCTTGGAAAGACTTCCTCAGCCACATCCTTCCCCCAGACCATTTACTGCCTCCTTTCCTATGATCAGCCGGAGGCACAGTGGTGAGCAGGATCTGGAGCAACCCCCAGCTCGGCTACTTTCTCGGTGATCTCGGGCCTGGGACCTCCCTTCTCTGAGCCTCAGTGTCCTTCTCTGTGAGCTGGAGGTAATTCTGAGACCTCACTGGGCCGTTTTAGTGTGTGGATTACCTTTACAAAAAAAAAAAAAAAAAAAGCAGGCTCCATGCCCAGCGTGAAGCCCAACATGGGGCTCGAACGCACAACGGGGAGTGCGAGACCTGAGCTGGACGCTCAGGCACGCAGGCGTCCCTCAGTGGATTATCTCTCGAGTGTCCCTGTGTCCTGAGCATCGTGCCGAGCCAACAGGACATGGTGGCAAACAAGACAGGCAGTGTTTTCCGAGGCTTCGATGCGGTGATTTATGAAAAGGGCTTAGTGCCATACCTGGAACTTAGTATGAGCTCAATAAATCAGTCACTATGATTGTTGTCATGCAGGATTTCATGCAGACCTCCGCTGTAAGACTTTTTGCACGGTACTGGAGTTTTTGTGCACATGTGTTTTCCCGCACAGGCTGTGAGCTCCCCGGTGTAGGCACGCTGCCTTCTTCAGCCCAGCGTGCCCGGTGCCTGTCCAGTGCCTGACTTGCCGTAAGCTTACCGTCATGTTTTGCAACCACCAGCAATCTGGCTATGGAGGTGGCCAGCAAACTTAGTTCTAAAGGCCGTGGGTGCAGGAACCATCTTCAGGAGACAGGATTACTAAAGTTCCCCATGGGGTTTGTCCTGGTGCCAAACAGGAATTGCTTTTTAGAAAAATTGGAATGAGAGTGAATCTCTGTGTCCTCTTTTTTTCTCTCCTGCTCCAGCAACCCCTGTACCCAGATGTTGCATGTCGGGATCAAACCGGGTTTTCTAGTTCCCTGCTCTAGTCAAAGCTCTGAGGGAGAGAGAGAGAGAGAGAGAGAGAGAGGGAGAGGAGCAGGAGAAGAGGTGAGGGGACACTGGAGGGAAAGAAAGGAAGACACTGGAAGGACACAGGGGTTGGGAAAGGGTGACAATAAACACAGCTCACCTGGGGGGATGCCCCGGACGGATCCTCTTCACTCTCACTGCGATGCCCTGGTGCACCTCTTCTCATCTTTCTCCCTCGCCTCTCTGGGGCTGTGGCAACATCTCCTCCTTGGACTCCAGGCCTGCCCCCCTCCAGATCATCCTATGCCCAGCTGTCTCTAGAACCTTTCTGTGGATGTAATAGATCACTGTCCTTTCTATGGCAATCTAATGGCATCATCTTCTGCTCTTAAGAGCTCTCAATGACTCCCCAGTCCCTTTAGAATAAAGCCTGAGCTCCTTGGAATTTCATGTAAGACTCTCTATGTTCTGGCTCCTGCCAACATCTGGGTCTGGCCATTGTTTATCCCCATTGCCAGCTCAACCTCCAACCCTGCCAACCACTCTGTACCCTCTGCTCCTATCATCCAACTTCCTGCAGCTCCCTGAATGCATTTCTTGATTCTCCCTTCCCTTCTTGGCAGACATCTACTTATCTTTCACGATTCTGTCCAGACATTGCTGTCTTCATGAAGACTTTCCCGACTCCCACATCCCTGGCTCCCTGTATAATTACCCACTGGAAGCAGTGCAAACTCCCCACATGGCATCGGCCACACTTTGTCATGGAGGCTAACCTTTGCTGCGTGCCTACGGGGGGTCAGCACTGAACCGGGGACTTTGCATCATGATATATGTGAGGCCTCAAAGCCATCCATGAGGTAGGTGTTGCTATTCCCATCTCCATTTTAAGATGGGGGAACTAAAGGAACAGCACAGGTGATTAACTTGCCCAGGATCACACAGCTAGTGAGTTCAGAGCATACATCTGAGCCCCAGGTCTGTCTCATCCCAAAGCCCATGCATGTCATTACTGTTCTCTGGAGCAGAGAACTCCACATGGTGATCTCTTAAAGTTAAGGATGAATTTTCTCTGTTCTTGCATTGTCAGCACCAAGCACAGTACCTAAGAAGAAAATGTAATAAAAGAAAATGTAATACATTAATTACATAAGAGAATGTAATTAATTACAAAAGAAAATGTAATAAAAATTGCTTGAATGAACTGGTGATTTTTATGCCTGTTTTACAGATAAGGAGACTGAGGCTCAGAATTATTTAACAATGTGCCCAAAGCTGCCCCACTAGCAGGTGGATAATCTGGAATTAGGGCCCAGGTCGCTCTGTATGCAGATGGTCCTTGGTTCATCACCAGGCACCATCACAAGAAACCTTCTCCTTCATTAAGAAAGCTATAGTTTGGAGCTTAAAACAACATCCACATTAACAAAAGCCACCATCACGACCACCAGAAACTTCCATTTTCCATGGCTAATGTCAATGCTGGGAAAGCATATGGGAACAGTTTTGGGGCTGCGGGAGGAGTGAAAAGGGAAGGACCAGCCCAACAGCATCCGAGTCAACCCCACCTTCAGCAGCAGCAGCAACATCATTTCCAGCGCTGATGGGAGAGATGCTGTGCTAAGCACTCTGTAAGCGTGAGCGTGCTTGGTCTTCATGACCAGTGCAGCTGTCTGCGCCACTGTGAAGAAGGGGTAACCGAGCTGGAGTAACTTGTCTGGGGTCAGTGGAAACTCAGTCTATCCTCTCTGGCCCTCCAGCCCGTGTTCTTCACGCTGTGTGCAGTCTCCCTTCTGCGCTGATTCCTGCCCTGATGAAATTTGCCATCTACTGGACAGAGCCAACGTGTCATTTTGCCACTGATGTAAAATGTGGGTGCCATGTTGAAAGTAGAAACAGGGCCCAGTTTTTGCCTTAGTGATGGGCTCTGCTTCTCAAAAGGGACAAAGGAGAATGATAATTTTGGGGGCTCTTGCTGCTGTTTATAATCTACTAAAAACACCTATAGACAAACACTTGGCCACCCATGGATAAAAGGCGACAGCCTATGGGTCTTTCGTGACCAGGGAAATACTGGGACAGGAAGGGGAAGAAAAAATGAGGAAACAAATAATCAATAATCTCTAATCACATATCATTTCCAAAATCTGTAAAAACACAGTAACGACAAACAAACAGCAAAGAAGAGAAAGAAAATCTGGAGATTGATGTCCATCTAGTTAGACAGGCTTTCCAGGGATCTTTCCATCTGAAGAGGTGGAAGTAGCTCAGGGCTGAATAAGCCCCTATGTCTTCTTCCCACAATTAAGTAAAAGCAAAATAAACACATACACCCTCCCAGCTACTCATTGATTCCTGAAATTCCCTTCCCTTGGGATGCAGCCTATCTTTTCACTGCTAGAGATAATTTTTTAAACTAGTGTTATTGTTGGTGTTAAAAAGGGGAAAAGTAATGTGTGTTCATTGTCAAAGAAATTCAAACAGCACAGAGAAGCATTCAATGCAACATAAGTCTCACTCCTGTCTCAGACCCCATTGCTTAAGCACTACATTCTTCCCTAGAGCCTTTGGAGGGACCATAGCCCCAGTGAGAACTTGGTTTCTGACTTCTAGCCTCCAGAACTGTGAGAGAATAAATTTCTAATTGTCATAATACACCCAGTTTGGGGGTAATTTGTTACAGCATCCCTAAGAAACTACTACAAAGATTGAATATGTTAACATTGGTAAGAAGTTAAAACAGAGTCTGGCCATGGTAAGTACCATGTATTTGTTAAATGAATTATTTTTTAAGAACCTCAGGGAGACTCCCTGAAGCAGGTGTTATTTTTATGCCCATCTTATAGATGGGCATAAAGGGCACTGAAGCTTGGGTCAAGCACGTAAAGGAAAGTGGTAATTTTCCTGATCTGTAACACCTTCCCATATATTTGGGCTATATAATTTTAAAATGTCTCATTCAACTAAGACTTCTTTAATGTTTCATGATACCCTTTAAAAATTTTTTTTTTTAAAAAGATTTTATTTAAGAGAGAGAGTGTGTGCGTGCGGGAGGCAGAGGGAGAGAATCTCCACGCTGAGTGTGGAGCCTGAACTCATGACCTTGAGATCATGCCCTCAGCTGAAACCAAGAGTTCGATGTTTAACTGACTGAGCCACCCAGGTGCCACTTTATGACACCCTTTAAATATGAACTGGGAAGTAATAAAAATCTCTTGTTTTGTTCGGGATAGTCCAGGCTTAGTCTGCAGAAGCCAACGAACCCAGGACCCCAGCGTCTAACTCTGCAGGGCATCTGTCTTCTTTGGAGTGATTCCCTGATCTAGGCTGCCCCATTTTGTGGTGCCACCATCTTAGCTCATGGCTTCCAAATTGGGGAAACAAGAGTAGGATGCACTGATGCATTTTTTGCTCATGGCCCATTGGCCTGAACCGATCACATAGGCATCAGCTTATCTGCAGAGCTTGCTGGGAATTGTAGTCTTTCCATGTGCCTGGGGGAGTGGGAAGTGATACAGGATTCTGTGAACATTTGGCTTTAGCTTGGCCACAGCCTCCAGATATTAAAGCCATATTTTCTAAGGTAATTTTGCTTGACAGGTCTCCACTGTGGATATGCTCTTTTATTTTTTTTTAATAACCCCCCCCTCAATTTTTTTCTTTAGTTGAGTCTCCTCTTTCCCTCTCCCTTTATCCCTGAAGTTAGGAGAGTCAGAATCCCCTGCCCTTCTGTTTCACCTGACGGGAGAATGTAAGGACGCTGAGGGAAATGAAAGGTACTGTCTCTCTATGAAGTTGAAGGAATAGCTTTTCTATAATTACAACTAGAAGGTCACTCTTGCAGGATATCGATGCAGTAAACAGTAGTAGGAGGTGTGGTTAATTAAGGGTCTCAATTAGAGGCAGAAACAGCATTGCCTCAGAGATAAATAAACATCTAAGGAAGACTTGTTGATACAAACAGCAAATCACCCTTTTTATGTCTATAAGCAAGTATAGTACTATTGGGGTTTCTGGGAACTTGGCAGTGCAGGCATTTTCCCCAGGGACCAGTTCTTGGTGGGAGCTGGGTGGTGTAGGTAGGGATTTTCAGGAGTGCTGGATCCTTTCCACGGGAGCTTGGATGGTGTTAGGTAAGCATTTACGAGCACTTGCCGTGTGCATAAAGGAATATACAGGCATACTTTGGAGATGTTGTGGGTTTAATTCTAGACTGCCACAATAAAGTAAATATTGCAAAAAAGTGAACCAAATACATTTTTTTTTCTTTCCCAGTGCATGTAAAAGTTGTTAATACTAATCGGCAGCCTGCTGAGTATGCAGCAACATTGTGTCTAAAAAAACAATGTATGTACCTTAATTAAAAATGCTATTTTAACTATGGTTAAAAAAATGCTAACCACCATGACTTTTTAGCGAGACATAATCACTGATCACAGACCATTGTAACAAGTATTTGTTTGAGGGGCCCCTGGGTGTCTCAGTGGGTTGAGTGTCTGCTTTGGCGTGGGTTGTGATCTCAGGGTCCTGAATTGGGGCCCCTGCATCTGGCTCCCTGCTCAGCAGGGAGTCTACTTCTCCTTCTCCTCCTCCCCCCACTCATGTGTGCTCTGCTCTTTCTTTCAAATAACAAACAAATTAAAAAAAAAAAGAGTTTGAAATATTGCGAGAATTACCAAAATGTGACAGCATAAAGTGAGCACATACTGTTGGGGAAACAAGGTGCCAATAGGCTTGTTTGCCGTAGGTTTGCCACAAAACTTCCATCTGTACAAAAGGCAGTATCTGCCAAGTGCAGTAAAGCAAAGCACGGTAACACGAGGTCGGACTGTAGCAGGTGCTGGAGAAGAGAGAAAACTATATCCCCTGAGTACCTTTCATGGGGCTGTGGATACACACCGCGCGCTGTCTTGCTTCCACTGAGGACCCCCAACTGAAGCTGCAGATGGGAGGTCTTCTGAGGAAACTCATCTTCCAAGTTCTCAACCCTGTCATCTTAGGTCTTGTGGAGGGAGGTGCAGAAAAGACTTGTTGCCATGACTTCCAGGAGAAGGTTAAAGTGTTCCATAGAATTGTTTATTAAGAATCAGGAAGAAATAAAATCTTAAAAAAATAAAATAAAGCATAGGGGCACCTGGCTGGCTCTGTCGGTAGAGCGTGACTCTTGATTTTGGAGTTGGGAGTTTGAGCCCCACGTTGGGTGTAGAGACTACTTAAAAACAAAATAAAGAATCTGGAAGAAAATTCTTTTTTTAAAAAAGATTTTATTTATTTATTTGACAGACAGAGATCACAACCAGGCAGAGAGGCAGGCAGAGAGAGAGAGGGGGAAGCAGGCTCCCCGCCAAGCAGAGAACCCAACGTGGGGCTCTATCCCAGGACCCCGGGATCACAACCCGAGCTGAAGGCAGAGGCTTCAACCCACTGAGCCACCCAGGTGCCCCTGGAAGAATAATTCCTGATTGCAAAAACTAATGAGATTTGAGGCCAGGAATTCTAAGATGGTATTCAGATGGAAAACAGTGAAAAAGAACTATTATTTATTGAACATTTATACACTGAGTACAGAGCTATTCAGATATGTTCATTCATTTTCCCCCCAAACTATTTATTGAACATCTATTATGTTCCAGGCACTGCTCTAGATGTTGGGGATTAAAAGCTGAATGAGGCTGTTGTCACTGGTATGCCTGTCATGACCCCTTGGTCACCTTCTGATTTTAGCTGTAGATATGAGGGATGGGCTCATGTAAGCTCAGAGTTGCCTCAGATTGCTGGTGTCCTACCTATGACTCAGACTGTGGGGCTTCTGGTTTTGTTCCTCACCCTGCTCATCCCACAATGTGGTGGAAATGCCATTGTTCTTTGAACAAGTACAGCCCGGAAGGGTGGACAAGTTAACACCCTCGGGAGCAGCCCTCAACTGTGAGGTTGGGAGCTGGGGGTTAAAGCCTTCTGCTTCCTGTCTCCCAGGACATAATTCTGGGAGGTATTCTGTAACTTTTCAGGAAGTCTCCATGAAGTAAATCCCTGTTACTCACAGTGATCTTGATAATGCACGCTTGTATTGATTTCTTCTTCTTCTTCTTTTTTAAAAAAAAATACATTTTTAAGATTTTATTTATTTATTTGACAGAGAGAGAGCACAAGTAGGCAGAGAGGCAGGCAGAGAGAGAGGGGGAAGCAGGCTCCTCGCCAAGCTGAGAGCCCAATGCGGGACTCGATCCCAGGACCCCGAGATCATGACCCGAGCTGAAGGCAGAGGCTTAACCCACTGAGCCGCCCAGGCACCCCTGATTTTTTCTTCTTTATCACTATCCCCAGTTCCTCACTTCTGCTTCCCGGTATCACATTCTAGAATAAACTGTAGGCTCCCAAGTCTGGTCTGCCCTCTGCTTCCAGGGGAACAAGTCCTGGGGGGCAGTGTTGTCTGAAACACAATGTGAGCCACATAGGCAACTCAAACGTTTCTCGCAGCCACATAATAAAAGTAAAGAGAAACAGGTGGGATGAATTCCAATGGTACATTATATTTAGTCCAATATACCCTAAATATTACCCATCATGTCGTCAGATGTAAAAATTTATTAATGGGATATTTTGCATTCTTTTTTCATAAGTCTTCGAAATTCGACATGTGATTTATGCTTATGGCACATTTCAATTCGAATGCTTAAATTTCCTTCGAAATACATGATCTATATTTTAGTATCATAAAATCTACAGCTGAAAAAGTATATTCCCTTATGTAAAATTTTCTAAACACATTTAAATAACTAAATCCAGTAACTAAATTTGGTATCCATTTTAAAATTGAAATAAAGTGAAATAAAATCAAATATCCAGTCCATCCGTAGTACTGTCCTCATTTCAAATGGCCAGTGGCTACTGTATTAGACAGCATATTCTAGCTACGTATTATACTAAAAAAACTACTGCTTGTTTATCTGAAATGCACATTTAATTGGGCATCCTGTACTTTATCTGGAAACGCTGAATAGGCGGCCAGCAGATACTTCACTGAGAAGGTCTTCTCTGAGTGTAGACAGGGGAGGTGAGGACTTGCATACAGGGGTATCTGGGAGAAGAACCATGTGGAAGGAACAAGGGCAAGGGTCCTGAGTGGGAGCATCTTTCCAATTGTTCAAGGAACAGCAAGGGCGGGGTGCTGAAGCAGAGGCAGGTCAGGGAGAATGGCAGGTGGTGAAGTCAGAGAGCAAAGAGGTACTCATTTTGTCAAGCTGTGTCCACCACGGTGAGGAACTCGGCTTTTGTTCTGAGTGAAATGTGAAGCCTTGAAGTGTTGAGCAGAGGTTGACATGATATCGCTTACCTTTCAATAGGATCTCTTGAGCTGCCCTGATTAGAACAGATTGAAGGTGACCAATGACAGAAGCTGGGAGACCAGAAAGCTCTTGCAATAATCCTGGCTAGCCATGACGGTAGCTTGGACCTGAAGGGGTTGGGTTCTGGATATATCCTGAAGGCAGAGTTGGCTGCGTTTATTGACTGGGTGGGGGCGAGACAGAGGTAAGTCAAGTACTCCTAGATTTTTTGGCCTCTGTCTGGAAGGATGCAGTTTTCTTTTACAGAGATAGGAAACAGGCTGAGCATCATGGGAGAGGCAGAGAGCAACAGTTTGTTTTGGATACGTGGAGCTGGAGGTTAGAAAACCAAGTGCAGATGCTGAGCTGGCCGGCTGGCATGCAGGGGGTAGAGGTTTGGCTGGAGGTAAGTTGGAGATGGAATTTAAAGCCACGAGACTGGGTGAGATCCCCAGGGCAGTGAGTCTGAGTCAGAAAGAGGAAAGGTCCGTGGACTGAGCCATGGGTCACGTCAAAATATTCCAAACCCCTCAACAAGCCCAGGAGTGAAGCCTATGGGAACTCCATTTTCATGGATGGAGGGTTCAAGGCTCGGAGAAGGGAAGGAATGTGCCAAAGCCCAAGGGAGAGCTGGTGTGAACTTTTCTACCATCTCTGTTTTGTTCTTCTCCCATCCCTTCCCTGCACATGGAAACCAGAATGACCTTTCCATTTTTTATTTTAAAATTGTGATAAAAATAGGGTGCCTGGATGGCTCAGTCGGTTGGGCAACTGACTCTTGGTTTCAGCTATGGTTGTGACCTTGGGGTTCTGGGATCAGGCCCTGTGTGGGGCTTTGCACTCAGCTCAGAGTCTGCTAGTCCCTCTCTGCCCTTCCCTCTGTCTCTCCTGCCCTCCCCCTGCACTCACCCTTGTGATCTTTCTCTCTTCTTAAAATAAATAAAGTCTTTAAAAAAAACTGTGATAAAGTGGGACGCCTGGGTGGCTCAGTTGGTTAAGCAGCTGCCTTCGGCTCAGGTCATGATCCCAGTGTCCTGGGATCGAGTCCCACATCAGGCTCCTTGCTCGTCGGGGAGCCTGCTTCTCCCTCTGCCTCTGCCTGCCATTCTGTCTGCCTGTGCTTGCTCTCTCTCCCTCTCTCTCTGATAAATAAATAAATAAATAAATAATCTTTAAAAAAAAAAACTGTGATAAAATACAGAGAACACAAAACTCACCATTTTAATAATTTTAAAGTGTGTAATTCAGTGACCTGCTGCACATTCACAATGTTGTGGGGCCACCATCACTATCAATCTGCGGAACACTGCATCCCCACCCAAAGAAAATGCTGCGTTCCCGTTAAGTGGTCATTCCCGTCCCCTCTCCCCGCAGACCCTGGAAACCACTGATCTGCTTTCTGTTTCTATCGATTTGCCTATTCTGGATCTTACATAAAACTGGGATCACACGTAGGGTGTGTGTGTGCATGTGTGTGTGTGTGTGTGTGTGTGTGTGTGTGTGATGTATCAGTACTTTGTTCCTGTTTAGGGCTGAAAAAACGTTCCACTGCATGGACTTGCCCACCATATTTTGTTCCTCTATTCATGCATTGATGGGCACTTGGGTTGTTTCCACCAGCTAGAATGATTTTTTGAAAAAGAAACCACATGATGCTCTTACCCTCCACACATCCCTCCTATAGCTTCCCATCACACTTGGGACCAAATTAGAAACCTTCACTGAGACCCCGAGGCCTCTGCCTGCCATGCCAGCTCCCCACCTCAGCACAGCACTGCCCTCCCCATTATCCCCTGCACACACTCAGAAGCTGGCGTCATGCCTCCTTGCTTGATCATCTGGTATACTCTTCCCCAGGCACAGGTCTGGTGTGCTCTCGAACTCTTCCCGATCTGCTGACAGGTGCTCTCCCTGCCCCCACTTGCCAGAACATGAGCTTTTGTCTACCTAGTTCACCAGGTTGTCCCCAGCACCTGGAATAGTATTCATGGCACAAACATCGCTGAGGCCTGAGGTTTTTCTATTTGCCCATTTGCTTCACTTTCTGTGAGAGGTTCTGGCATCGAGACCTGCATAGGGCCCCCGCACTTTGATTCCTGATGGAGGCCTGGCCTGGGAAAGAAGAAGCATGAGAAAGAGGTTCTTTCTGCCCCGGAAGAATATTTTATTTTTTATTTTTATTTTTGTTTCAAATTTGTATTTAAATTCTAGTTAGTTAACATGAGTGTAATATTGGTTTCAGGAGTGGAGTTTAGTGATTCATCACTTACATACAATACTCAGGGCTCATCCCAACAAGTACTCTCTTTAATGCCCATCCCCCATCTAACCCATCCCCCACCCGCTTCCTTCTGTCAGACCTTAATTTGTTCTCTATCATTAATATGATCTCACTGATATGAGGAATTTGAGAAACAAGACAGAGGATCGTAGGGGAAAGGAGGGAAAAATGAAACAAGATGAAACCAGAGAGGGAGACAAATCATAAGGGACTCTTAACTCAAGAAACAAACTGAGGGTTGCTGGAGGAGAGAGGGGTGAGTGGGATTCGTGGTGGGTGATGGACATTGGAGAGGGTATGTGCTATGGTGAGAATAAATAAATAAATAAATAAATAGGAAAAAACAAAAGAGTCTCCTATGGCTTACTGCCCCCCCATCTCTCTCTCTTTTTATATTTTATTTTTTAAAGATCTTATTTATTTATTCATGACAGAGAGAGGGAGGCTGAGGGAGAGGGAGAAGCAGGTTCCCTGCTGAGCAGGGAACCCAACATGGGGCTCAATCCTGGGACCCTGAGATCACGACCGGAGCAGATGCTTAACCTGCTGAGCCATCCAGGCACTACATCTATTTTTTAAATATTTTAAATATCTACCCACAACCTCTAAGTAGAGAAAAATTCAAAGGACTCATGAGAGTGGAGGACGTGATGTGACAGGTCTCCTTCAGGCTGCAGGGCCTGGTCCCTGAGGCTAAAGACCAAGTTAGTTTTGGGGCACCAGGATGGCTCAGTCAGTTAAGCATCTGCCTTCGGCTCAGGTCATGATCCCAGGGTCCTGAGATCCAGCCCCACATTGGGCTCCCCACTCAGTGGAAAGCCTGCTTCTCCTCCCTCTGCCTGCCGCTCCCCCTGCTTGTGCTTTCTTTCTCTCTCTTTCAAATAAATAAATAAAATCTTAAAAAAAAAAAAAGACCTACTTTGAAACCATACTCTTGTTACTTAGTAGTGGTGCGGCCTGGGGCAAGGCACTGATCCCCTCTTAGAGCTGCTGGTTTGTACTACATCCAGAAAAGGCAGTGGTGTGAAAACAACTTATCAATAGTAACAAATCAATGCTAATTATTCTCATTATTATTATTATTTTTTAAAAGATTTTATTTATTTATTTGACAGAGATCACAAGTAGGCAGAGAGGCAGGCAGAGAGAGAGAGAGGAGGAAGCAGGTTCCCTGCTGAACAGAAAGCCCCATATGGGGCTCGATCCCAGGACTCTGGGATCATGACTGGAGCCGAAGGCAGAGGCTTAAGCCACTGAACCACCCAGGCTCCCCGATTCTTATTATTTTTATTTAAGTTTCTTTGTGATGCAAAACAGCAAAATTTGGGTTCTCTGGATGCAAGCAACAGACATAGGGCTCTGGCTTCCTTAAATAAAAAAGAGCTTTATTGGAAGGATATTGGGGAGCTCTCAGATGCGGAAAAAAGCTACAGAACTGATCTCCAAAAGGACAAGGACCACGGTGGCTCCAGGGATTTGGGGAACACTGGAGCCCATGGAAAGTCTTGTTGGGGGGAATCCACTCCATCCTGTTCAAGGCCAAGAGCATCCAGTTGGCTTAGCTCGGGCTCTGTCCATCCACCTCCTGGGCAGGGGCCGGAAGCTCACCTTGATTGACAGGCCCACTGAGAGTGGGGAAGGGGCGGTGCCTCAAATGCCACCTGGGGGATTTTACCAGGAAAAGGAACACTAGATGCTGAGGAAGGAGAACAAGAGATGCTGCTTGGGATAATCCAGGCAGAGCATTTCCTGTGTCCCTGGCGCTCTGCAAGGCTCTGTGGGGAAGCTGAAGCGAAAGCAGACTTGATGTTGAGAGCTTTTGATTTCTCTTGCAGGTGGAGCCGCCTAATGAGGAAGCAGGATTGGGGGTTTTTAGTGCTTGGATATTCCTCAATTCTATAATGTGTCCTGTCTTCCTGTTTGCTTAGCTCTCCTCCTTGCCATTAATATCATTAATTAGGAGAGTCTGGCCTTGCAGGGTTCAAAGTCTGAATGCAGTGACAGCTGTCTGGACTGTGTGGCCCTGTGCCCGGCATGGGTTTGGAGAGCGACGGTTCTCCGCAGAGCTGGCTGGCTGAAGCGGCTCTCAGCCCTCCTGTTCTCGCCTGAGTCAGGCGCTGCCTGGTGTCAGGAGCCACTTCTGAGTCACTGCTCTGTGATCTGACCTTGGGACAATGGTGTAGACTGGGTGCCTTTTCACTTCTCAGGGCACGTCCTGAGATTAAAGAAGAGTGGGAAGACCGTGGGTACATTTCGGTTTCCTTTGGGCTTACAGATCCTTTGGCCAGATCTTGCCTTTAAAAATAGCAACTTTTATGGCTACTTTTATGATTAGGAAATGAATACAATCTCATTAGGGAGAACTAAAAAAAAAAAAAAAAAAAGCAAAAGTATATGAAATAAAATCAAGTATTGTCTTAATTTCATCATGGTCCCTCTGTGCTGGGTCACCATTTTTGGGTCTATATTTGTCATTCTATTTCAATGCACATAAGATGCCTAGACATATATATATATATATATATACACACACACACACACACACACATATATATATATGGTAATTTTTCTTTTTTTAAAAAATTTTTATTTTTTAAATTTCTTTTCAATGTTCCAGAATTCACTGTTTATGCACCACACCCAGTGCTCCATGCAATATGTGCCCTCCATAATACCCACCACCAGGCTCACTCAACCCCCCACCCCCGTCCCTTCCAAAACCCTCAGTTTGTTTCTCAGAGTCCACAGTCTCTCATGGTTTGTCTCCCCTTCCAATTTCCCCCAACTCACTTCTGTCCATTCCCCCCCCGTCCTCCATGTTTTTTCTTATGCTCCACAAATAAGCAAAATATGGCAATTTTTCTAATCGCTAGATTATTAATGAGTATTTATTAGTATTATTATTGATTCCAACTTCTGGTATCTATAAAATCAGTTGGCATTGGTGAACCCTGAACAATGCATTCTCAGTTTAGCAGAACAAAGGAAGGAATTTATTGTTATTTTTCATTTTCAGGATAAGAATTTAAAACTGTAGCCTAATAGCATAATGCTTTGGAGATTGTCTTGCAGTGATGGTAGCTAACATTTATAAAGTGTTTTCTCTGTGCTGGGTACTGTTCTAAGTCCTTTTTGTGTAGGTACTCATTTATTCTTCATGATAAACAACGAGGTAACAATGATTATTATTCCCATTGTTAAAAGAGAAACTGAGGCATGTTAAAATTTTAAGAGTTTATTTGAGCAAAATGAAAGGCTTTTATAGGCAGAAGGGAGCAGGAATGAGGAAGTTACACTAGGCAAAATAGTGGTTGTTTACTGCAAGGTTACTTTCCTTTGGGGAGAGCGGAGATATGTCAGGCAGTTCACCCAATAGTGCTGATCAGGCGATTCCTGATGGACTGGTTTAGGATTCCATTTCTGGGGGAGCTGAAACATTAATTAAGTCTCAGTTTGGTGATGGGGGCCTAGCACAAGCGACTCCATTTGGGCCCCATTTCTTATTTTTTGTTTTGTTTTTTATCATTTCTTGTTTTAACTCCATCTCCTAGATGCTAGGTTGGAAAAAACACTCCTGTGGTTCTCCTTTAACTCTTGATACTTCTGACACCTGCCGTGTGGGTTTTCCACACCGAGCAATTCTTAGACACCGGTTGGGCATCAAGAGTTCAATTTAGTTTTGACACTAACTGGGGTTAGTGCAGATCCCACGGGTTAAGGGTTCAGTCCCACAAGACTGCCAACCCCCCACCTCAGACGCCAGTTGGAAGCAAACTGATATTTGTTACCCTCCCAGCACATGGAATTTTTCACCAACATGGAAGCTCTCTGAATCCCACACTTTTGGGAATTTTATGGAGGCTTCATCCCATTATCCGTGATTGATCATTAACTCAGTCTCCAGCCTCTCTCCCCTTCTGAGCTCCTAGTTGTGGTTTGGTCTTTCTGGTGACCAGCCCCATCCTGAAGCTATCCAGGAAGCCCCCAACAGTCACCTCATTAAACAAAAGACACTCCTCTAACCTAGGAAATTCCAAGGCATTTAGGAGCTCTGTGTCAGGAACCAGGGTCAGAGACCAAATATCTGGACAAAAGATGCTGCTAGGGCTCTTGTCACTGGCCTCCGGAAGTGTGAGGCCTATTGCTGTGAGCACCCAGTTTATGGTATTTGCTTACAGCCCTGGGAGGTTCATATATTGCATGTTGTTCATTGGAAGTCATTTCTTCTATAGAGACACAGGGATAACATAGATTCACTTGGAGTCCAGTGAGCGCAAAAGGCTTTTTTATTCAAAGGGAACTTAGAGGGGCACCATTTTGGAAAAAATGTCATCTGTCTCATGTACTAGAGAATAAGCTCATTCATTTATTCTTTTAGCGTTTTAGAATTCATTTATTCTTTTAGACTCTTTAGAAAGTCTTCCACATTCCAGGGGCTGTGCTAGGGAAGTGTAGACTTAACTTTCCAATCTTATTTTTCTTAATACTACTTCCTAGACAAATCCTACCAGAGAGCCCAGCGCCATGGTTGGTACAAAATCAGTACCTAAAGGGCCAGGTTGTGGAGTGGAACAGCCGAGAGCAGCGGCCGTGGAGGCAGCCTGCCTGGCTTCGCCTCCTGGCTTCTCCACCAGCTAGCTGTGTGACCTCAGGCAAATTACTTTATGTTATCAGCCCTCAGTCTCCTCCTCTGTGAATGGGGATAACCGTGTCACTGAACTTTCTAGAGTTGTTGCGATGCTAAAAGAAGCATAATATTTATTTATTTATTTATTTATATAATTTATATATAAATAAGGAAATCAGCTTCTTTCTATAGAAGAGCAAATCCATTTTGGGTAGTGACTTTTACAAATGATGTAGTGTGGAGCCCCTAAGTTCCTCGGAGGAGTCTCGACATGTGATGGGGAGGGGAGGCTGACAGTGGAGGACCCTTCTCCCCTCTGTGCTGTTTAACCAGCTGGCTTAGCCTTTTGCTCTTTGCTATGTATTGAGATATAGCTCTGGATTCTTTTTGAGCAGAGATTTGCTTATTAAAAAGGTTAAAAAACCACCCAAGTGCAGTACTATTCATGCACCATGTCTTATATCTTAAAAGGGAATGAGTAAATGTATTACTTTCATAATACAGAAAATATTTTTTTTTAATTTTTAAATTATTTTATAAACATACAATGTATTTTTAGCCCCAGGGGTACAGGTCTGTGAATCGCCAGGTTTACACACTTCATAGCACTCACCACAGCATACAACTTCCCCCAATGTCCATAACCCTACCACCTTCTCCCAACCACCCTCCCCCCAGCAACCCTCAGTTTGTTCTGCGAGATTAAGAGTCTCTTATGGTTTGTCTCCCTCCCGATCCCATCTTGTTTCATTTATTTTTTTCCTACCCTCCAAACTCCCCATGTTGCATCTCCACTTCCTCATATCAGGGAGATCATATGATGGTTGTCTTTCTCCAATTGACTTATTTTGCTAAGCGTAATACCCTCTAGTTCTATCCACGTTGTCGCAAATGGTTTCCTTTCTTTTGATGGGTGCATAGTATTCCATTGTATATATATACCACATCTTCTTTATCCATTCAGCACAGAAAATATTTTTTTTGGTTAAAGATTTGTTTATTTATTTTAGAGAGAGATAGTGTGTGTGTGTGTGTGTATGTGCGCACGCGCGCGCGTGTGTGAGTGGAAGGGAAGGGCAGAGGCAGAGGGAGAGAGAACCTCAAGCAGATGTCGCGCTGAGCACGGAACCCAACTTGGGGCTTGGTCTCATGACTGTGGGATCACAACCTGAGCCAAAACCAAGAGTGGTACGCTTAGCCAACTGAGTCACCCAGGTGACCCCAGAAACTATTATTAATGTAGAAAGGAGAGAAAAAAAAGAGATAAAATTGTATTATTTATTCCAGGATATATAAATAGGAAATCATTGTGGTGTTGACATTATTGAATTAAATAAGAAATCGTGCATAATAATCCTCTGTGGTCTTTTAAGTGCCTTCAGCCTAGCATAGCACATGGTTTTCATTCTCATTTGGTCCCTTTGTACCTACTTCTAACTCCAGCCTTGTCACAGTTCTGTCATTTTCTAAATGTATTCTGTCTTCTCACAGCAACTTATCTTTGCATATGCTCGTCCAGCTTTTTGGAAGGACTTCCTCTGCTTTTTTTCCTCTTAGCCAACTTCTACTCACCCTTCAAACCCAGCTTCAATATCCCCACTTATGAGATGTCATCACTGGGGGTCCTGGGTGCCTCAGTTGATTAAGCATCTGATTCTTGGTTTTGGCTCCAGTCATGATCTTAGGGTCGTGAGATCAAGTCCTGCATCAGGCTCCGTGTTCAATGTAGAGTCTGCTTAAGACTCTCTCTCCCTCCCCTACCCCTTCTCTCAAATAAATGAATAAATCCAACAAAACAAGATGTCATCACTAAGCACTCTATAATCAGTTCTTTTAGAGCAGTGACAGGTCTGTCATTCCACTATCAAGACATACATGGAACCATGGACTGAATACTGTCCCCCTACCAGACTCATATGTTGAAGCCCTGACCCCTAATGAGTTTGGAGATAAGGTCTTTAGAGGGTAATAAAGTGAAATGAGGTCATGCTGGTGGGACCCTAATATGATAGGGGTGGTGCCCTTAGAAGAAGAGGAAGAGACACCAGAATTCTCTCTCTTCGCACCATGTGAGGACATAGCATGAAGGCATCCATATACAAGCCAGGAATAATGCTCTCACCAGAACCAAATCTTATCTTGGACTCTCCAGTCTCCAGAACTGTGAGAAAATAAATTTCTGTTGTTGAAGCCAACATTTTGTGAGGACAGCCTGAGCTGACTAATACATAAGGGTATGTCCAGGTGGCTTATTTATGGCTGCAGTGTGTTCTGGATGGTTGAGCACCCATTCCTATTGGCTGGCTTCCAGGCTCTTCCAGTTGGAAAAGATTTTGATTGCCCCTGCACACAATTATACGTTAACTCCCCTTACCCACCCCACCCTTGAGACAGTGGTCTGTTGGAGGGCAAGAACTATGTCTTACTCATCCATGTCCCAAGGTCTCCATAAATGTTTATTCAATGACAGAATCCATTTTATTCTTCCTCCACAAACAAAAAGATCATTCTCTTTAAGGACATAAAGCCCTGGGTATCCCTATGTGATTCAATGTCCTAGTCTTCACCCCAGCTCTGGTTTTCCTGGTGTGTTTCTTGGTGTGATCCTGGGTAGGGCGAGCCCTGCCCCACAGTAAATGTGTCACTTGAGATGCCAGAAGGCTGTAGGATCTTGCTGAAGGAGACTCAAATATTATCATAAATGCACATGCCCATGCATGTGTACTGTAAATCAACTTCTATTTAACCCTTAGAGAACTAGAAACTTCAGAAGTTAGAAAAAAATTAAATATCAGAGAAGACCTTATTTCTTTAGAGAAGTGGGGTGAAATCTGAGAAAGAATGTAGAATCTAGTATCAGAAGATCAGAGTTTGGGTCCTGTCACAACCACTTACAAGACGACGCTAGTTGTTAGTAACTACTAACTAAAGTGAATAGCTTACATCAGGACTCACTGTTTACGTTGTTCATTCTAAAGGTTTTGGCAAATGTGCAATGACTTATATCTACCATTACAGTATCATACAGAATAGTTTCTCTGCCCTAAAAATTTCCTAATTCTCTACCTACTCATCCCTCCATCTTCCCAAATCCCTGACATCCACTGATTATTACTTATTTATTTATTTTTTTTAGCAGACTCTGTGCCCAGCAAGGAACCACACACGGGGCTTGACCTCACAACCCTGAGATCAAGACCTGAGCTGAGATAAAAAGTCAGATGCTTAATGGACTGAGCAACCCAGGTGCCCCCAAACACTAATCTTTATGCATATACTTTAAGTGCACAATGTCCCTGCAAACTAGCAAACACATTCTCAGTGCCCCACATCTGATCATTCCCTTCTAATTCCCCCACCTGGGTGGAAGTTTGCAACAAGGCCAGGAGAGATGGTCCCTCCACTGGAGGCACTCAATGCTTTGCGTCCTGCCTCAAGGCCTCTAGTACAAATACTAATGTCTACCTCACAGGGTTGTTACAAAGATTACATATGTGAAAAATACAGTGACAGGTGTTAGCTGTCACTGAAGCCTCTAATTTTGATTTTGGCTAACTCCATTAGAGATAAGAACATTTATTTTATGCAAAAGCGTTTGCTGAACAAATCTATGAATTGTAGGGGAATGTTTAACTTATAGAATGAACTTTTAAAAACAATTAGCAGCTGTCATTTGTGAATTAACATGCCACCCAAGGGAGCTGTTCCCCCAGGTGTTGTCTTCATCTCCTGTTCTCCTCCTTCCACTGTCTCAGTGAACTCATTTCTCTTTCACGTTGTCTTTCTCTTTTTGTTGGATGAATCCCAAAGGGGTCAGCTGTCCTATCACCTGAGTGATGGTCAGTATATCTGGTTGTCTCTTGGACAGCTCCACACAGATGTCCTGCCTTCCTATCAAATTCAGCTCCTCTGAGGCTGTGGGGAAATGGAAACCCCTGGGCACTGCAGGTGGGAATGTAAAATGGTACAGCCCCTATGGAAAAGAGTATGGTGGTTCCTCAAAAAATTAAAAATAGAATTTTGTCATAAGATTTAGCAATTCCACTTCTGGGCATATATCCAAAAAAACTGTAAGAGGGTCTTTCACAGATATTTGCATATCTAGATTCATAGCAGTATTATGCACAATAACCAAAAGGAGGAAGCCACCTATATGTTCATCAGCTAATGAATGGATAAACAAAATGTGGTAGATACATACAACACAACATTATTCAGCCTTAAAAAGGAAGGACATTCTGATTCATGCTCCAACATGGATGAAACTTCAAGACATTATGCTATGTGAGAAAAACAGACACAAAAGGATAAATGCTGTATGATATCACTTCTCTGAGATGTTCAGAGTAATCAAACTCATAGAAACAGAAAGTAGAATGGGGTGGTCAGGGACTTCTTGGGGGAAGAGGAAATGAGGGGTTGTTGTTTAAAGGGTATGGAGTTTCGGTTTTCCAAGATGAAAAATTTTGGAAACTCTGGAGATGGGATGATGTCAATATACTTAACACTACTGAACTTTACACGTAAGAATGGTGAAGATGGTAAATTTTATGTTATGCATATTTTACCACAATTAAAACAAAACTAAAAACCTAGCTCCTTAACTCAGCTCTAAAGAGACACATTTTAGCCTAGTGAGGAGGGTGGAGGATAGTGGTTTCCAGTGTGGGAGCTGGCATTGGATGTTGTGTCTGAATCCTACCTCTGTGGGACCTTGAGCAAGGTCCTTAAACTTCTCTCTGTCTGTCTCCTCATCTATAAATAATATAAACATTTCACAAGGTTATTATGAGGATTAGATGAAGTAATCCACGAACAGGGCTGATAAGAATGATTTGCATGTATTATGTGCTCACTAAATGCCAGCTATTGTTATGTGGTCCCTCATCTTCTGGAAGCACTTTCCCTCCCTTCTCCACCTATCTGAATTGTCCACATCTTGCAAGTGCCAGATAAAAATTTTTCCTCCTTGAGCACCTGGGTGACTCAGTCAGTTGAGCATCGGACTCTTAGTTTCGGCTCAGGTCAGGATCTCAGGGCCTTGGGATCATACCCATGTTGGACTCCACGTTCAGTGGGGAGTCTGCTTAAGGGTCTCTCTCTCCTTCTCCTCTGCCGCCCTGCCCCACCCCAGTTCACGCATGCACACACACACACTCTTTCTCTGAAATAAAGAAATATATCTTAAAAAATTCTCTTCTTCCTTCTTAAAACCTTTTTTGACCATGACAACCTATAGGGATCACCCTCTTCCCCAAACAGTCACGATGTTTGTAGACGGTAGCCCTCACGCACTTAATGCTGCTTTGTATATAGTTATGCAACACGTATATAATCAAAATGCTTTTGAAAGTCATTGGAAAGAAGTGTGAAATGGCTACATAGTCAAATTTATCAAGAGTTGGAACCAGGGAGGATGACCAGTCATCTTCTATAGGGTGTGTGCTGGGCCTCCCTTGAAGCAGAACCTGAGACAAGAACCTGAGGGTAGGCTGTTTATCTGGGAAATAATTTCAGGGAACAGGAGCCAGAGAGTGGGCAGAAAAGTGAAGGAGGAAAAGCCAGTCTAAGAGGATTGTGAGGGTCAACTTTATGTGTCGATTTGGTGGGGCCATGGTGTCCAGTTGCTTGGTCAAACACTAGTCTTGGTGTGACATTAAAGGTATTCTTTACAAGTGATTAATGTTCAAATCAGTAGACTTTGAAAAAAGCATATTCACCTCCAAAATGTGGGTGGGGCTCATCCAATCAGTTGAAGGCCTTAAGGGCAAAGTCTGAAGTTTCCCAAAGAAGAGGAAACCCTACCTCCAGGTTGCAACACAGAAAACCCGGCTGAGTTTCCAGCCTGTGGATTTCAGACTCAAGACTGCAGGGGGATCTCTTACCTGTGTCTCTAGTCTTCCAGCCCTCTCTACAGATTTTGGGCTTGCCAGCTCTCACGATCACATGAGCCAATTCCTTCAAATAAATCTCTCTCACTATATATAGGGTTCTCTGGGGAACCCTAACACAGGCATGTTTTCAAAATCACTGCTATGGACAACGGCAGCTTGATTCTGACCCAGAGGTTCTGAGGAGCTTTAAGAAAGCATCTCAGAATTATCTGCCTGAGAATTTTACCCAGAAATATTAACATTTATCCTTGGCTTCCTCTCCCTTCGGTTGAGATGGCACCTGGCGGTGTTAACTTGCTGGCATTTCTGGGCTGTCATGGGGGTTGGATGGGCAGCCTCCTGCTGGTGTCTGCTGGCATCAAAGAAGTCTTGGCTGCAAAAGCTTTGGGCTGTCAGCAGAGCAGAAGAGCACCCCCGGGGACCATCTACCTTGGCTCTCCCCACAAGGTGGCAGAGGTGGCCACCAGCCAGCCCAAACTTGCAGCCTACCAGCGAGGTCAACTCATTGGAAAGAGATGATGGTTTGTCTTCTGATAGTTTTGGCCAGAGTCCCAGGACTGTCACTAATTATCCACCTTTAGGTCCGATGCCAGCTCTGAATGATCCCTTTGGCCAGGGAACTGAAATTGTCTGATTGGACAGGCTTCCATCCGATGTCCACCCAAATCCAAGGACAGCAGTTTGGCTAAGAGTAAGTAGTTCCCCGAGGAAATGACCAGCTGGCAGAAACCATGTCTATTAATCCATTGATTTTTAAAAAATGAATCTGTAGGAAATAACAGAACTACAATAACTGTTAAATGAAAAAAAAAAAAGATTTCCTTTTAATTTATATCATATAATCATTCCTTGAGTAAATAATCTGAGTTGACCTATGGTCAAATAAATGGCAGACAGTGTGCTCTTGCAGGTTTGCTGGGAGTATTTTGATTCCTTTGCTCTTTGGCAATATTTTGAACATTTCCTCAAGGCCAGATTTTCTAGTCTACCACTGGCCATTTAATCCAGCCTCTGTGAGGCAGACGTGCTGGAGGAGAATCTCGTCAGTGTTGTGGCGTTTCTCACGTGAGTCGGTTTCTTCTTCCTGTTCAGTGGCTCGTACCATCTGGTATACCTGTCAGATGGAGGCGGCTATAATTATTGAGTCTGAAAATGACTTTGCTCTACGGTTGGTTTTTTTTTTTACGTTTTTTTCAATTTTTTAAAATTTAATTTTATTTTTTCAGTGTGCCAAGAATCATTGTTTATGCACCACACCCAGTGCTCCATGCAATGGCTTAAAAGATGTCTACTTTAGAGTAGCTTGAAAAGTTCTCGTGGTAAGAAAGAAATGTATAGCTACGTGTGGTGCACTGTTTTGCACCAAACCACGTGCTAAATGCTTTCAACATTATCTCATTTAAACAGCATCCCCCCACCCCGACAGATACCATTATTTTCCCTTGAAGAAACCGGCATTTGGGGGAATTAAATCTACCCAATGTTCACCTGTGTTTTCTCCATCACATTAGAAAAAAAAAAAAAACCAAGATCCTCGATAACCTCCTTATGGCTTATATGTTACTTTTATTTTTTATTTTCATTTATTTTTTTGAAAGATTTTATTTATTTATTTGAAAGAGAGCATGAGTGCGGGGAGGGGCACGAAGAGAAGCAGATTCCCACTGAGCACGGAGCCCGATGCCGGGCTTGATCCACAACGATGAGATCGTGACCTTAGCCGAAAGCTTAACAGAGGAAGCCACCCCAGTGCTCCAATATATGACCTTTTAAAATGAACACTATTATTTACTATTAAAAGAAACAATAAGGAATAAACATTATTTACATATAATAGTCTATGTAGTTAGAATTTCAACCCAGGTCTATGAGATGCCACACTCACATTCCTTTCTGTATATATTTTCCAAACAATATAAAAGAAAAATATAGAGAAAAGTTTCAGTCTCTTTAATTCCCCCACCTCTATGCAGTTACCGTCACATTTATCAGTTTCTTTCTAGGGTTTATGCAAATGTAAGACAGATGAATATATACTATTTTCTTCCTTTTTACTAAAAGCTAATATATTTTACATGCTATTATGCATTTTCCTCTTTCCAGGAACTTTTAACCCTAACAATATAATTATTTTCCAGAACAATCCACAGTATCCTCATTTCTTCTCCTTTGTGGCTGCACTGTCGCCATTGTGTGGAGGAGCCGCCGTATTTCCCTAGCCCCTTATTGGTGGACATTTAGAACCTTTCTATCTTTTGTGAGTCCAGGCACTGCTTGTCCTGGTTATATTTGTGTACATGTCACTTCACACGGTGCAGGTGTCGCTGTAGGATCTATTCCCAGCAGTGGGATTGCTGACTACAGGCTGTGTGCATTTGCAATTCTGATTGATATTGTCAAACCATCTTCCACAAGGCTCACACTGATACACATGCCATCAGTAGGGTGGAGAGTGTTTCCCTCTCCTCTGCCTCATCAGTGGAACAGCTTGTTGACTTGTGGGGTGTGTGTGTGTGTGTGTGTGTGTGTGTGTGTGTGCATTTCTCTTATGATGCATGAGACTGGGCACCTTCCCATATGCTTAAGGGCTATCCTACTTCCCAGGCCAGTTCTCTCAACCATGCCACTAGCCACGGCTGCACCAAGCTTCTTTAGGAGAAGTGGGGTGGTAGGCAGAGCCCTGGGACCAGAGCCAGAGGTTTGGGTGCTTATCTTAGTTCTGAAGTCTCCACATTAAAGGGACTCTTAGGTCCTGGCACGGTGGCTTCTCAAATCTGTTCCAGCCCATGCCGTCAGGGAGGCTTAGCTCAGCCATCTCCAGGACGCCATGCAATTAATTCCTTCTGCAACTCTGTCCTCAAGTCTTTGTGTCTTTCTGCTTGAACACTTCTACCCCCCACCCTCCTGCTTTATTACAGGATAGTTCTAACTTGGGAATATTCTTTCTCATAGGAAATCGGTATTAGAAGCCCATTTTCGGGGTAATTCCAAACTAGAATCCTATTTTCTCCTTCTGGAGACTTCCAGAAAGAGTTTGACCCCTCCCCTGATGTGTGACCTTGAGCCTGTCATTGAGCCTCTCGGGCCTTAGGGTCCTTTACCTACAGGAGGACAAGTTTGGCCTCCTATTTGCGACTCTTCTTTTGGGCATGTAACCCAATAAAATAGGCTTAAATCATAAAGGGGACTTACTGGAAAATCCAAAGTAAGCCTTGTCTTTCAAGTTGGTTTGACTCAGTGGCTCAGTGATGTGCTTATGGCTCAGGGTGTTTTTTTGTTTGTTTTGTTGTTGTTGTTGTTGTTTTTCAGGCTGCTTTGCCTTCTATGGAGCTCAGATTTGAGACTCTGCCTCAGAAAAGTGAGGATGCTTCTATTCCAGAAACTCAGCAAACCTCCGCCTGCACCTCAGTGGACGACACTGACCAATGCACGCTATGCCCACCTCTGAACTGGTGACTAAGGCCAGGGCACAGGCTGCCTGACTGGAGCTCCAGCCCTACCCGCTTCTCTGAAGTAAATGGGCTAAGGGATGGAGGTGTGGCTAAACTTGTGACAATCTGTTTTCTTAGCCAAGAGCAGTGGGTGGGTTCTGGGGAGAACCCTGGAGGAGAAGATGAACGGATGGGCTTCTGACGTGGTTCTGATCAAAGGAGAAAACTTTCTTCCTGCTTCCGAGCTTCAGCTGGTCTGCTCTTGTATCCACTGGACTTCCTTTGGTTGCTGAGCCAGACCAGTTACATTTGCTCTGTAAACTCTGGCTGACCATTTCCTTTATTATTCAATATGGACACATCATTGCTTTTTTAACAAGACAATCTGCCCTCACAAGAGAAAAGTTCAATGTCTTGTTGTAAGAAAAGAACTTGCTGTAAAGGCTCATATGTAGGGAGTTGCCCACTTCCTGTAGAACATTTCTGTTTTCAGTGTGCAGCCTCAGGTGAGGGGTCGGTGGTGGGGCCTTTGCCAACTGGCTGAAGTATATGGGAGTAACCTGATCAAAACTTACATAAGCTCGACAGGGGTTGGCGAGGATGCGGAGAAAGGGGACCCTCTTACACTGTGGTTGGGAACGCAAGCTGGTGCAGCCGCTCTGGAAAACAGTGCATGGGTTCCTGAAAATGTTAAAAATAGAGCTACCCTATGACCTCACGATTGCACTACTAGGTATTTACCCATAGGATTCAAACATAGTGAATTAAAGGGGCACCTGCACCCCAATGTTCATAGAAGCAATGTCCACAATAGCCAAACTGGAAAGAGCCCAGATGTCCATCAACAGATGAATGGAGATATATATATATATATATACACACATATATACACACACACACATCTTTATCCATTCATCTGGATGGATATATATATATATATATGATGGATATATGATTGATATATATATATGTATACATATGGTATATATAATATTCCACATGGAATATTACTCAGCCATCAAAAAGAATGAAATCTTGGCATTTGCAACAACATGGATGGAACTAGAGGGTATTAAGCTAAGTGAAATAAGTCAGTCAGAGAAAGACTAATATCAGATGATTTCACTCATATGTGGAACTTAAGAAACAAAACAGATTAACATAGGGGAGGAGAAGGAAAAATAAAATAAGGCAAAATTAGAGAGTGAGAAAAACCGTAAGATATTCTTAACTGTAGGAAATAAACTGAGGGCTGTGGGAGGGGTGGTGGGTGGGTGGGGTAACTGGGTGATGGGCATTAACAAGGGCACTGGGTAGAATGAGCCCCGGGTGTTACATGCAACTGACAGATCAGTAAGTTCTACCCCTGAAACTAATAATACACTCTACGTTAATTAAATTGATTAAAAAAAAAAACTTACTTAAGTTCTCTGAGCCTCGGACTCCTTCTCTGTAGAATAGACTATTAACTCCTCCACTATTTATAAATTCATCACGATATTGCCAGGACATAGAGCATAGTTTCCTGCATATAGAACGTATTCAATAGGTAAGTACCTAATGTTGTTAAATGACTATCTTTTTTGCAAGGTCCTTATGAGGAGTACATGGGATAATAGAATAAACATATACTTACACTATATGCTTATCATGGCATCTGATGCTCGGCCGCACAACAGATGGTCGCTTTTATTACCATTGAGAGCAACAGCAGGAGGGAAGGCTAAGGGACAGGGTATGATTCCCAAGGATGGAGTCGATGGGCTTGGCCTTGGTCACTTAAACCACACTGCCTGGCCCCTCTCCGTTTGTCCTGCTGCTGGGGGACTGGCCAGTCATTTCTCATCCCCACGTAGAGAACTGCTGAGCTTTGAGGCTGAACCAGCAGGCAAGGCTCAGTAATTATCCACTGGAGGACAGAAAATGATGAGAAATCACAGTGTACTCCTGTCCACCCTCCCTTCTCTAACCATGCCCCCAACCGTCAGAACACACAGGCTCCTCTGGGTTTGGCTCACTTTAAATTCATTTACAACTGGCTGGGGGCTTCCCAAGCATTTGGAGCTGCTTGCTCAGTCTGAAACCCATGACCCAGATCTTGCCAGCCAAGACAAGCTAAACCAAGAGAAAGAAGCTCTTTGCCTCCTGGAGGAAAACAGCCTCTGGTAGGGGCGAAGGATAAGGGGGCCCTTCTGCCCTGCCCCCACCAGGATTCTGGCCTCCTAAAGATCAAAATGAGGAGCTTATCATTTTCTGCAAGCCATGCTAATTGCCTTCCATTTCTTTTTTCACCCTTTTCTTTGGCTTCTTAAATCAAATCCAACTCGTCACCCAGGTGCTGAGCTCAGGCAGAGCCAGTTTCAAAAGGAGGAAAGAAAAGGCCACAGTTCCACAAAGCTAATTGCTTTCAGGCAGGCAGGCCTGCTCATTTGTACTCTTTGCACATTACCAACAGGGGCTGGGCGGGGAAGCCGGCTGCGGCAGGAACCGGCTCCCCGAGGCGACAAGTCAGGAGAGCAGGAAGAAAGGAAGGAGGGAAAGAGAAGGGGATCGAGGACAGAAGAGAAAGAGAAAAGTGAAAAACTAGAAAGGTGCCTGAGAGTGATCTCATTCAATGTTCACCACGCCTCAGAGAATTCATCGCCTTTCCCCCTTTGGGGCAGATGCAAGGAGATGGCCCACATCTCCCAGCTCAGAAGGCATGGGGTCCCCAACACCGCTCTGCTCAGCTTCCAATCCCGAGAATGAATGCTAGTCCTGCATCCCAGCCCATGAGAGGGTTCTGTGGTCGGATAGTTTTGGAAGCCAGGGAGTGTTACATTGTTCTTTTGGCTCTCCCGAGTTCCCTGCAGGGAATGAAGAACCTGGTAGAAACTGCAGTAAAGAAACTTATTTGTTAGGTTTAAATAAGCAATTCCCAGACTATACAGTCCCTTGCTTTTTCATATAATATATACCATGTATTTAAAAATATGTGTTTGTGATATATATATGTATCACTGACATATACACACATATATGCATAAATCTGTCTCTCTTCCTCTTTATTAAAACTGCAAATTCACACTCTTGCCTCCGGTTCCACTTCAGCCCCAGTAGGTCCATGCCAGTCTTCCTGTCCCATATCTGAAGCTCTTTTTCTGCCCATGAGCAAACCCAGTCTCACTTACTTAATCCTAGAATACACACTGTATCACTGGAGAGTGGTCAGCCTCTACCACTGTTGAGGGATTGGGTAACTGGGTGATGGACCCTAAGGAGGGCATGTGACGTAATGAGCACTGGGTGTTACATAAGCCTGATGAATCACAGGCCTGTACCTCTGAAGCCAATAAGACATTATATGTTAAGTAATTGAATTTAAATTAAAAAATGTTATAAAACAAAACAAAACCAAAATTCCAAACCCACCACCTGAAGTTGAGTATTTGTCGATAGTTCTTTTTGTCTTTAGCCTGAGGACATTTAATCCAGCTGCTGTGTAGAGGAATTACCCCAGGTTTTGCTTTGTTTTGTTTTTGCCTTTCTTAAATTCAGTTATGTGGTTCATCTGAAATATATTTAGGTTCATTTATTTCTGCTTGTATCTCATTTTACTTATTATCCCCTGACTTTGTTGAATTTTTTTCCTTGAGTATGTGAAACGTAACCCAGTTTGAAGAGTCAAAGCTACACAAAAGGGGGGGCGCCTGCGTGGCTCAGTTGGTTGAGCATCTGACTCTTGATTTCAACTCAGGGCATGACCTCAGGGTCGTGAGATCGAGCCCCACATTGGGCTTCAGGCTTAGTGGGGAGTCTCTTTGAGGTTCTCTTCCCCTGCTCTCTTCCCTATGCTTGCACTTTCTCTCTTTCAAAATGAATAAACAAATCTTTTTTTTCTTTAAACTATGCAAAAGGAGATATCCTGAGGAGGCTCAGTACCATCTCTTTTCACCAGCTTTTCCCATCCTTCCCATCCCGTTCCCACCCACCCCTGCATGTGAGTAACATCGACGGCTGCTGGTTTATCCTCCCAGTGATCCTTTGTGCGCAAGTTAGCAGATATGTGAGTTTCTTTTTAAACTTCGCCTTCTTTCTTGCATGAAAGCCTGCTGGCCATCTTTTACTTTCCTTCTTTCACTTTACTGTATTTTCTGGAAATCACTCTGGTCTTATTTGATTGTTCTGTTACGGTCTAAGAGCACTCTGCGGTGTCTGGGTGCTGTGGTTTCAACCGGGCTTCGAGGCTGTGTGTTCGGTTGTTCCCAGCAGTCAGTTGCGGACAGAGCAGTAATGAGCAACTTGTGCAGGTGGTTTTCTGCAGTGTTGGCGGTGTATCTTCAGGGTATACACCCCTAGACCTGACCTACTGGGTCAAAAGGTGAATGCATATGTATTTTTTTTTTTTTTAATTCTTTTAGCCAACAGACAGTACCTCATCAGTCTCAGGTGTGGGGCTCAACAGTTGGTTGGTTGCAGATGCACTTTTGTCAGATGTTGCCCAGACACCCTCCACGCGGCTGTGAGGGTTTGCCATCTCACCAGTAGTTGCGAGCTGTTTCCTTGCAGCCTGTTCGTTTGTAACCTCCAACACCAGGGCAGGGAGAGATGCAACAGAGAGGCAGACCCCTCCAGGTGGTGGGTGGCGGCTTTAATAAGCAAAGGGAACTGACCTAACAGACTTGAGCATCAGCCCGCCAAATCTTAAGAGTTTATAAAGAGGCCCTCACTGTGCTCGATCATGTACACACCGTGCAGGTGTTTTCAACATCACATCACCATCTCAAGGCTGCGTCCTTGGAGCCACCTCTGAGGGAGAGAAAGGCAAGCAGAACCCGCAGCCCAAGGATGGGGGAGGGGGTGAGGAGCCCCCGCTCATCCGGATCCAGCTCGTGGGTCAACTGGAGGTCACGCCTTCTGGATGACTTACCCCAACAACCTCACCAAAAGCACGTGTCATTATTCTTTTACATTTTGCCATTCCAACAGGAGCGACAGGATTATCTCATTACCATTTTAATTTGCATTTTCTCAATCATGAGCAAGGTTGCATGTCTTTTCAAATGTTTACCGGCCATTTCTGTATTTCTTTGTGAATTATCTATTAGAGTTTGCCCATTTTTCTGTTGTGCTTTTGGTCTCTCCCTCTCCCCATTTACAAGAGTGTATATTAGGGAAATTAATTCTTTATCTGTGATAAAGTTTGCAAATATTTTCTCCCACTTTGTCGGTTGCATTTTGACTTCGTTAATGGTGTTTCTGTCATGCAAAAGTTAAAAAATTTTTTCTGTGATCAAATTGGTCAATCTTTTCTTTTATTGCATTTAGATTTTGAGTCATAATTAGAAAATATATTCCCACTCCTGGATTATAATGGAACTCACCCATCCTTTTTTCTAGTTCTTGTGTTTTCTTTTCGTTTTTCCCCTTCCTTCCTTCTTTCCTTTCTTCCTTCTTTCCTTCTTCCCTTTCCATTTAGATCTCTGATCCATTTGGAGTTTATTTTTGTGTATGGTGTGAGGTACGGATCTAATTTTATTTTTTTCCAAATGTCTACCCACCCATTTGTTCCAGCACCAATGATTAAAAAGTCAGTTTTGCCTTTGAGTGCGTTTTTAAAGCACACTGCAGGACAATCACTTTGGCTAGATAAAATACTTGGCCAGCGTTTCTGGCTAGAATATCCCCTCCAGATTTATTTTCATCTTGGTTGAAGTTACTCTGTCCGCTGGCTGGCCAGCTAAGCACCTAGCAGTCATGCTAAGCTGGCTTTGTGATGACAAGTCTGTAGCAGGGTATGGCCCTGTGGCCAATTTCAGCACCAGAACTCTGCCCTCTGACCTTGTGGATTGGAACCCTTGGTAGCTTTCCAATTGCTTGCTTCTGGTTGTTTCCACGAATTGAAACTTTACCCGCTTTTCCTAGCCCTAGATCGCTGGGGCGTATTTTCTTTTTGATCTCTAAAAGTTCAGGGCATCCTTTTAAACAGTAGTTTCAAAGTTTGTTCTAAGCTTTCTTGACCCAGTGAAGTGGAGAAGAGATGAAGGGACCAAGAGAGAGAATTTTTCTTTTTGGATTTCTCTTGGAGTGCCTCTCCTCTCTCTGGACTGATGTTAGATTAGAAAAATTAGGGGCAAAAAAAAAAAAAAAAAAGAAAAAAAAAGAAAAATTAGGGGCTGTTGCAAGCACACTATGAAGGTGTGTACACAAGTTGTGTCTTCCTGTAATGTCAGCTTTATTCACTCACAATGCAAAGCTCACACAATTACAATAGGCTTGGAATTCCAAACTCAATAACATTTCACCACGCATTTAATTTGGCTTCATGCACATCACACAAAACAAAGACAAGCCACACATCAGACATTAAGCAACAAGGTCAGGAAGTGAACCAACCAAACACGGAGTCAGTCTGTGAACTTGCATTGGTATGTGGATTAGCCTGGTCTGGGTCAGCCCTCAGTGCTCACTGCATGTTAAGATCAAGCACTGGAGGGTCTATTTTATGCTCAGAGAGCAGTTGGGCAGAACCTTCCACCACAGTTGCCTGTCTTATGCAGTAAGACATGGGGAGTCAGCATTTGGAGAGTCTGACAGTATGCTGCAAAAGTCCCCCCTTTTAAAAGGAGTTTAATCCAATCTATAATCTGTAGTCCTTCCAAACTTCTGGTTCTAGTGATTATCAGCTCCCGGTTCTTCCAGTTTTGCAGGCCTTACTGATTAACAGTCGTTAAGGCTGCCGATCTGTGCTGGCTTTGGTGATACCTGTTTCCAGCTCACCACCCTTGGCTGGTTATGTCACTTCTTGACATAAGCGACTCCATCTTGCTCTCTACAGAGGCACATTCATTTCCGTATACACTAAGCATGTATTGAATACCTACTGTATGCCAGTCCCTGGGCTAGCGTGAACATTAGGGTGAAGAAGCAGAGGCCTGGCCTCCTGGTGCATGTGGTCTCCTGGGGAGAGCTTGGATGGCAAAAGATAATAAAACTAACCTATAAATAGGTAATAAAAATGAAGTGGGTTCAGCACCTTGGCAGGTGTATGGAATACTATGGAAAGCATAAGAATAGAGAAATCTGTGGTTGGAGAGTTTGCAAGAAGGAAAGCTTTCAAGATGCCCATTTCTGTAATAATAAAACTCAGTACTATGCTATGGTTAGAATGCTCTTTTTCATTTGATCCTCAGAGAAAGTCACGTGTGTCAGGGGCATGAGTGGTATGTGAGTCAAAGCACAAGAGCTTTGACTCCTGTGTCTGTTCTCCCTCTCTCTGTGTGTGCTTTTTTAGTCATTTCTCCAAGGATTGGAGAAAGGTATGTTGGCACACACAGCCTGAGTTCTTTGAGGGGTGGTTTGCTCTCCCGGACCTGCTTCTGGGTGTTTCAGAATCAACCAGAGATTTGATTCTTATCCCCTCCCTGTCTCCATTTCTTTCTCTCTCTTCTCAGTTTCCTCCTTCATATAGGGAGGACAGTACTAGCAACAAAATCTCCTTTAGGGGGCTGATGGAGAGCTAAGGGAGAAAATGGATGGGACATACGTTGGAAATTATAAGGCACTCCCCCAATATGGATGATTATGGTAATTATCCCCACCAGCATCCACTCACAAAGAGCAGACAGCAATGGCCAACAAGAGCCATTATGTGTGGTAAGTTACATTGCACCTGCTGCTATATGAAGCCCTTTATATACAATTTCAAATTTAGTCCTGTAACAACCCAGCAAGGAGAAGCTCCTCTTCATTTTACTTATAAGGAAACTGGACTTGGACAGGGGAAGTCATGCAGACAAGATCTGAATCCAACATGATGTTAAAATCTACTCTCCAGAAATCTGGGGTAGGTGAGGAATGAGAAGAAAAGCCTTCCATGTATGTACCCTGCCCCCAAGAACCTCACCTCTTAACTACCTGCCTTTCCTCTCCTACACCTATCTGTTCTACACCCCCAGCCCCTGCTTGGCCTCTCCGCTGCCAGCAGGAACACAGAATGGCCTTGAGGCCAGGATGAGGGAATTTGGTTTCTCCCAGGCCTGGGGAACATCTCTGAGACAGGCTCAGCTGCTATCAGTGACAGTGGTTTCATGTGATGGTCCCCCAAGACAGAGCAAATACTGTCACCTCTGAGGGCCCAGGCTGAGGGAGGAAGAGGACAAAGCAGCCTCCTGGAGGAATGACCAGGAACATTTGGGGCTGGGTTGTCTTAGCCCAAGGAGGCTGGTATATCTGCAGTCATTCAGGACCACGTCCTGACGGTCCTCAGCTGCAACTGACAGCCCAGGGATTTGGGGAACATTTGGTTGCATCTCAGTTACTTTTGTCTCTTGTTGGTCAGCTTAGGCTGCCTACTTCATGGAAGCGCAGGGGGACAGTGGGAAGGGGCCTACTTTCCAGAGTGGTTGGCCAGGGCTGCAGTGGAAGGCAGAGGGAGGGCGCAGGCTTAAGGGGTCACTTGGGGCTGTTGGGGTATGAGTAACAGAAGTCAAAGTGAATCCAGGTTGGTAAAAAGGGGGATCATTTGACAGGTAAGGGGGTTGAGGAAGGTGTGGTAGAAAAAGTTCTGCGAGATCAAGGCTTTTCTAAAGCAAGAACTCACACTCACCATCCTTCCCTGATGCTCCCTCTACCCATCTTTGTGAGGATCTTTAAATGTGCACATAATCAGAGTGCCCATGATCAAGTCCCCAGGGTGGCATGAAGAAAAGGCTGGCCACAGGATATTTTCTTTGACTTTGCAACTGGTAAACCCTCATTTAAAGAACATGGCCCAAGCTGGTTCACTGGGTATGATCGATGGTTTGGTAGGGATGGGGGAGTCAGAGAAGAAGAAAGCTGGAGGAGGAAGACTTTAAATCCACTGTCTGGGCATGAGAGAGTCTGAGAATCCTTCCCATCTCATCTGGAAAAGAACATGAGAGGGGAAAGAGCAGGAAATAAAGGGCCAGCTGGCCAGGAAAAGTCATCACTTAATCCCTCAGGAAGAAAGACCATAGAAGTCCAGCTGGAACAATGATCTGTCTCACCAACTCTCTCTCTTCTGGAACCACTACCTAAAGAGATTTATTTATTCAACAACTATTATATGCCAGTCACTCTTCTAGGTCCTTAGATGCATTAATGAGAAAAACAAAGAGAGTCAGGGTATTTGAACACACTGGTGGGAGGAAGGTTTACTTGTGTTGCCTCAGACTTTCCTAAAGATGCTTTTTACCTTTCTTTGTCAGAAAACTTTATTTGTTCCAAATGACATCCTGTCCAGAAGCTCAATGTATTAGTGACCCACGGCTGTGTAACAAATTATTCCCAAACTTAGCCCTTCGTATCTTAAGACAATTCTTAGTATCTCACAGTGTCTATGTGGCAAGAATGGGGCAAGAATCTGGGAGCTGCATACTGGGGCAAGAATCTGGGAGCTGCATACTGGGTGTCTCTGGATCAAGGTGTCTTATGAGGGTGGGGCTGTAGTCATCTCAAGAATTGCTCACACCCTTGGCCTTCTCTTTAGACCATGTTTTCATGGAAATGCCCTGGATTTGGTCTTTACTTAAAAGCTGTTTCTAAATTTTAGTGTTGTTTGCTACCTAAAGAGGCTGAGAAACCTCCAAATCATCACCTACTTTTGCATAACTTAAAACAAACATTATCTCATCATTTCTGTGTGTCTGAAATCCAGGAGTGGCTTAGCAGGATGTTTCTGGGTTGGAGTCTTTGATGAAGTTGTAGTCAAGCTATCAGCCAGGCCTGAGGTCTCAGTTCAAGATAACTAGGGTGAAGTGTTGGCTTACAAGCTCCTTTGTGTGTGGCTGGCTGGTTTCCTTCCCTCAGGTTGTTGGACTGAGGGCCTCAGTGTGTCATCATGTCATGTAGTCTTCACAGGGTGTTCACAACATGGCGGCCTCTTTATTCTAATGTAAGAGATCAGAGAGAGGGAAAAAGAGTGAGAAGGTTATTAATGGAAGCCACAGTCATTTTATAGCCTGATATTGGAGGTGACATCACATCATTTATTCATATTCAATTACTTAGTAGTGAGTCACTACATGTAGTCACTAAGTCACACTCAGGGGGAAGGGAACAGGAAGACCTGAATTTCAGGCTCCTAATGGAAGCCATCTTAGAGGCTGCTTACTCACTTGTAAGGAAACATTTGCAGGCACACATATTTATTCAACAACTATTATATCCCAGTCACTCTTCCAGGTCCTTGGATGCATTAATGAGAAAAACAAAGATGCTTTTTCTCAATGAGTTTCCAGAGGGAAAAACTCCAGCAACGTTTTGGAGGGATATGAGAGCATGGGGCCTTTGAGGAGCCACTAGAAGTTCAGGACGATGGGGACCAAGCTGGATATGAAGTTGAGGAGGTGATCAGGGTCTAGATCACGAAGGGCTTCCCTTGCTATATAGAGAATTTGGGTTATTACCCAAGGCAATGGGGAGTCCTTAGTGGATTTTAAGTGGTAGAGTCAGGTTATGTGTGGTAGGCCAGACTGGATACATGGAGACCAGTCAGGAAGTGGGACAACAATTCAGGCAGTAGATGACGGTGCCCATCTGGTGAATGGATAAAATGCCATGCATCTATCTGTACAAGAGAGTATCATTCATCAGAGAAAGGAATGACACTGGGAGCACACTAAAACATGGTTGAACATTGAAAACACACTAGCTGAAAGAAGCCAGTCACAAAAGATCACATGTAGTATGACTGCATTTATAGGAAATGTCCAGAATGGGGAAAGCATACAGAGACAGAAAATAGATTAATTGTTGCCTAGGTCTGGGGAGGGTAGGAGTTGAGGCATGATGGCTAGAAGTACTGAGCTTCCTCTCGGGGAGATTAAAAAAAATATTCTTTCTTTCTTTTTTTAAGATTCATTTATTTATTTGATAGAAAGAGAGTGTGGGGAGGGGGAAACAGAGAGAGCAAATCCTGAAGTAGACTTCCCACTGAGTGTGGAGCCCAGCATGGGGCTTGATCCCAGGACCCCGGTATCATGACCTGATCCAAAATCAAGAGCTGGCTGCTCAACCAACAGCACCACCCAGATGCTCATGAAATAGTTCCTTGTTAATCACAGTTTCCCATGTCCTGACCTCCTACTATGTGCTAGATAATATATGTGCATAATCTTTTAGAATTTTTGCAATCCTTTGAGGTCAGTTATTGTTAAGCTCATTTGACAGATGGAGATCAGTGGCTCTGCATTCAGGGAGGTGGTGTGATGAGACCACAGCCACACAGCTGGGTAGTGGCAGAGCTGGAATGTCACCCTCAAGTCAGCGAGGTGGCAGGGTTCCTGTTCTTCTCAGTGCCCTGTGGTGCCTCTGTTAAGGGCACGTGACTAAATACTCTGGTCATGAATTTTGTTTCTTACACTCTTGGTTCCTTGACATGGGGGGAGGGAAGACTGTTCTTCTGGATCCTATTCTGTATTCAATGGTCTTTTTGTCACCATATATCCAATGAATAATTTTTCTTCTTTTTAAAAGATTTCATTTTTAAGTACTCTCTACATCAGACGTGGGGCTTGAACTCACAACCCTGAGATCAAGAGTTGCATGCTCTACTGACTGAGCCAGCCAGGTGCCCCTCCAATTCCTTAAACCAGCAGGAGTGGGGCCGATCTACCTGCGCCCCAGCCAAGCTCTCTCCTCCACTGTTTCCATGAGTAGAATGAGCAGTGCTGGCGAGCACCTATTCAGCTTCCTGGGCAGAACCTGGTCTTTAGCTCTGATCCTTACCTTCTCTCGCCCACATCTTCTGGGTCTCTAGGTCTGTCTAGCCTTTTTTCTTCGCATCTCTTGATCCAATTCTGTTCATTCTCTCAGTCCCCAGTACCATTGCTCTTATCAGGCCAATGCAATCTCATAGCTGAATGATGGCAACAGCCCCCCAGCTGCTCTGTCTCCTCTGGTCCTGATCCCTTATGGTCTTCTCCATACTGCACTCAGAGAGGTCTCAGATGAAAATCTGATCATGCCATGTTCCTGACCAAGTGAATTCCATGGCTCCCCTTTGGTCCTGGGATGGAGTCCAAAATCCTTCCTCAGGCCCTGCACGATCTGGCCCTGTTTCATCTCATTTCTCACTGCTCTACTTGCCAAACCCTATTCTCCAGGAACTTCTTTCTGTTTCTTGAGGGTACCACATTCTCTCTTGCCTCTGGGCCTTCCTCCCATGTGCTTTCTTCCTTGCTAAGAATACCCTTCTCAGACATTTGTCTGCCTTTTTCAGCCAAACTTAGCTCTTGACTTAGGCGTTGCTCATTCTGGGAAGTCCTCCCTCCCACACCCTCCAGGGCTGTGTCAGGTGTATCTCCATGTGCTGCCTTTATCTTATCAATTATCATCCTATACTATAATTTATCCTTTGTCTGTTTCTCCCAGTAGATTGCAAACTGTGGCAAAGGTGGGGTACTTGTCTTACTCATTGCACTATCTACCAGTGCCTAATACAATAGATGCTCACTACTGGAGTGGATAAGTGAAAGTTGTGGCCAACGCAGACAGCAGGTCCTGTAATTCAATTAGGATATCAACATTACTAGAAAGTAGATTTCTTCATAGTGGTTTGGTCCTCCTTATGACCTGACTTTATTGGAGAATCCTGGAAACAATGTTATTTACTGATATTAAACATTACAATGTTTTATTGCTCTTTTAGATTTATACTTTGAGAATGAGGCCACTGGGAGAAGAAGCCCGATATTTGGAGTGAAACAGAACTAGTTTTCAGTCCCAGGAGCTCCCCTTCTTAGCTGGACTGATGATCTCTTTGAATTTCCAATTCTTCAGTGGGAAATGGGAATAATAATGCCCACTCACAGGTTTGATCTGAGGAGAGAATGCAAGCATGCATTAGAAAGAGTTGGTAGAGGGTCTGGCACAGAATAAGCACTTTGAAAGTGTTAGCCGTTATTAGTGGTACAGGAAGGATGATAAAAGCTACCTGCTTAGCAATTAGATGCTTGACAGATGGAAGCTGTATTGATAATGCTATCATAGTAAAAGAATGCTTGTGGTTTTCTTATAGTGTCTCTGAGATGGATTGGCAGGAAGCTGCTCTCTGGAGATGTAGGGGAGTAGAAGCCATTGCTGGGAAGGAAGATTCTTCCCCTGGTTTTCTGGTGGTAGACATCTGATTACGAGTTCTGGCTGGACTATGCCAAGGAGAGTGTTGAGAGGGAGTCTTCAAAGTTTGGGACCTTCTCCTGGAAACTCTTTTCTTTGGGCAAAGCTCAGCACAGCACTTTGGAGAGACCCTTGTCCAGGAGCTTGGGATCTTTTTGCCTGCCAACCTGAAGGGATGAAAAGACAGCCCAGGGCAGCATTTGGAATTGCAAGGGGTGGGGTGAGGGCATTGAAAAGATAGCTTTGTACTTGGAAAAGACCACGTCTGTGAAACTGTGCTGAGACCTTGTAGACACATGTTGGTAACAAGTATTAGAACTGCCAGGGGGCTCAACTGCTAGTCTGATGGCATTTCAGCTCTGGCCTGAGACTTTGGGGGCTGCTTTATCTGCAGTGTGCTTCTTGGGCTGGTCCCTCCCTCCTCCTCCTTAAATAGCCTGGACTTTAGGGGTGTGGGTGTTGCTGTTGCTCTTCCCAGTTAAAAACTGGGAGGTGTGCTGTATTGCAGAAGCCCAAGGAATTTGGCTATGTGGAGCAGCAAGCGTGTTGCCAACTCGAGTCCTGACTTCTGTCTTCTGACTGCCGGTGCTAGCATCTTCCATGCCCTGTAGGCCTGTGATCCGTGGCTACCTAGAGGGTGTGTGGAGATTTTTGAAGCTTAAAGTGGTAGAAGAGGGTGAGTTTGGAGGCCTGGGCAGAGGTGAGCTGGAACTTGGCCTCTGCATCTTTTTTCTATGTACCCTTGGTCAAATTACTGCTGGCATCTCTGAGCCGATGCTTCCTTATCACCCAAAGGGGGTCATAGCTTCACTGAATGTAATTTTCGATGTTTGGCTTTAGTTCTACCACATTATCATTTGTTGTCTTTGCTTTTCTTCTTCTGTTTTCTATTTCCTGCTTTCTTTTGAATTTTGTGCACATTCTTCAGTCTTCCATTTCAATTTATCTGTGGAGTTTTTTACTTTATCTGCAATGGACAGAAATATGTTGCCCCAAATTCATATGTTGATGCTCTAAGCCCCATTGGGGTGGCATCTGGAGGTGGGGCCTTAGGGAGGTCATTAGGGTTGAATGAGTTCATGAGGGTAGAGTCCCTGTGATGGGATCCATGCCCTTAAGAGGGGATACACCAGAGAGTTGGCTTCCCCCCTCCCTCTCTCCACCTGCACACACTGAGGAGAGGCTGCCTGAGGACATAGAAAGGAGGCGACTGTCTACAACCCACAGAAAGAGCTCTTGCCAGACATCCACCCTGCTGGCATTCTCATGTCCAACTTCCAGCCTCCAGAACTATGAGAAATAAATTCTAGTTGTTTAAGCCATCCAGTCTATGGTATTTTGTTATGGCATCCTGAACAGACAAAGGCAATAATACCGCTTGTGTGTTTTTTTCTCAGTGGCTACTCAAAAGATTATAATATACATACTTAACTTTTCATGGTATACTTAGAATTTTTATATTCTACCATTTCTAGTGGAATATAGACATCTATCCATCTTGTAGGCCTTCTACCCTTCTCTCCTCTGTGTTGTGCTTGTCATATGCATTCCATGTACACACACTGAAAATTCTACCAGACAGTGCCATCATTTTTGCTTTTAGCTATCATACATATTTTAAAGAACTTACAGGGAGAAAAACAGTCATGTAAGCAATGTGTCATTTTTCTCTGACTGTTTTCAAGAATTTTCTTTGTTTTGGAGTTTTGATTATAATGTGTCTGGGCATGTAACTCATCCGTTTGAAAGCGTTTTTTGACATAAGGGGAATAGCAGAAGGATTCTATGCATTGTGACTACAAGTTAGACAAAGCCACATAAAATCTAAAAACTCGATTGGATATAATATCAAATCTCTCCTGGGAATTATATGGTCCTAAGTACATAGCAGAATGAAATATACCACCAGATCTTCAAGTTATAAAATTACATTTCCTAGGCTATCATTGTCTTAGTCTATTTGGGCTGCTGTAACAAAGAACCACAGACTGGGAAACTTTTAAACAGCAGAAATTTATGTCTCACTCTTCTGAAGACTGAAAGTCTAACCAGGGCACCAGCATGGTCAGATGAGGGCTCTTTTCCAGGTCACAGACTCCTCGTTGTATCTCTTAGGGTAGGAAGGGGCAAGGGAGCTCCCTTGGGGTTTTTAGTAAAGCCATTAATCTCACTCATCAGGGTCCACCCTCATGACTTAAACACCTCCCAAATGCCCCACCTCCTAATTCCATCACATTGGAAATTAGGATTTCAACATATGAATTTGGGGCACACACACATTCAGACCAAAGCAATCACTGATTTCTAAAATCTAGGGCTAGAGGAAGAAAAACATGTATATGTTGGAGAGCTTATCAACTAGGATGAGAGCTTCAGAATTTTGTCAGTAAAAGAATTTGGTAATGACCTCCCCTCCTCCAGAATGTGCTTTCCTCTTGAAGTTATGGGAGAAGTGATATCAACCTTCATAAATAGGGCTGCAAAGAATATAGGCAGCTTCCACATCTCTATTAGTGGATCAAGCCAACTGCAACAAAAAAAGCAAGCCTCAAGTGACCTGAAGCCCTTCCAATTGTCATGATGAATATGAGGGCTACAGTTCAAAGGACTGGGGGGCTGCAGACCAGATGACACCATCAGGGGACAGCCTGTGATGGCTCCAACCCCTGGAGGACATATCACCATCTTCATCCAAGACACATTTTCTATTCCAATTCCTTCTTATCCTAAGTGTGAGCTGCCAGGACACCAGGATCCACGCCAACCCAGGCACTCCAGCCGGGAGACTGTGTACATGAAGGAATTCTGGATCCAGAAGTCTCTCACAGATGGATGGATTGTGTCCTGTGAAATTATATTAAACACTCTAGCAAGTCAGCTCTCTGCTACAAACTCAGAGACCAGTGGACAATAAACCACAAGTGACACAAACCATTGCCAAAAGAAGGTGAACCTTCCTCCTCAAGAAATTACTGATATTAAAGCTTGATACCTGTAAGTTTTCACCATACTAGGTAGCTTTAAAATAAAGTAAAATAGGGTTATCCTGTGGCATCTACAGCTAATGGTGGATTTCATAATCAAGCTTTGAGGATCTGTCTCCAGATTCAGGATCGGTGACTTCTCGGGACTGTTGGTACGAACTGGGAGATCACTGAGCTCATACAAATACGGAATTGACAAAAGGTTTTATTCATGGATGGATTATACATCCACAGAGTAGGGAGCAATGCAATGAAACTCATAAGCAAAGGACGTTTGTGTCACAAACTCTGAAAGTAAAAATATCAACAAACAAAAATCTCAATAGTTCCTTTGCTATGCATTAGTTGCTGTACATTAAACATTAGTTTGATGTAGTTCCACTTGTTTATTTGCTTTTGGTGTTAGAGTAAAAAAAACTACTATTGAGACTGATATTAGGAGCTTAACTACTTGTGTTTTCTTCTAGGAGTTTTGCGGCTTCAGGTCTTATGCTCAAATCTATAATCAATTTGAGTTAAATTCTCAATATGGCATAAGAGAGTGATCTAGTTTCATTCTTTTGCATGTGGTTCTCTAGTTTTCTTAACACCTTTTTTGAAGAAACTTTCTCCATTGTATATTTTTGGCTCCTTTGTCATAAATTAATTTACTACATACATGTAGGGTTTTTTTCCCCCCTAGGCTCTTTATTCTAGTCTATTGATCTATGTGTCTATGTTTATGCCAATACCACACTGTTGTAATACTTTTCTATTGTTATATAATAAGTTACCACAAACTTAACAGATTCAAACAAGACACATTTAGTATCTCACAGTTTCTGTGGGTAAGGAGTCGGGGCTTGTTTCATGTATAAACGGGAGCCCAGAGACAGTCTCCTTAGTACCTAACAAGGCTGCAGTGTGGCTGGCAGCTGGGTTGTGTTCTCCTCTGTGGGCTCAGATGGGGAAGGATCTGCTCCCAAACTCATTCAGGTTGTTGGCAGAATTCAGATGAGGGCCCTGTCTTTTGGTGGCTGTTGGACAGAGGCTACCCTCAGGTCCCAGAGGTTTCCTGCAGTTCCCTGCTGCGTGGACCTCCAGATAAGTGGTTTACAACATGGCAGTTTGTTTCTTCAAGACCAGGAGGAATGCCTCTCTCCAGTTACAAAGTATTATATAACAAAATTTAACCACAAGAGTGATAGCCAGTCATCTTAGCCATAATCAGGGAGGTGACATCTCATCACCTGTGCTATATTCTAAGCAAATCACAATTTCTACTAGAACTGGAGGGGGAGGGGATTGTATAAGGGTATGATCTATTGGGGATTGCCTTAGGGTGTGTTTGCTGCACTGGGTTGTGAGACAGATGACCCATATTTTGCCCTGACTTTGCCATTTACTGGATGAATGTCTTTTGGTGGGTCATTTCATTTCTCTTCTTATGTAGTTTCATCTCTAAATTGGAGCTAATAATTTGCTCCCTGCTCCTGTCAGTTTCTAAGAAGATTAAATGAATGTGAAGGAGCTAAAAACTGAAATTATAATGTACTAAGGAACGCAAACTGATTACATAAATGAAGCCCTTATTAGAACTAGTTATTTTTCTTGGAATTGAATAAATATTGGGTTACATAGATTTCTGATCTATCTGTTGTCAGGGGTTTAAATATACTTGGGTAACAAAGAGTGTGCTTAATTTTGAAGAGACACTTATAGCTTAATCAATTATGCTAATGGAAAATATATATGCAAGAATCTTGACAACTAAGGGACTCTTGAGTGTACTTTTCAGAATTATTTAAAGCATCATAAAATATAGATTATATGACTTTCACATAATATCCTGCTAGCCAGAGATATCTGCCAAATAAATGCAGGGTTGAAGTCATGCAATGAATAACGAGTCAAGAGTGAACTTCTGAATCTGGTACTACCAGAGCCACAGAATGGCTCTGTGATATCAGGAAATGAGTTGATTGCACCATGAGCCTTAGTTCCTTTATTTGTAAAAACAAGGAGGGTGGTATCCAAAATCTCTTAGGTGCCTTATAGCTCAAAGATTCTAAGAACCAAACTGTCAATACCATTTCCTGATTCAACATATTTGTGGTTTGGAGTTATAATAAGCAGATATAACTATCACGTACCACTGTTGTGAGGGTCCACCTGTTTGCATGGAAGTTGAGTGTATATGGTGGGTACCGCCCCATCTGTCTTTAGGACCAATATACATTCATTCCTCCAGTGGCTGCCAATGTTGACTGTTCATGGCACACAGCTAAGTTTCTCCTCAAGAGTCGCTCTCAGCTGAATAGAGCTGCCTGGTCAACTCATATCCAATGACTGGTCAAGGTAAGGGTCATAAAGTGGGAATATAAAGGCTCTGCCACCTTGCCTACACTTGGAGTAACTCTAATGATCCATCCTGATTTAAGAGTTCCCTGTGGGGTTGGCTGAGAGCCATTATAAGCTTTTGGAATGATATTGCACTTCAGCCTCCTTCTCCTGCTCTGCCTGTTGTCACTAACTTCTCATGGGTTTTAATCCTGGGGGTACTACCTAATCAACCACCACCTTAGAGCCTCTTTCCCAGAGAGCCTAACCTAAGAGTTATCTGTCAGCATCCAGCTTCAAGTTATGGGAAACCAAGCAAAATGTCAGTTAAACAACTGAGCTCTAGGGTTAGTTAATTCAGTGGCTTGAGAACATCATCAAAGGTCCAGGTGTTGTTCAACTTCTCATTTCATCCCTGCCAGGAAATTAAAAATGGATAGCCAGGCAATTTAAAAACACATATAAAAATAAAACATAGATAGACCAATGGACCATTGATAACCTTAAGACACTGCTTTTTCCCTCATGACCAAGTATCCTTTTATTAAAAAAACACAATATTTCCTGATAATTGTTGGTTATGTTCCCTAAGACAAAGCAGACACAAGCAACAATTGTTGGATACCTATTAGATAGTGAACACATTTTTACTTTACCAAATTTAGTTCTTATAAATATCCCATGAAGTGAGTGTTATTATTCTCACTTTACGGATGAATAAACTGAGGCCCAGAAATGTGAGTGATATGTCTATGGTCAGATGCTACTAAATGGTCAAAATTTGACCTATGGACTCTTAAGTAGGTATTGAATTCTTTCCATTATAGCAGCTCAGCTCCTGCAAATGTCACCCCAGACACCTGTAAAGAAAGTTCTTTTTTTTAAATATAATTTTAAAAATATTATGTTATGTTAGTCACCATACTGTGAGGAAAGTTCTTTAACTGGAAGCAACAGAAACTGACTTTGGCAAGTATAAGCAAAAATGGAATTTTTTGGAAGTGTATGAACTAGATTTGGTACAGAAAAAGAAAAAAAAAAAACCCCTTTCACAGGTATTTTAATCAGAAAGGGACACAATGTGGAGAGTTAGGAGCTAAAAAATTGTTGGAAGGGCTGAGGGAGAAGATTCTTGGCTGAAATTCCAAGAATAACTGCTGAACAATACAAACCAACCCAAGGGGAGTTATTCCCTTTGAGGTCACTGTGGAAGCTAAGCTAGAATCAAGAGCCCACCACTACTACCCCAATCCAGCCACAGCTGCACTGTTGCTGAGTATGCAGGGCGATAGAGAATGGTTATGGAGTGCTGTTGCAGAAAAAACTCACATCTCCACAGCCCTGCTGATCAGAAGGAACAGCCCGGGGAGGGAAGGACAGTTTGCTTCCTGACACTCACTGGGTGCATCTCCTTGGTGGAACTAATTTGCATGCAGAACCCTAGCTGCAAGGGAGTCCAGCATGTGTAGTTTTAGCATTCTAATCATCCCAACCAGAAGGAGGGTGGATGGAAACTAAGTGCAACATTTAGCTCACAAAAATGTGAGGTAGATTACAAAATTAAAGAAAAAATTGAGAGAACATAGGTCTTGGAAAGGATAGGAACTACAGAAGTTCCAGGGACTTGGCAATGGGAACTAATGGAGAGATTGATTGATTGGTGTTCAATCTACTAGTTCCTTCCTCTTTTAACCAGAGATTGGTCAAGTCACACCAAAATAAAGAGGTATTTTGGGGTGGGGGTTAGTGGGTGAAATAGGTGAAGGGAATTAAAAGTATACGCAATGTGATGGGCATTGAGTAATGCATTGAATTGTTGAATCGCTATACCGCACACCTGAAACTAATATAACAAACACAGTACATAAATTACACTGGAATTATAAAAATAAATATTCAACATTATGTATAAATAAAGAGATAATTATTCAGAAAATCAAGCATTTGGGGGCATCTGCAATGTAGGCAGCATACTAGAAGACAGTGGATGGGAATGTTAACATTAATATAAAAGTGGCCCAAGGTATTAGCTCTACCACCAGGAGCAATATTTCTGGGTTGTACCATTCAAAACTGTAACTAAAAGCAAGTGTCACAGTATGTCTTTGGTACACGATATTGGTTTTTTGTGAGCAACTGCAAGCGTTTGGGATGACTGGCTTTCATATGGTTGGTTGTTTACAAGTTGTTTTCTTTATGATAGCCTAAGATTCTTCCAGCCATTAAAAAGCATTACTTCATTAGTATTTATGCCATCTCCCTCTGAGGCCAGCAGGAGGTGTGCTCCATGATCTCCAGTGTATAGTTAGACTCACAACAATGTGGTTGCAATCTCCCATCTTCCTTCCTAATTATACCAGCAACAAGACTTGATACTAAGACTCTTAGCAAATCAACACCCCATGGCCCTTCTCTTGCTGCTACTACAGGGCAAAGGATTGTGGTATTCATAATGGCCAAATCTTGCCTGAATACAACTCTTTAAACAGAGGCTGTAGATTATAGATTTTTCTTAGATTTATGGTGAAAGTCAAATACATAAGGGTTGAGACTTAAAGGAGAGGACAGATTTCTTTACAATACATTTAAAGAAAGAGATTTTATCCCATGTGCTCATGTTACTTAATTGCATTTATTATTATACAATATATATTAGATAAGTAAAAATAAAATAAATGCTTATTTTTTCTGGTTAGTCCGGTGAATGAAACTGGTTTTATTTTTTCGTATCTTCTTTCGATCTTGTCTTTCATCACTGTTGGTTTTTAGATTGTGCAAGACTAGTATTGACCAGTGATGCTCTCCATCTGGATTGTGCATCAGAAACACCAGTGCACCTTTTGAAATATAGATTCCAACCACAGGGCCATTAGGATTGGGATTCAGTAGGTCCAGGATGCGGCCTGGGAAAGAGTATGTTTAATCATTTCACAGGTGATTCTGATACACATTTACATTTGAGAACTACTGGCATCAATAAAAATATGAAAGCATAGTTACTTTTCCTGTCCCTATGCAATAGTCATTTTTTAAATAATTGTAATGGCTGAATCAAGTAAATGTATTTTCTTCTTCATTTTCCTACTGCTGAAGGTTTCAATGCATACCATTTTCCCAATGATATATAGTACCATAATGAACACTTTATAAAGCTTTTTTCTTTCTTCCAAATTATTTCCTTAGAAGGAAAATAATAATGCTCAGTACTTTAAAAAGTCTCCAAAATAGAAGGTTAGTACCAGCTGGGTATATATTATCTTCGTTTCAAGGAGCTTGATTGAGTTGTATTTTTGAAGAAAGATTATTGAAAGCATTCCCCACCCTTCCTACTCCAAAGTTGAATATTATGACCTTCTTGTTTCTCTGGCTTATACCCACTCCAGCATACATTTGAAGAAGTGTGGACTAGACACAAAATGTCATAGTGAAAAGTATGGGATTTGGAGGCAAAAGCCAGAGGCTTCAGTTCCAATTTCAAATGATAATGGGCTATTTATTCATGAGACTTTAGAGTTGTCCTCATCTATAAAATAAAAGTGATAGTACTTCTACTTTCTTCATGGTGTATTCTGAAGATCAAATGTCATAATGCTTTGTAGATTGTTATAGAAATACAAGTTGCTTCAAACAAGTAGACTAAAGTTTCCCCAAGTATGTGCCCCAAGCAATGTATGGCATAATTCCCTAGGGAACAGAGAAGAAATTAGAGTTGCTATTTATATTTTCATATCCAGAGAATGAGAGTTGAAAAAGAGAGTGGTCATTTGTTAACTTCTGGCATGCTGGGACATTTTGCTACTAATATGTGCCCAGGTAAATGGCTTTATGGAATGTATTAAATTAAAATGAGAATATTTCCAATATTTCATAATGTGATGGTGATCCCAATGTTCACTGGTCATCTCATGACAAACCACGAGCAAGCAAAGGTAAAGAAGAATTATGCATTTTTCCTTTATGAAAAACAATTGGGTTGTGTTGACTCATGTTCCCATGGTAAAGTGCCTGTCAATGGCATATTACTCGCCCAGTCCTATAAACCAAAAATGAAATAAGTTCAATCTATTCCTTGGTTATGAAGGTGAAAATTTAATAATAATTGAGAAAACAACCCCTTTTTTTTCAAAAGAATTCATGCTTTTGGAGAAGGGTGCACATTTTGAAGAAGGGTGTTTAGAGATATTTCCACCAACACAAGACTTTTTTGTCACTGGATATCAAGTGTGACACCTATTTTTTAAAAGCTCCTTATCTATTTGCTTAAGCATAAAGCCAATATTTCTTAACTTGTTTTAATATCTTCAAAATAAAGAGGTTCATTGGATTTTAAATCCACCTCACTACCCCCAGCAAACAGGAAAAACACAGAACATCTTCTGGTTAGTTTGCAAGAACTACTGATTGAGATCAGGGGAGATGGAGTTTAACTAGTTGAATTTATCAAAATTCTTTGTAAAATTGGAGGCAGAGTTGAAAATGAGTATCATAATGCAGCCAACACTGTAGTCCTTTAATTGGGAGGATGAATCTTAAGGAGATATCTTTGTTAGTCATGAGGATCATTAAAACACAGTATTAAAATTGAACTTAAAATCAGCCCTTAGATCCTTGATACAAAATAAAACCAACATTTTAAAAATAAGAAAGCATATTCAACCACATCACTCAAACTAAAAATATATTATTATTATTATTACTGATTAATTTATTTTGGTCAGATTGAGGGCTTTGCATTTTTAATAAGAAGTAAATATTACTTAGATTTATAACTTATGTACTTTGTATATGATATATAAATAAAAATTCACATGTTAAAAATACATGCTCAGGGGCACCTGGGTGGCTCAGTGAGTTAAAGCTTCTGCCTTCAGCTCAGGTCATGATCCCAGGGTCCTGGGATCAAGCCCCACATTGGGCTCTCTGCTCAGCAGGGAGCCTGCTTCCCTTCCTCTCTCTCTGCCTGCCTCTCTGCCTACTTGTGATCTCTGTCTGTCAAATAAATAAATAACATCTAAAAAAAATCTTAAAATAATACATGCTCAAACGTATTCTTTTTCTTTTTTTTTTTTTTTTTTAAAGATTTTATTGATTTATTCAACAGAGAGAGAGAGAGATCACAAGTAGGCAGAGAAGCAGGCAGAGAGAGAGGGGGAAGCAGGCTCCCTGCTGTGCAGAGAGCCCGATGTGGGGCTCGATCCCAGGACCCTGAGATCATGACCCGAGCTGAAGGCAGAGGCTTAACCCACTGAGCCACCCAGGCGCCCCACGTATTCTTTTTCTTAACGGAAGTACACACACAAGAAAGTTTAGAACTTGTTACCTCTCAGCTAAGAGCTCCTCAGACATTATTCATCATTCTATCACCAATATTTGACATAGTAAATGTCATTGAAATAATTAATGAAAAAGAGTGGAAGATTGGAGTCATTGATGTACACATGGCAACTAGATCAGTAGATGCACTTTAGTTGGGAGGACATATTGATTGATAGTTGCCACCATAGTGCTAGGTATTGGGAGGAGACTCAAAAGCAATGCAAGTCTTGATACCTCTGCCTGGGAGCTTACTCTCTAGTTGGGGAAATAAGCACACATATAGGAAATAGTTCAACAAAATCAAGAGGCTCTTTGTGATTAAATGCTCAAGTAGAACTGGCATAAATGCAGTAGATTATACTGTTTCCTTCAGTGAACCTAGAGCAAATGAGCAGTGCTGGAGGCTTTCCCCTCTCACTCTTCAGCTCTGCATACCAAAGACATATAAACCCACTGAGTGTAGAGGCATTAATCAACCCCCAGCTTGGGAAAGGAAATTTCTTGTTTAAGGAATGTTTTCTAGTTGCTGCTTTAATCAGTTCAATGTTTTTGGTGAGAGATTTTCCCTTCTAAAAACTATAATTACATCTTCCATAAACTCAAATCTGGGAATGCCTGCAGGTGATCCCTAACCTTTCTCTTGAGACGTGGTCGGCAAAGGGAGAGAAGAGGCAAAAACAAAACAAAACAAAACAAAACAAAACAAAACAAAACTCTCTACTTTAATTACTGAACATTTACCTTGCATCCTCATAAATATATGATCCAGGAAACTTGAAGGGAACATGAACATTCACTTGGAGATTCCCTAGTTCACCAAATGCCGTCTTTAATGCTGAGGATATTATGATGAATAAGCAATCAATTAGGATATCAAATGACTTTTACAAAAGAAAAAGATTTAACATTTTTGTGTTGGGCATTGTTTAGGCTTGTTAGTCATGCAGCATGCATTCATTGGTACCCATTGTGTGCTAGGTGTGGTACTAAGTGTTGATACAGAGATAATCACAAATCACAAAAATCAAGAAGGTAAGTGAAGCAAATGGATCTGTTTTCCCACCCACTGAGAAATCCCTTAAATGACAGAAAATACACTTTTTAGGAAGAATAAATTTGACATAATAACAGACTAGGTATCAATGATCAATGATTCTATTTAAAACAGCTAGAAAATCTGGACAGAATATTTTAAAAAATCTTCTTAAAGACATCAGATTCCTGACAAGCTAGCAAAAAAGTCACCATGCCACACTACCCAGTGAAGGATAGTAGCCCAGGGAAATGATCTCAGTATCCGGGTCTACTTTTTCCTCCAGGGAAGTGTGTCAGTTTTGGAGACAGAGGTTAAAGAGTTTTAGGGCAATAGCACTTTGTCTCTCAAGGAAAATTAGGTGGAGATCCCAGTGAATATCCTTAACTTTGGGTGGGACACTGAATGGAGTATGGATGAATCAGAATTAGGCCCTCTCAGAGATTAGGGATTCAACTTGGAAATGTTTCAGTTTCTTGGATTGGATTTAGGTGATCCTGGAGCACTAGTGTCTCCAAGTTCCTGGAAATAGTAAACAGGTTCTCTCTGGAGGTCGGTAGACTCATCTTGGGCCTCACATTCATTTAATAAATATTTTTACAAGAACTATGTCTTGAATGCAATAAAAACCAAATAGACATACAAGGAGACAAAACCACATGAATGAAAACCAACAAAAGCAAGAGAAAGAACAGATCCACAGCTGACTTTTAAATTTCCACATTCATCATACTTGGAAGGCTAAGAGACATAGTTGAGTATACCAATAGAAAGCAGAAAACTATATGGAAACTAAATGAAAATTCTAAAACTGGAAAATTTAACAAATAAAATTAAGAACTCTGTGGAAGGAGTTAAGCAGTGCATTTGGCAACTAAAGAGAGAAATAGTAAACTAGAAGATTGCTCAGAAGAAAACATTCAGAATGAAATGACAGGAAGCAAGGATGAAAAAAAATTGGAAGTAAGAGACATAAATGAAACTTTGTGAGAACTAACTGATACAGAATTGGAGCCCTAATTCAAACAAAGGGTATAATATTTGAAGAGACAATGATGGATATTTCAAATTTATGAAAGACATCAGACCATGGAGTCAAGAAACTCTACAAACCTGAACAGGATAGATATCAAGGAAAATAACTTAGATATTTTACAGCAATATTGCTCAAAATCAAATAAAAGATGAAATCTTAAGGGCAGCTGGACGAGGGCCCTGTAACCTTCAAAAGAGCAAAAATAAGACTGATGGCCAACTTATCAACAGGAACAATAAAGCTAGAGACAAAGAATTGAGAGCGTCTAAGGGCTGAAAAAATGTCAATCTGCCAACCAAGACTACTATACCCATTGAAAATATCTCATAATAATGAAGGCAAAATAAAAAATTTTCAGAAAAACTGAAAGAGTGTAGCAATCACACAAGAATAAATTTGCAAAAATATTCTTCAAATAAAAGGAAAATTACCCCATAATTAAAATTATGCATAATTAAATTTATGCATAATTAAAATTATGCATACACACATATTTAAAATACACAATAACAATGTAGATAAGAATAAGAACTTTGCATTGTCCAGGAAGTGCATAATGTTTGATTTAGATAAATCCAGGATGCATACTGGAGTCACTGGAATACTTATAAAGGTGAATGTGACTTCCACGCTAATAGATGGGGATATGAAGGATATGTGATAATAAAAAATTTTTAGTAATCTTAGTGAAGGCAAGAAAGAAAAAAAAGAAGGAATATAACAGGTAAATGAATAGAAAGTATTAAAATGGTAAGTTAAAGTCTGAATATATGGGTAATCACACTAAATGTCAATAGAATAAATGTTCCTTTAAAAACACACAGATTGTCATAATGGATTTTTTAAAAAGAAACCTCAAGCATATGATTGTTAAAAAACACAAAGCTCTCTATAGAGCAACTATAACAAAAGAATGAAAACTAAAAAGAAACGTGGTATCATCGTCAAATTCATATCAGACTGAACAGCTTCAAGACCAAGGATTGAAAGATGTAAAAAAGAACATTCTGTAATAAAAATAGGTTCAACTTTCCAGGAAGATTCAACAGTTCCAAATTTGTATATACTTACTAACATTGTCTCAAATACATATAAAGTTAAATTTGATGAGACCACAAGGAAAAATACACAAGTTTGCTGCCAGAGTGAAAGAGTTCAGCATATTTCTCAGTCACTCATAGAAGTAGAGAAGTCTGTAATACTTTTTATATGGAGAACACAAAGACAATTCAGTCTTTTTTCCAGTATGGTTGAAATTTGCTTTATTATTGGTGCTATTTTGGGAAAGTTCCTTCTGGCTTCACAATTGCTACTGGCAATGTCAAAGCTCAGAAGAGCTCAATCAAATTTCTTTTGTGTGTGAGCTATAAAATTAGGAAGAATTTTCCACTAAGTCCTTTTGTACCCGTTTTTTTATTCAATATTCTATGTTTTTGATGCCAGGTACCACGTCTCATTGACTGGCATCAAAATTACAGGATATTGGAAAGACCACCCCGTATTAAAGATGGATGTGTCTCTCAATAAACAGTTTCTGGTTCTGAACATTATTTGTCTCATGAATCTTGGTGGGTTGGCATAGTGGGCATTAGAGTATTTTCGAGTCATTCTTCTTTGGCATAGCTAACAATAATGTAGTCACCCATGGAAGTGACTGCAACCACATAAGTATATTCCAGTAAGCTCACACTGAGTGAATCCACATCTTAACTTAAGCTGAATTCCCCAAGTGACGCAACTACTCCCAGAACAATCAACATGAGGGAAAGTACGAATGAGAGAAGGCTAGACTGGAGAGACAGTGGTCTTAACCAATTATGGGTAAAACATTGTACTTGGTGTACTTCATAAACACCAAAGACTGTATGAATCTTTGGCGGGACCCCCACAAGTGAGGAGACCCAAAGGTTACAGTTGATTAGCTTCATAGCAAATCTGTCCTTGCCTGGCACACACTAGGAGCTCGGTAAATATTCATTGACTAAATGAATAAAACCTACACGACTTGGATTTTTGCCATTTGAAACAGATGTTAGCCATTACCAACTGGTACAGCCATCCTGGTGGGTACCAGCTGACCCCTGGCACAGTCCTATACCCCAGTGACTGTTTCAGTGGGATCTCACTGTAGAGTTGTTTTGGCCTAAGAAATGACCTCTGAGGACAGGTTTATCCCTCACATGTAATTAAACAGTCTGGATTCAACTTGGGACTGCATCACAGAGTGTGACTCTTGAGTTTGTGAAGAAGTCTAGTGGATCCATATTTAGTTCCTCCAAAATTGCCATCTTGGCCCTAAACATAGCATAAAATTTGGGACAGTTAATTAAACATTGCCCAGATTTAACAATTTAAAGCCATATCCTCACCAGTGTGCAAAGAACACAGAAAACTCAGCTACCTTGCAGTTAAAATCTTTTTTGTATTCTCTTTCACTGAAATCTACTGGTCTATCTCATACTTTGAATGGATCTTTTACCAGGCGTGGTTTTGAACAACATGCATTGATTATTTGGAGAATATTGGCTCACTGAGTTATACAGATCTCCCAATGGTTGACATTGTTCATGATACAATATCAAAAAGTTTGTTTTTGCTCTTCTCAATAAACATGCTCCCCTGGAGAATGTCAGCCACTCTCAAGTGGGTTCTCCCCTTCATTCTCTGCCGTTATCTTAGGTCCTAAAACAAGGGATGCTGAATCCCATTTCAGGGACTTGGTACAGACTGGACTCTTCGTCCCCTCTTTCTCATCTGATTAATATTACCCAGCTCAGTTCAAAGCCACACTTTGGGCAAAAAAGGCCTTCCCTGATATCCTGGAGTAGATCAAATCCCTTATTCATGCCTCCAGGCTGTGTACTTCTGAATATGCTAGCGTTTATCACAAAGGACATTCAATAATTTTTTGTATAATAGGTTGTTTAACATTGAACTCTCTAGACTCTGCTTAGTCATCTCTTTCCTGATGGAAACTCAGTCAGAGCAAGGACCACAACTGCCTGGTTAACCACCATGTCACTTCCTATCTCTGTGCCTGCAACAGAGCAATAACTTAATAGCTGTTGGAAGAATGAGTAAAAGAAACTGTGTCCAATGGCTTACTCTGTGTCCAACCCAGACCTGTGGAACTGGTTACCTCCTCATGGGTATCCCATCAACCTCTACACATTCATTTTCCCTCCGTTCCACTGAACCCAACCTACAGATCCTCTCATGTGTTCTCCTGCTACAGCTTTTCAAACCATCCCCCTTCTCCACTCTTACATCTTCTCTTCTCTGCACAGCAGAGAGAATGATGGTTTACAAAGACACATCAAACTGTGTTCAGATCGTTTGGACTCTGGGTTACAGACCCCTAACTGGTCTCGTGCCATCTCCTCCCTCTCTGCTAACACACCAAACTCATTCGCCTCTTTGGCTCCTTCCCTCTTCTGGGATTATCCTCTCCTCAGTCTTTCTACTGCTGGATCTTTCTGGGTTTTGGATTACAGATTCAGATTACAGATGAGCACTTCAGACCTGGACCATCAAGTGTGCTTTTCCCAACTAGTCTTTTGCCTATTGAAAAAACTGGTGTGATGGGGCGCCTGGGTGGCTCAGTCAGTTAAGTGTTTGTCTTCAGCTCAGGTCATGATCCTGGGGTCCTGGAATTGAGCTTTGCATCGGGTTCTCTGGTCAGTGGGGAGCCTGCTTCTCCTTGTCCCTCTATCATTCCCCCTGCTTATGCTCTCTGGGTCTATCTCTCTGTCAAATAAATAAAATTTTTATAAAAAATTAGTGTGTTTGTCTTCTAATTATGGAGTTGTAGGAGTTCATTATATATTATGGACACAAATCGGATGTTGGATATACATATATGCTCTTTAATTAGATCCTAAAATTAAGGGAGTCTTTGGCATCAGTTTTTGAAAAGTGTGCAGGTGATTCAAATATGAAGCCAGAGTGGAGAACCTGTAGTCTGGTCTAGCCTCATTGCTCCAAGTATGGTCCAGGGACCAGAAGCATGGCTATCACCTTAGAGCTTATTAAAAATGTAGAATCTCAGGACTCATCCCAGCTCGACTTAATTTGAATCTGCATTTTAACAAGATCTTCAGGTGATTTGTACTCACATTATAGTATGAGAAGCCCTCTTGATGACAATCTTCTTGGGCTGTTTTTAAAAGGGCAGTCGGGGGCTGAGCCTGGGTGGCTCAGTGGGTTGGGCCTCTACCTTCAGCTCAAGTAATGATCTCAGGGTCCTGGGATGGAGCCCTGCATCGGGCTTTCTGCTCAGCAGGGAGCCTGCTTCCCCCGCCTGCCTCTCTGCCTACTTATGATCTCTCTCTCTGCCAAATAAGTAAATAAAATCTTAAAAAAAAAAAGAGTAAAAGGGCAGTTGGTGAAGAGTGGGAAGCAAGCCAGGGTTACCAAGGTCACCCCTAGTCTCCTCCTGTTTCCATGGAGTATGCACATAGTGCAGTCTCTTATGGTGCATATTAGAATACTGACTGTGTCAAAAAAATTTAACTGAGTAAGTTGTAAAGATCTTATTGGCTTTATTCCATGATCCCTGAATTGGGTGGCATCCAATCCAGTAACAGAAAGGAGCTCGGAGGAGCTGTACAAAATGGAAGACTTTTATAGGCAGATCGGAGCGGGAATGAGGAAGTTACACTAGGCAAAATCATGGGTTGGTCATTGCAAGGTTACTCTCCTAAATTTCGGGGAGAGCAGGGATCTACCATGCAGATCGCCTAATAGTGCTGGTTTCAGGTTTCATTTCTGGGAGAACAGAAACTGTAATTAAGTTAAATGTCAGTTTGGTGATGTGAGGCTTCATGTAAGCGACTGCATTTTGGGCCTGTTGTTTTATTATTTGTTTGTTTTAATTGAAATACAGCTGATGTACAATGTTGTATTAGTTTCAGGTGTACAACATAGTGATGTGACAATTCTAGACACTATTGAATGCTCACTACAATAAGTGGGCTCACCATCTGTCACCTCCCAGAGTTATTACAATATTATTGGCTTTGTTCCTTATGCTGTACTTTCCATCCCTGTGATTAATCTATTTCATAACTGGAAGTTCTGTTGTCCTCTGTGTGTGTGTGTGTGCGTGTGTGTGTGTGTTTTAAATAGGCTCCATGCCCAGTATGGAGCCCAATGTGGGGCTTGAACTCATGACCCTGAGATCAAGACCTGAGGTGAGATCAAGAGTCAGATGCTGAACTGACTGAGCCAACCAAGTGCCCCTGTTGTCCTGTTTTTAACAACAAGTTGGTCCCCGAGTTTCCAGACATTTCTCCCATGCTTTTGTTATTCTTCAGCTATCCATAACATTCTGGAAAGGCCCACAGGGACAGCTCATTACCAGCAAGGAAAATAGTTGAAGCGGTAACCCATCAGAAACAAATGTGGAGTCCCGAAGACGAGGCATTTGTGACTCTTTGCTGGTGTCGTTTTGTAATCTGTGCTGTCTGGCTTGGAAGGGCATCAGGGGGCAGGAACCCCTCTTTTGCTGCTGTCCCCTCCTCATATAGTCCCCTATTGTTTCTCCTCTCTCTCTATCTTCTCTTCTCTCTCCCTCCCCTCCTTGTGTGAGAGGGCTTTCTGATCTTTCAGATTTTTAAGGTAGAACATCTGCCAGAGGAGAAAACTGTTCTCTTTGGCATTGAAAATCCCTCTGAGAGCATCACACTGAGATATTCTTATGTTAGTAAAATATCCTGTCTCCTCTCTGAGTTACCAAAGGAGGCCTCAGGTGATGAGGATGCAAAGGAAAAGATCTAGATGAGGAAAAAAAGAAACCCTCATCCTGCTACATACACATAGAGACATGTCAGGTTTTCTTTGGGTGTTTTACAAAATTGAAATCATACTGTGTACTATTACATAGGCGCTTTCTTTTTTATTTAATAATATGTCACATGCATGTTCCCATGCCATAACTACACGTTCTTTTTCAGCACCTTATTGAAATATGATTTACATACAGTACAATGAACAAATCTTTAGTTTATAACTCAATGACTTACAACATGTATCATATATATATATACATATTTATATTCATGTGTCTACAAATCATAACAATATATAGAACATTTCTATCACCCTAGAAAATTTCCTCATGCCACTTTCTGATTAATCTACTCCTTGTCCCCTAGCCCCCACCTTAACTAGGACATTTGTTTCTATCACTATTCTCTCCTGTTCTTCCACTTCATTTAAATGGAAACATGTTGTATATACTCTTGAGTGTCTCCCTTCTTTTGCTCAACATATAGTTTTTGAGATTAATCTTGTTGTTCCATGCACCCAGTGCCCTTAAAAAAAAAAAAAAAAAGCTGATGCAGGACACCTGGGTGGTTCAGTCGGTTGCGTGTCCGACTCTTGATTTGGGCTCAGGTCATGATCTCAGGGTCATGAGATCAAGCCCCCTGTCGGGAGGGCTCCTCACTCAGCAGGAAGTCTCCTTGAGATTCTCTTCCTCTGCGCCTCTCCTACTCTTCTCTCTATCTCTCTACATGTAAATAAATAAATCTTTACAAAAATAAAAGAATTGATGCTTTGTGAAAACCCTCTTCCTCACTGCAGATTGCCAACTTCTTATTGTAGCCTCATACTGTAGGGAACAAAGAGAGGAAGCAAGCTCTCTCCTGATTCTTATAAAGGCACTAATTCAATCATGAGGCCCCTACCCTCATGATCTCATCTAACTCTAATCACCTCCCAAAGGCCCCATCTCCTAATTCCATCACATTGAGGGGTAGGGTTTCAATACAGGAATTTTGGAGGGATACAAACTTTAAGTCCATAACATGAACTATGAACAGTTCTGTACAAAGCTTTTCATGGACAAATGCACTTGTGTATACATACTCTTGGATTGCTGGGCCACAGGGTAGGTGTATGTTTAAGTTCTTTGGAAACTGCCAAACATTTTTCCTAAGTGGTTCTCCCAATTTATACTCCCACCAGTATGAAGATTTCCACCTTTACCCACATGCTTGCCAACATGGTCTTGTTCATCTTTTTAATTTCAGGTGTTTGGTAGGTATTCTTTGGTTATAGTTTTCAATTTCCATTTCTTTAGCAACAATAAAATTAAGTATCTTTTCAGATTCTAACTGGCTACTTAACTATCTTCTTTCATGAAGTGCCTGTTCAAATCTTTTGCCCATTTTAAAAACTGGGACATCTGTCTCTTACTATCATAATTTATAACAATTCTTTACATAGTCTGGGTATAAGTGCTTCATAAGATACATGTATTATGACATTTTCTCCTGGTCTTTACCTTGCCTTATGATTTTCTTACCAATGTCTTTAGAAGAACAGAATTTTAATTTAGATAAAGTCCTACTTACCAAATTTTCATGGTTATTTCCTGTATAGCTGAAGATGTCTTTGTTTACATCAAGTTTAAGAAGACATTTTCTCATATTTTCATGAAGGAGCGTAATGGTTTAGTTTTCATATATATGTCTATGATTCATCTTGAATTAATGTTTGTTTATGGTATGAGACAGAGATCAAGGCTCATTGCACACATATATTCAGTTGTTCCAGTGCCATTTATTGAAAAGACTTTCCTTTCTTTCTTGGTTTATACTGGTACCTTGGTCAAAGAACCAGTCATCAGATATATGTTGACCTATTTGTGGACTCCCTATTCATTTATATGGGTTTATTTGTCTACTCATAATGAACCATTGTCTTAACTCCTGCAGCTCTATATTATAGCTTGAAATATGTTAATGTGAGTCTTCCATCTCTGTTCCTAAGATTATCTTGGCTGTTCTGAGTTCTTTCCATTTCCATCTACATTTCAGAATCAGCTTCTTAACTGTTTACCTTTTGAGATTTTGCTTGGAAGGTCATTGAATCTATAGATCACTTTGGGGAGAATTTACATCTTAACAAAAGTAAATATTTATAGAACATTTATACAATATATCACTTTTAAAAGGTCTTTTTTTGTTTTTAATTAATCTCAGCAATATTTCGTAGTTTTCAGTTTGTAGGTGTGGGCACATCTGTTAATTTATTCCTAGATATATGTGTTTTTTTTTCAGTTTATTGTGTTTATTGTTATAGCTACTGCAATAGTCTTTTGTGAACTTCTACATCCTAGACATAAGCAGAACCCAGTATAGTATGGTTTTAATATCCATACTATACTTCATTTTAGGTGCATTTTAAAGAATCCTTTATTGTTGCGTATTTAGGTTATCTAACTTCTATTCATTTATAAGTGAAACTGAACTGAACATTTAAATGAAATATACTGAGCCAGATACTGTTCTTAGCACTTTGTTTGTATTAGTTTATTTAATCCTCAGAAAAGCCATTTTGTTAATTTCTCATTCTTTCCATAGGATAAATCACTAGACATGGAATTGCTAGAGAACAGAGTGTATATGTGCTTGCAAAGCTCTGGCAGAGCAGTAGGAACTTCATGCCAGGTCATTTCAGTGCAGTAAGGCTAACAGTTTGAACTGTCTGCATCTTGGCATTCAGTGTTTCAGCTTAAAAACCCAGGACATAGGAAATGCATCAATACGTCTTCATCTAATGGGTAAAAGAATGGAGGGATGTTTTGATAAGCCATAGAAGCAAGAGGTCAGCTCAACTGGTGTGAACTTTTCCTGGATCTGAGCCAGCTCTGTCCTTGCCTAACTGTATTCATAAACTTCAAATGAAAAACACAAACATCAGGAAAACCCACATTGGTTAACTGCGCATGCTTTGTGGTTCATTAACATTCATTATTAGGGACTCATTAACGTTCGTCATTAGAGAAATGGGTTAGGATATCATTATACAAATCATGCCGGTGTCTCCTCCAATCCATCTCCCATTTCATACTCCGACCCATACTGGTTTCAAAACTTTGGATTGCACTTCATCTTTCCTCCAGCAGCCAGGCAAGTTGCCCATGTCCAGAGTGCCAGCACACAGCAGAAGGCACATTCGTCTTCCAAAAATCTCCTGGCTTTCGACTTCATAACGTCATCCTGATGAGACCAGGAAGGACATGGCTATTGAGAGTGTCCCAGAACTCATGACTAGAATCACTGGACAGACCACAGAGGTGGGGAGACAAGGTAATGGGAGTCAGTTTTCCAAGGGTCTTTCAAGTTTCTGCACATCTTGTGGGCAGAGGCACTGAGAATTTTTTGCCTGTTATCCTTCCAATGATGTTTGTACAACGAAGAGCTTTGGAATGTAGAGATAGTGCCTCCTTCTCGGGCAGAGGGCAGATCTGTTTGTTGACCAGTAATGTCTCTCTCCAGGGCAAATTTGGGAAGATTTGCTGATAGCTCCTTTGAAAGACTAGAATTTCTTAAACTTGGGATTCCTGAGTGTACAGGAGTTACCTGGCCCTCATTGCATTGCCTTATGGGAACTGGGATTCAGGGCACCAATGCTGAAGATGATATTCTCTCTATGGCTACTGTTGTGAGTTACAAGCTGTCCTTTGTATCTGACCAAGAATGTCTCATTTTCTGCCAGCATGCACGAATTATAGTAGGTTAACCTGTCAGATTTCAGGTAGGATAAAATTCTAGATCCTTCACAGTTCTTCCTGCAAGGTGGGCATCCAGAGATGAAAGCTGGGCTGAATGCAGAATTGCTATTGGAAGTCAAAACTATGAAACAACTTATGGACTTATGTAACTTCCTGCTATTTTCATGACCTACTCAGGCACCGGAAGAAGCCTCAGCCTCAGACTGGAGACCATTGCTGAGGCCTCGTCTGGGAGGCAAAGAAAGAATGAGAAAAAACTAGGGACTGTCAGACAGAAGTTAAGACCCAGTCAATCCTTGTTGTCGTCCACAGCTTTCATTAAAATCAAAATGGTATGGTGGGAGAGAAAGTGGTGATAGAGCATCATGGACAAATTCTGGCACTATGCTTTCATTCATTCAAGTCTTCATTGCCTCCTCATTATGTGAAGGTCAGTAAAGAGCTGCTGTGCTCTCTCCTTCAGGGTTGTAATGAGCCTCAGATGAGATGATGTATGAGAAAGTTGTAAAGCAAGAGGGGGGGGGAGGAAGAATGTCATTCTCATATACTGCCTGGTGCTCTGTTAATTGAAATAATTAAATCTAGTGTTGGGCTGAAAGTAATAATAACCACCATTTGCAGGGCACTTATTGTTCTGAGTGCTTTCTAGTCATTATATCATTTAATTTTCACAATAAGCCCATGAGAAAGGTAATAGTATCCTCAGAGCAGGAATGAGGGAAATGAGCACTTGAGCTCAGGCTGAAAAGAAAAGATAGAGTTCAGTAACTAGGAAATGAGACAGGACCATTGAAGGATTCTGCCCTACTCCTACCTCCTTGCTTTTGGGAGTCACCTTTCCGAATCCTTTCAAGATACAGTGAGAGGAGAGAAGTCAGCGCTTGCCCAGCCACTCTTGAGAGGACCCTGGCTGGTTCTGTGCTAGAAGGTCCCCACCTTTGGAGCCCTGCTCAGGAACTCTGAGCTTCCCGCATCTCACCCTCTGAGCATCAAGAGGCCAGGGCTGCATGTCCATAGCTGAATATTCAAGGAGTATAGGAAGGAACTCCAGTGTGGCTGGGGAGTGAGAGAAGTTTGGTCAAGCAAGGACAGGAGCTTGATTCAAAAGTAAGTATGAAAAAGTCATACAGTAGAAAAGAGATTCGGAGGCCAGACTAGTGTCAGTGTAAGAGGCAAACATCTACATCAAAACTCCTCCCTGGAGAATGGAGTGAAAAAAGCAGGGTATGGGCAGCGAGGAAAGGAGGCTCTTCTTCTTCCCATGGCTTCCTGAAAGAGAAGGAGAGAACCTGGTGGGCAGGTCACCAGGGGTAGAGTCCTGTTGTCATTAGACCCCATTTGGAGCATGGCATTCAGCTGTGGAGAACATGCCGGACAGGGAAAAATTGGAGCAACATCAGCTGAAGGGTCTCCCAGCTCTCTCACATGAGGAACTGTTGACAGATCTGAGAAGAGATGACAGGGAGGATACGATCATTCGAAGACCTATGTTGGGTGGGAAGGGTGAGAAGATCAGTTTTGTGTGTCTTCAGGGGAAGAAGATACAAAGAGGGAAATTCAGGACAGTAACCATGATTATCCTCCTAGGGTACTCCTGGAATCATCTTCAGGAGTGGGTTCCCATTCCTGATGGCGTTCAAAGAATGTAGGACCATTGGCATCAGACAGGGAGACAGTCTGGTGTGAGATACAAGTTCAAATCCAGGCTCTAACATGTTCCAATTGTGTGATTTTGGATTAATATCTTGAGTTCTCTGAGCCTCTGTTTCCTTGTACTTGAAGGGAGATAATGACACTCGTCTAGCTGTGTGTGTGTGTGTGTGTGTGTGTGTGTGTGTTAAAGGATTAGTGGTTATGTAAGAAAATTACCTGGTTCCCAGGTGGTCTCTATAAATGCTGGTTATAATTAACCCTCATGATTTGATAACGATCTTAGGGAAAATGTGGGAAGCTAGAGACCAGGTGATCTCGAATGTCTTGTCCATTATTCCCAGGAAATGAATTAAGTTTCTAACATGATCCTGGACAGTTTGCAATGCTATTCCCTGCCAAATCATTTTCATCTAATACATGATTTTTTCTACATATTTATGTCCCTTGTCATTCCGTAAGAGTTTGCTTGGCTAAGAAAGGAAGAAGACAGATATGCCTGAGGGAGGAGAACATCTAAATAAACGATTACGACCATGAGGTGATGGTTCTAAGGGTGACAGGTGCTGTGAAAACACTGATCCAAAGAGGCATCTTGGACCCGGCCATGCGTCCAGTTGGCAGAGACCATCTCCTCCCCCACAGCAGTGTCCTGGTGCCAGTTGGCCGCTGCACTGGCGATAGAGAAGGCCCCTAGTTGGCTCCATTTCAGGCAAGTTGAATGAACATCATTAGAGCAATGTAAAAGGGGTGATGGGAAACTTGGATGAAATCACAGAAAGAGTGCTGATCAAATTTGCATTGGACTCAAAGCTGGGAGGGAGCGCTTAGATGCTGGGTGACATAATCAGGATTCTAAAAGTTCCTGTCAGGCTGCAGCGTTGAACCGACATTAACTGGGTCAAATGCAATAGGGAAAAATCATGGTCCTGCATCTAGATTATAAAGCGAATCAAGTTTTGCAAACAGAATGACAAGGACAGAATCTAAGATGGCAAAGATGGAAGACTTGGCTCTAAGGAACTATGAAACAGATGCATGCCCAAAACACTATAAACAAGATAAAAAGGCAAACAGTAAACTGGGAAAAATAATGGCAGCCTAGATGATAGGAGACTGGGCTGATGGGCTTAAGAGGTCTTTCAAATCAATACAGAAAAGAAAAATGCTCCATTAGAAAAATGAAGCCCGAATGTACACAAGCAGTTCAGAAACCAAGAAGTCAAAATGGTCAAACAGCATGTGAAGAAATGTTTACCCACACTATTTAAAAATTGCAAATAAATCAAAAGTGGGCCTACAGTGACATAAATGAGTAATGATAATCAATGTCAGCAGGACTCAGGGACGCACACAGGCTCAGCCGCCATAGGGGAGCACAAATTGGCATAGCCTTGACGGAGGCCAGTTTGGTAGAACGTATGAAAAGCCTTAGAAATATCCAAGCACCCTGCCCCAGAATTCCACCCTTAGGAATCTGTCCCAAGGAAAGAACTCAGGGAAGGATACAAAGATGCCATCTACTAAGGTATTCATGGCAGCACAATTTAGAACAGCAGGAAGTTCCCAACAACCTAATGCTCACTAATGGGGGGTTCATCAATTAAGGTAATCGAAATGTTAGAATGCCGTGGGATGACTAAGAGTCAGAGTTGAGAAGCGTTCACAGGGCATTGCAGGAGCAGACGTGGAGATGTGCCACTCGGATCCAAGTCCAAGGAAGGGCTTGCTCCCAGGTCCATTTGCTCCTTCAGAGTTTGTGTCCACTGTAGAGAGCAGGTTTGGCCAATGGCACATCTTTTTTGGCTGGTCCCCATCCAGGGACTCTTTGAAGGAGGGGTATAAAAGCCTGGCCATTTTTACCCAGTGCAGAACGTTTTGCTGCATCATTTATGTTCCAGTGACCCCCAGGAGGTTGGCCAGGTTGTATTAAGGGTACTGGGAAACAATTCTCCAAGAATATTTTCATATTTTCTGCACGGTCTGTGATTTTTGAGCCAAGAGCACTGGCGAAGTTGGTTGAAGCCTGACTTTTAACCAAGAATTGCTCAATGCCTTGGAACTTAGAGATAGTGTATTGTTCCAAAGTGATTTAGAGACTTATGCTCCTAAACCACGTGCTCACATTCTTGGGTAAAAAACCTGGAGATGCCTTGTGTTCTGCAGAAACATATAGTTCTATTCCAGAGTAAAGATCTTCGTTTCCCCGAGGAGAGAACGGGCAGACATGTCAGTCACTTCATATAAGCTCTGATTGTCATGATTATGGAGTTGTAATCAATGGTAGCAGTTCTGATGAATGCACGGGGTAACGTCTGGCTCTCTTGACCTGATCCTGGGTGGGGAGAGATTCGAGAATGGGAAAGGGTCCTAATATGCTCGGAGTGAGTAACAGTCTGTTCTCGCAACCAGAGATGTCATGTTTCCTGTTAGAATCCCTCCCTCTCTCTCTCTCCATGTACGCACGTATGTATGTATGTGTGTATCCAGTGTGTACCATATATTTATATATAAACTTCATACCTGCACTAAAGCTTGACTGCTGTGCCCAACTCTGCCCCCACCACAGGGGCTGACCCCTAATAAGCATCCCGCATGCTTATAAGCATGCCCCCCAAACCATCTCAGAGTTTACGCGCTGCAACAGCTAATATGTTGAAAAGCAGCCTATGGGACTGTATGGAAACATAATTACAATCTCTGCACTTTGTAGGAGGCTGCATTGACGAAAAGAAATGACAAAACCGCAAAGTATTAGCGATTGTTCTCTCTTAGCGTGTAAACATGAATGATTGTTTTCCTTTTTCTTGGTGCTTTTCTGTGCCTTCCCAGTTGCCTGCACTGAGTGTGCATTACTTTTAATTGCAGGGTCTGCGACGGCTGCTGCCATAAGCCGTAGTTAACAGGAAGCGAAGGTGGGGACGGGCTATGAGAGCTAACATTTGCAGACTGCTGACTGCATGCCTGGCGCTCTTTTAAGCACTTCACATTTCATTACTCCTTACATCCTCCCTGCAGGCTTAGAGGGGAGGTATTATTATCTCTTCCTCATACATGGAGGAAAGGAGAGGATGGATAAAGCCCTTAGGGTGTGAACCCAGGCTCTGTCGTCACGCCAGTGCCTCTCCACCTCTTTGGGGGTCCCCACCTGACCCGCAGGCTTGAATCAGGCCCAGGCTTGTGGCACCTGGTGAGTCAGGCTTCAGTGACTCCTCTCTGTCCACTGTAGGCTCCTGGTTTTACCTCCAGGCCCCATGTGATCTGCCCCAGCCTCTATGGGCCACCTGCCTCCTGCCACGTTCCCTTCCCTGGGCTCCTCTTGCTTGGCCCTGATGCCATTTTCCATCTTTGGGGCCTCTGCCCTCGCTGGGGCTTCCACCCCTATGTCCAGCTTCCTAGTCCCTTCGCTGAAGCCTACCCCAGCCGTGCTCAGTGCTCCCCTTGCCTGGGCTTTCCTCTCCTGCCATGATCACCCCACTCCCAGTTTTCGTTGAGGTGGCTCCTGGCTTTCAGAGCAGACCTCTTGTCTTTGGCCTGTGGGGGATGGGCTACAGCAGACGTGCCTCTCAAATCCAGTGCCTCCTTTCCTGGCTGGGCACCACCGGGTGCGGAGAAAGGAAGCACCCAGATTTCTCCTTCCATATCTTCCCTCTGTGTCTTTATTACTCACCAGAGCCTTGTACCTCTGACCACCATAATGTACTTTAACCAGCGATTCTTCCTGACACCGGCCGGGTGTTCTATAATTCAACACAGTTCTAACACTCCTCCCCAGGAGTCAGAGTCAGATCCCAAGGGTGAGGGGCTCCATCCCACGAGACTGCCCCTTCCCCCCACTTAGATGCCAGCTTATCACCCGGGCTTCTGACTCCCCAGCTGTGTAGCCAAGGTTCCCATGACCCCCTCCTTGGGACCAGTTAAGTAGCTAGGCCAGTGCACAGAACGCAGGGAAACACTCATGTTGTCCAGTTTATTAAAATGAAATGATAAAGGATACAAGTGAGCAGCCAGATGAAGAGAGACACAGGAAGTCTGGGAGGGTCCCGAGCACAGGAGCTCTGTCCCCATAGAGTTGGGGCACATCACCTTGCTGGTGGAGATGTGTTCGCCAACCCAAAAGCCTTCTGAACCTTATAATTTGGGGATCTTATGGGGGCTTCCTCATGTAAGTGTGATCAATTATTATTATATATTGCTCTGTTTCTAGCCTCCTCCCCTCTGGGGCTGGATGGGGCTGATGGAGGGATGGGGCTGAAAATTCCAGGCTTGTAATCATGACTTGGCCTTTCTGGTGACCAGCCTCCACGAGTGGCCTTCAGGAGCTCACCCAGAGTCACCTCAGTAGAAGAAAAGATGCTCCTGGTGTTCTTATCAGTCATGAAGTTATAAGGGTCTCTGTGCCAGTTAGTGGGCATAGAGACTGATATATAGTTTCTGTTATCTTGCGGCAAGTTTGTTAACTTCTGTGCCTCAGTTTCCACATCTGTAAGTGGTTTGTTTAGAATCTTGCCTGGCACTCATAGGAAGCCCCATCTGCCTATGATGTTCACGACAGCAAGGACTCCCATCTCACCACCATGTCGAGCTCCTAACATAGTACCTGGCACTCACAGGTGCTCAGCAAGTACTTCTTCTTCTTCTTCTTCTTTTTTTCTTTTTAAGATTTATTTATTTATTTGTCAGAGAGAGAGAGAGAGAGAGCACAGGCAGGCAGAGTGGCAGGCAGAGGCAGAGGGAGAAGCAGGATCCCTGCAGAGCAAGGAGCCCAATGTGGGACTTGAATTCCAGGATGCTGGGATCGTGACCTGAACTGAAGGCAGCTGCTTAACCGAATGAGCCACCCAGGTGTCCCTCAGCAAGTATTTCCTAAATGAAGAAGGAACTCAAAGGTTTGACTTTTCTAACTGCTTATGGAGCTCAGATGCTTCATACTTTTATCTGTCCGGCCATAGTTCTGTTGAGGGAACACCTACTCTTGTTCTAAGCTTTGCTTCTGGACAGAGGATGGCCAATGTAGTGAACTGGGCCAGGTCTTACCTTCCCAGACCCCTGAGGGTCTCTGCAGTGCTCTTTACGGAGTGTAGAGCTCACATATGAACTCAGTTCTGGCTCACAGTTGGCGCCTAAGTGCATTCCCCCCTTCCGCCCATTAGTCTCAAACCTTTGAAGTGAGCTGGATTTGGAAAACCCTTGTGTAGAGTTTAGGGCCTCATAATTCAAGAAGGACCACCCACTCTCCATCATCTTGCCAAAGTCAATACCTAACACTAAAAGAGCTTTAGAAACTTTGGTTTTATTTCCCATTTTCATTTTTCATGGATGACACAATCTTCCAGCTAAAGATACCTTTGGCACTGTAATTGTTCCCTTACCATCTCCTCTTTCTAACGATGATCTGCTTGAGTGCAGAAACTGCTCCTTGTTCATAGTGCCTGGCACGGTGGGGCACTCAGTTCAGCCCCGTCACACCCATTGGTGATGACTGAATCCATGAATGAGCGTCCTACACTGATGTTCAGTGAGGGCAGGGCCATGTTTTCTCAACCTTGAATCCTCAGCAGCCCTAGAACAGGAGCTACTCAAGGAGTTCTTACAGTCAACTACTTATCAGCCATTCCTGAGTGAGTGGTAGGTCCCACGGAGAGTGTCGGAGCTTTGGGAACAGAGATGAGCCCCACAAGCTTCCTAGCAGAAAAACCTGAATGAATGAATGAATGAATAAATGAGTGAATGAGTGAATTACTTTGCTGACTGATTACCTTAGTTTGTAAAACAGCAAACACCATACTCAATCCTAGGATCTACTTGCAACACAGCTTCCCCCAGAGAAAAACTGGGGCACCGGTAGGGTATAAGTGATATGCACTGAGCCGGAAGACTGAGCAGAAGAAACTATAACACACAGAGATTTAAAAGGGCCTGGGAAGGTCCAGTGTTTGCAGAGAATGAAAAACAAAAACAAGAACAAAAACAAAAATAAAAAAACCCCAAAACCCACAACAAGAACAATCAAGAAAAAATCAGGCAAATTAGTAGAGCAGCCTTGTTCACTAAGAACCTGGTCAGGGTCAGGACAAAGGAAAGAATGTCAGGAATCTCCAGAGTGGGAGTTGTCAGGGTGAATCCAAGACAAATCTGGTTGGCCAGAGCAACTGATTTTGGACATGCTCTCCAAACACAAGGTGGCCGGTTCCCAGGAGGACCAATACACCAAGGACAGTCCCCACCAAAGAGGAGGTATATGGGCCTTTCCTTATATTTAACCTTGATGATCACTGAGTCTCTCTTAGCACAGATCGGGGGGAAACACATTCACTCTTCACTCATTTTCATACTTACATAGTAATAACCACTATCTACTGAGAGCCGTTTCAGTGCCAAGTGCTGGCCTAAAACTGTCCTCACAACACCCCTTTGATATGTGCAGTTACAGCTCCAGAGAGAGATAGAGAGAGAGAGAGCGAGAGCTAGTGAGCGAGGGTGAACACTTCTTTGCTGATGGTGAGAAAGCTCAATACAGAGAACTTATATAACTTGCTCAAAGTCACTTATGTGAAGGGGACTCCTAGATGGGGATCCAGTTCTGCCTGCGTCAAAGACTTTTTACCGTACCATGAGTGTAGGACTGGAACGCTGTGTGATCACTCATTGCCCAGGAGATTGTAGGGAGAGGGACGGTCAAGAAGTAGTGCTTTTCCTCTAAGGAAATTTAGGGCTTAAGATGGAGGTGCTGACAAAAAGCAGGTAGATCAATTAGCAGACTTTCCAAAGTCCCTTTTAGTCCTTAGATGCTTTGTCATTTCCCCAGAGAGTACCATGGTGGCAAGATGGTTGATCTAGAGTCTAACACTTGGGGTTCCATTCTCTGTCCTGACTTTACTGGCTGTGTGCCTCTGGGCAGGACACATCATCTTGCTGGACCTGGGTTTTCTCTTTGTGACAGGTGTTAAACGAGACAATGATGAGATGTGCTTGCATCTTGGGGAACATTCAATAAATTGATAAAAATCAGGCCAGAAAAAATGTCTAGGCTTGGGATTTTGGTACCAGCTGTCAAAAGCAGAAAGTTGTTACTTGGGCTTTTTCCTACGTCCAATTTCTTTCCTTCTTGCCTAAAAGAAAACCACAAGTAAATATAAGGAGCAGAGAAGCAAAGCAGACCTCAGCTCTCCCTATAGAAATGCCTTCTGAGGGTTATTAGCTCAGCCATTTTCCATTAACAAAAATAAATCGCTCAGAACATCTGGGCCACATTCGTCAGGAATCTGCTCTGTGCTGGCCTTTCACTTTCAAACCCTGAGTCATTCTGGACCTAGTGCGATGCCCCTGAGAACTCAGAAATGTTGCAGAGCCTGCTGGGCCTCCCTTTGCCCCATCTCTCTTTTCATTTCTGAAAAGCTTGAGGTGATGGCAAGTAGGCAACCTTTGGGTGGGCTGGTCACTCCTGGCTTGGACGGAAGCCCTTTTGCTAGCTATCAGGCCTGTGTACCAGACCCCGAGCTCTGGGGTGGTGGAGGGGATGCTGGCTGGTGGTGGGAACTAGAGTCTAAGGGTGCCATAGGGATGGGCAGCAAGATTGCAATTTCAGCTCAGAAGGCCTGGGATCTTCCATCACGTGAGGATGAGGTCTCCTGCTCTTTCCACCAGCTGTCCTCTTCCCCAACCCCTCACCCATTCCCAAGAGGTTCTTATAGTTCATCACGGTATCCGTGATGAGGCTGTGACTCAGCCCATCCCAGCAGGTCCCCTGGGGGCTTGATGTACTTTGCAGATGTCCTATGTGCCTCGGGAGGCTGGTGGATGCCGTGATTGTCCCCTGGCCTTCACCAGCCACATGCCTGTGCAGCCTCCAGGGGGGATGTAGGGAAAGGCTGTAGGATTTAGACAATAGATGGTCACAAAAGGAAGGGACCTCATCTTAGAGACAGTTCCAGTTTACAGATCAGGGAGCGGAAGCTCAGAGAGGGGGCATGATTTGCTCAAGGCCACATTTGGAGGCTGGAACCAGTTCTTGCAGCTGTTAGCCCGAAGATCTCAGAGCTCCCCTGAAGGCATGCAGATGAGTTGTCTGAGAAATGGTGGTCCTGCAGGTGCCACCACGGGCTCAGTCAGCTTCTTGACATGTTGACTCCTGCTTACATTTGATCCCGTACGGTATCTGATCACTCCGACTGACGTTAAGAGGGAGAAGAGAATCTGAGCTGGTGTTTTAGTTTGTGTGTGTGCACACGGGCATGGGAGGGGCCACCCCAGGTCAGCCGATAATGACCATGACAAGCTCTCTCCCCAAAGAGGGAGAAGCCTGGGCAGATGGGGGGAGGCCTGGGGTGTGGAGGTGGTTCAAGAGGAGCAGTGCTGGGGGCAGAAGCTCATGGATCAATTAGACAAATAAATTCCGTTTTGGTTTTCTAGGAGAGTGATTTTACCTTTATTCTGGAAAGCTGCATTGGGCCTGTCAAACCCATCATTCGAAACGCATAGGATAAGAACGCCAGCTAACATCTGAATGGAATTAACTATCTCTCCCCAAGACAGTTTGAGTTTGCTGACGTTTCCACCTCAAGCCTTTTGTCCTTAAGTCATCTTCCTGTCTCCCTCTGCTCCAACATCTTCCCATCCTGCCACTCCCAACAATGCTTTTCTCTAGCTGAGGGGTTCAGATCTAGGGAAAAATGTCATTCCTGCTTCTGTGTTCCCACTCCCTGCCCATAGCCTCTTGGTAAAGACAGAATAACCCTTAGGACTCTATCTTGACAGTTGAGTAAATGGGAGCACAGTGAGGTTGAGTGCTTAGTGCCTAAGCCCCCCCACCTTCCCAATCTGGCTCCACTTGTGATTGCCAGACCCATGCCCACCTGTCCCCTCCCCCAGTTCTTCATAAAGGGACAGCCTTCATCAAATTCAAAGGCTGACCATGTCTCCTGCATCAGCTCCTCTCTTACTTTCCAAACCCTGCCTCTCTCCAAGGCCACCCTGGGAACTCGTTGTGCCTCATCTGACCTGAAGGCCTCTACTACCACCCACACTCCCACTCCTTCCCCTCCCAGTCCTCACAGGCTCCCCAGGTCCACGGTTATGACATGTGAATCTCTTTCACTTATGCAGAGTGAAGAAATCCAGCACTGCCATTGACCTGGCTCTCCTAACCTGAAATGTAGCTGAAAACATCATCCCAGGCAAAGGGGAGGATGCAACCATGGGAGGGATGGTTGTGGGTAGTGGACAGGGGAGAGGAGACCTTGAATTGTCCTTCAGGAAAGAAGATGATGGATGCCCAACCCTTGCTACCCATTCTTGCTTGAAGGGGGTGGGGGGTTAGAGTGAGAGAAACACTGTACAGAGGGCTGGTTGACTTGGGTTCAAAGCATGTTCAGCCATTTACCTAACTGTGACCGTGGATAAGTCATCTGTGTCCTCCTCTGCCTCAGCTTGAAGGAGAGGTGGTCAAGCTGTCCCCTAATGTTCCATCTGGGTGTGATTTTCTGTAACTCTGGCAGACCCAGGCTCATCGGATCAATGCCACCTGTGAGCTGAGGTTCATGCTAAATCAGGGTCCTGGTTGGTTATTTCCCTTCTCTGCTATGGAACTCTCTCTAGGGTCAGTAGCTGCCCCCAGCTTCCTAGGAAAGAGCTCAGCCACCACCCCTCTGCCCTGGCAGCGTCATCTGGGATTAATTCCCCTCCAGAGACAAGAGCCAAAAATAAATCGTGCCCTGCTCTGCAATCAGTCTGTACCTCCCGTACCTCATAAACGACAGCGAGATCAAGGCTAGGGGGCCGAGGCTACTGGGCTCTGATGCCAGGGTGGGGGCCTATGCAGGCACATGGCCAGCAGACTGGCTGTACTCAGAGGGTTGTTTTCAAATTTGAAGTGGAACCTGCTTCAGGCCAGAGCGTGGTAGGTGGTCTCAGTTCTTGGATCATAAATCACTGGAGGTAACTTATTTTTCCTGGCCCCTCTTAGGATCCAGTATAATGTTATTATGATTGGAAGGGTGATGGAGAAGGGAATTTTCCCCCTTTCTCATTCCCAGGAAGCCTGAGACGCTTGCGTGTATAAAACTTAGCCCTTTCTGAGTTGCAGGGTCCGTGCGTGATACCGTAAAGAGCAGGGAGGAGTGACCCCTCTGGGACCCCGGGGCCAGGTCTGTGCCATCAACTCTCTGTGAACCTGGGAAAAAAATCGCTTGTCTTTTCTGACCCACATTTTTCTCATCTGTAACAGGGGAAGTTTGAACTGGGATTCCTCCATGGCCCTTCCAGATCTAACATTCTGGGCTTCAAGGATTTGGCAGTGGGAGGTGTTCATGGATCAGCTAGAAAGGATCAGGTCTGCTAACATGGCTAACTGAGCTGGAGGCCCCGTGTGGCAACTGGGTCTCTCTCATTGCCTCCTTGCCTTCATCTCCCCCGTCCTTCCACCCACACTCTCATCCTACCCAGTTCTGTTCAACGTGGCTCCTTCTTTCATATGTTCAAGCTCTGGTGCATGTCCAGAGGTCCTAGGATGGTGCACGTCCATCCACCTAGAATTCAGTCTTTCAGTCCTCTCCAGCTGGTGAAAACTTTCCATCTTTCCAGCCCAGTTCCCATGTCACCTCCTCTGTGAAGTCTTCCTAGTCTCTAGCTGGTGGATCACTGACTGTCCTCTGGGGTTTCCCAGAACTTGCAGGAAAACACTTCCTTTATATGGTTCACATGCAGGCTCTTGGTACAAGTTAGGCCCTGGCGTGGGCTGACTTGTGCCCCTTGGCCTGAATTTGTATGTCAAAGTCCTAACCCTTAGTTCCTTAGAATATGACTGTATTTGGAAACAAGGTCTTTAAAAGGGTAAATTAAAGTGAGATCATTAGGGTGGACCCTAATCCTATATGCAGACTGTTGAAATGGTCTTAGACACAGACACGCACAGAAGGAAGACGCAGGGTGGAGGAGACGGCTATCTGCCAGAGAAGGAGAGAGGCCTGGGACTGATCCTTCCCTCCCAAACCTTGAAAGGATCCAACTCTGCCATTTATATGCTTATATATGAAACCCCAGGTCATTTTGAGTCCCAACTTGGTCTCCACTTTCTACTCCCCACCCCCTTTTGTTTTACTGCTCCCAAGCCTTGCTCTCTCTTCCATTTCAAATGAGAGGCCCTGGAAATGGCTCTACTTCTGCTCCACCTCTGGCCTGACTCTGTCTTCATCCTCAAACATGGAGCTTTCCTTTCAACCCTGTAAAGAAACTTGGATATACCCCAGCAGTTGAGGGCCAAAACATCTCCTGGGGCCCTTGCGTTGTTGACATTCTTCCTTCCCAGCCACAGCCCTCCCTGGTTGAAGTTAAAATTGATAGCACCTTTGAAAACTCCATATGGAAACCATGCCAGCCCGCTCTCTATCCCAGGAGGCAAGCAGGCGATGAGATGACCAAGCATTCTCTTCTGCTTCCACGTTATAAATTATAACTTTCTGCGGCCAGTGGGCGGGAGGTGAGTCTGAACGATGACTTAGAGAACAGTTTCCAAGCATGGGCTGCTAGCTCATTGCTGAGGCCAAGAAAAGACCCAATGCTCAGGTGTCTTTTCTATCTTTCTCCCAGTGATAGCTCCTGCCCCAGCATCAAAGGCTAGTTTCCTCTGTGAGGGCAGCAAAAATGTATCTGTGCCTTTTCAGGCATGAGTCATTGGTCCTTTTATGACTGTCCTCTGGAGCTCTTTTGGGAACAAGGTAATTACTGAGTCTGAGATCATGGCCGTCCTTAGGGTGTTCACTTGAGCCATCTGGTCCCCAAGATGTTCCCAAGTACCTTTGTACCCAGCAGGCCTCTCTGAGTGCTCTGAGAATTCACCCGAGCAGTCTGCAGACTGCCTGCTCATTGCCCTGCATGGTGTCTTTGGCACTTTCTCTCTCATTATGTCCTGGGCTGGTGTTGAAGTCATTGCATTAGGCAACATCCCAGAAACAATGGTCATGGTATATTTTTAGAGGAGGCCACATGCTATTGTAGAAGCCACTTGCAGTGTTCAGTAATCCAGGCCTGGGATTTGAACTCTGGCTCTGCCACTTACCAGCGGGGCAAGTGACCTAATCTGACAGTACCTCAGTTTCCCTGTGAGCCCAGTGAAAATAATTATGCCACCCGCAGACTTATGGTAATGAAGCAAAACGACCTATGTATGTAATGTGCTAAGAGAAAGGCGTGGTTCTCACTAGACACCTCAGCAATGGTCAAATTATGTCCCACTTTCCTTGAGCTTTTATTATCACATCTTCTACTGGAGGAATTAAAATGCAGCTGAGATTGCTTTTATGCAGAGACAGGGACAATATTTCTCCAGTCGTCATCTCTGGAGGAAAGAAAACCTGGAAAGGAGGACACTGAACACACGCTAGGTGGCACAGTGTTTGGAGTCACTTGCTCCTCCTGTGTCCATGCTGTGGGTTGGGGTTTGCAGAAGTGCTCTCCATCAGGTGCTCTGTCTTCTTCTGTGTGGCTTCCTCCATGGATGGCACCATCTGAACCTCTGTTGGTAACGGTCAGACAGCTGTCAATACTGCTGGAGTCAATGAGGGAGAGGATTCAGTTGCTGCAGCCACATAGTACTTGGCTGGAAAACAAGAATTACTCGGACCTGCACTGAATCCTCCATGATGCCCTGGACCAGCTATACACACATGGCAAGTCATCTATCTCTCTGGATCTCAGTTTCCTCTCCTACACACTGAAGATGGCAATATCTACTTGTCTCCAGGATAACGGGTAAGAAGGAAGGGAAAATCCAACTCCAAATACCTTAATGATAAAGGAGACACGGCATTATAGAACAGAAAAGTAAAGAGGTAGGACTTCAGGCATAGTTTGATCAAGGATTTGGCTCCACTCTTCTGCCAGGATCTTAGGTCCAGCTCCAACTTATCCTATGTGTTGGCTTTATCCTTAGGCTGGCTGTCTTCATGTATTAAGATACCCACATGTAGTTCCTTTCCCATAATTAAAAAAGTCTTAGCTTCGGTGGGACCATCTTAGGTAACATGACCACTATGGCACTTTGACCATTTTCAGCCCACTCTGAAGATGGTGTAGGTTCAACTCAAATCATCTGCTACACATGAAGAGATAAAATATGTTGGAAGACAACCACCATTTACCCAGAGTGGAATTTTGAGGAGTAAGGAGCCACCATGATAATACTAAGATTGAGAGTTTTTGAGCATGGATGTTGTGTCTCAATCCTCACAATGACCCGTATCATGAAAGTAGTTAGCTCTCTTGATTGGTATGTGGCAGTTCTCTTTCCAGACTCCTCTGACTATTCTGGGTCTCAGATTTCCCATCACTCTATCCACCTGCCTGTTCTGACACTAATATGAATTTATATGGCCAGCTGCATAATGAGTGCCAAAAATATTCACATTCTAACCCCAGGACCTGGGAATGTTACTTATATAGCAGAAACACTTTGCAGATATCATGGGGTTAAAGATCCGGAAATGGGGACATTAACATGGATTATTGGAGCTGGCCCTACATGTGATTATAAGCATCCTTCTCAGTGGAAGGCAGAGGGGTACTTAACAGAGGATGACAAGGGAGACAGCAGGAGCAGAGACTGGAATGATGTGCTTTGTATGCGAGGAAGGGGCCACAAGTTGAGAAGCCCCAGCAACCACTATGAGCTGAAAAGGCAAGGACGCCAGTTCTCCCCTCAAAGCCTTCAGAAGAAACCAGCCCTCTCATATTTTAACTTCAGCCCGTGAAACCGATCACAGAGTCCTGACCTCCAGAACCAGAAGAGGAAACGTTCGTGTCGCTTTAAGCCACTAAGTTTGTGGTGATTTGTCCAGCAGCCACGGGCCACTAACGGAGAAGGTAATAAAATAGCTATCAGGTATTGAACCAGACACTCATTGAAGTATTTTAGCTTTATCTCACTTGACTCTCACAGTCCTAGCAGGTGGTCAGTGTTATTATCATTCCCCCTCTATAGATGGGCAAACGGAACCAAAAGGACATTGTGCAATTTGCCAAGCACACACCACTCACGTGGGGAGGAGCCAGGGCTCACTCTTGGGCTCTGGCATCAGAGTTGGCTCTGCTGTTCACTGCTCTGTACTGCCTCCTGCTGGGCAACTTCTTCCTTCCTTCTTGCCAACTGTTTGCCTGCCCTGTGCTCACTCATGAGACCAGATTCTCCGTGTTCTTAATGGAGTCCTGCTCCACTGTTAGGCTTCTCTCCTGCAAGCAGAACAAATGTGCTGGCCCCTCCCTGTCTTCTCTTATCTCAAGAACTAACTCACATTCTCCCTACCTAATCTGAACCCCATCAGGCATCTAAAACAGGCGTTGGGGTGGGGGATGGGATAACTGGGGGATGGGCATCTAGGAAGGCATGTGATGGAAAGAGCACCGGGTGTTCTGTAAGACTGATGAATCACCGAAGGCTACCTCTGAAACTAATAATACACTGTATGTTAATTAATTAAATTTAAGTAAAAAAGTAAATTCCGCAATTCTCTCTGTTAAAATAAATAAATAAATAAATGAAACAGGTGTTGAAATCTGGCAATCCCATAGGCTGGAGGTTTCATCCAGGGCTATGTGTAAAGGGCGGTCAAACCAGGCAGGTGTAATGCACAGCAAGCGGCTTGTTCCTTATCTTGTCTCACATCTGCTGCAGGAGGAAGATTCTCATATTACAGATGAGATGGGGGAACTGAGGCCAAGAGAACCCGGGAAAGTCAATTGGCTCATGCATGGCGGAAGTTGACTTTAAACCAAGGCAGTGAACATCAGAACCTGTGATCTTATCCACCACCTGCCTCTCCGACTGCATAACACCTCGGTGAGTCTGGACTAAAGGGAAAGTGGAGACAATCTCCTCTGTGACTGCATCGAATAGGCCAAATGCACACATGTATGTTTGTGCAACAACATCCTGTCCTCGCACTCTGAACTCTCTGAGCAGAAATGGAGGGAAATGAAAACTCTCAGGTGAAGACAAAGCTCATCACAGAGTTCATCCCGTAGAGCCTCGCAGGGGATAAGTGCTCAGAAACTAGATACGATTACTTCACACGTATTTGCTTAAATATATATCAGATATATATTTATACATGTATATCATACGTATATCTCATGTTTGTGCGTGTGTATGTGTAAATAGGTGTATAAAATTGTCTGCCTCTTATCACCTTGCTTACAAGTGACTGGACACATTTCTAGAGTGTGAGGTAGTCTCACTTAAACGCTGATCACGTGCCATCTCTGGAATTCACTTTCAGGGACTTTGAGAATGGACATCCCAGGGAGCAAGGTGAAACTGTGGCCGGGCAGAGGCCTACAGGGCTGCTGGTGAGAAGCAGGACCCTGTGCATGTGATGTGGGCAGAGAAAGAAAATAAACATCCAGTGTGAGAAAGGGCGGGCAGAGCGTGCCTCTGAGTGCAGAGCTATGAGGCAGACCCTCTAAGTGCAGACGTGGATGCCTAGTACAGATGCTTCTTACTCCACGCTCCTGGGTGAGAGATTCCCCTATGTAACCATATGCACCAGTAGTGCCTTGTGTCCAGGTTTTGAGCGACACACACCCAGGACAGGAGGCTGAGAGTGGTGTAGCTGGAGTCAGAGAAGGAGCCGAGAAGACCTCATGGAGAAGATGGACAGCCATGTTGCCGTAAAGATTGAGTGATGGCATAGAGCAGAGTGGAGAAGGTGGTCTCTGGGGGGTTGGGGCTGGAGGCTGAAGTTAGAGTAGACACTAGACTGAGAAATCGGGATCCATGGATTGGGCAGCTTTGGAGCAGAACAAGTCAGAAGAAAGGAAGCAAGGAGAAACACCATGCTTGGATGTTCACTGCATGGCCACATTTTGTTGAGAAAACCATGGATTTCTTCTATTTTATTTTTTTGGAGAGGGGGAGGAGGGAGAAGGGAAGAGGGAAAGAGAGAGAGAGAACCTCAACCAGGCTCCATGCCCAGTCCAGAGCCTGATGAGGGGCTCGATTTCACAACTATCTTAGCCTGAGCTGAAATTAAGAGTTGGATGCTTAATCAGCTGAGCCACTTGGCAACCCACCCAGGGGTTTCTTCATGCAGGCAGGACTGACAGATGCTGGGTATGGAGCTGCCTCCTGAGTTAAATTTTGAGTTTTATTCAAGGCTTTGACACTGTGTTACCCAAAGCAGAAAACTCTTTGAATTTATTACATGTTGGTTTATTGCCAGTATTTTCCCCACCAAAGTCACTTATAAATATTTCCCCACAGTAAACTGTTTCAAAAGGTTTTCCAATACAATGCATTTATGAAATTACCCATTTTTGTTTTTATATGAAATAACTAGCTTGCTAAGTGGAGCAGGTATAATTCCAGGAAAAAGCAAAAAAAGGCTATTTTAATCAGAAAAAAACAGGATCTATTTGCCAGTCTTTTTGAAATGTTGAAAGTAGCTTAAACAGTTTATTACTTCCTTCATGGTCCCCAAATTGAGAAACACTTACAGAGTAAAGAAAGAAGAGCAGACATAGAATTTAAGTAATCTTTATATTTTTATCTATCAATACCGATGGACATATACCTTAAATGCATAGAAGGAAATGGAGAAAAATGTGTGTAATGGTTAGATGTGTACAGCTGGCTAGGTGATAGGACCCAGTTTTTTAAATTATTATTTATTTATTTTTAAAGATTTTATTTATTTATTTGACAGACAGAGATCACAAGTAGGCAGAGAGAGAGGGAGAATCAGGCTCCCTGCCAAGCAGAGGGCCTGATGTGGGGCTTGATCCTAGGACCCTGGGATCATGACCTGAGCCGAAGGCAGAGGCTTTAACCCACTGAGACACCCAGGCACCCCATAGGACCCAGTTTTTAATCAAACCAAATGTAGGTGTGGCCGTGAAGGCATTTTGTAGATATGATTAACATCTCCAATCAGTTGACTTTAAGTAAAGGAGGTTACACTTGAAATGTGGTTGGGCCACATCCAATCAGTTGAAGGCCTCAAGAACAAAACTAAGGTTTCCCAAGAAGGAGAAATTCTGCCTCAAGATTGCAGCATCAACTCATGTCTGAGTTCCCAACCTGCTGGCTTGCCCTGTGGATTTTGGGCTCATTAGCCCACACAGCTGCACGAGGCAATTTCTTATATTAAATCTTTCTCTCCACACATGCATGCACACACACACACACACACACACACACACACGCATGCACACTCTGTTTCTTTGGAGAATACTGACTGATACAATAGTCATGAATAGTAAACAAGGTCAGGCTCATTTAGAATGACAGCATGTACACATTCACATCCATATGCTGACATTTGAACATCTAAGAGCATGTACATTGTATGTTATGGGTAAGATACAGGCTCCTGGCAAGGAGTGGGGAGGACTGAGCCCCTGCAGCTGCAGGTCTGCTTGTACAACCAACTGCATCATTAGAACTAAAAAATCAAATATCTTGTGTATATCATCTACTTGTTAAATAGTCAAGTATTTATTTATTAATAGGTGAAGTGTTTTTTTTTTAAAGATTTTATTTATTTTGACACAGAGAGAGAAAGTTTAGAAAGGGAACACTAGCAAGGAACACAAGCAGGAGAAGCAGGCTTCCTGCTGAACAGGGAGCCCGACGCGGGCTCCCAGGACCCCGGGATCATGACCTGAGCCGAAGGCAGATGCTAAACAACTGAGCCACCCAGGCACCCAATGGTCAAGTATTTATTGAGTGCTTACTATGAGGTTCAAGTGTCTTTCAAGTGAATATAGATACCATTGTGTATAATCAAATACAAAATCATCTGAAAATGTTTCTGAATTCACAGCTCTTACTTATTTGAGTTATCAATAGATTCCAAAGGACAATCACACTCATGTGGGCATTTGTGATCATTGTTGATATTAAAGAGGGTTTTCTGTGTTAGGAGATGTGGGCAATCGATGAAAGATCATACATACATCAGCTACGACATGCCTGAGATGGATTCCACTTGAACTCTGATGGGCGCTGTGGGACATCTTTATCATATCCAATCAGCACTGGTTTTTCCGTATGAATGAGATATGGACACTGGAGTCCCAAAGGGATCAAATAATTAACTTTAATACAGATCCCTGGATTAGTGAAGGGGCTTGGACCTGAAGCTCAGATGGCTCCGGTGCTTTCCCCTCAAATGGGACTTACCACTGGCGGCTAAGACAGAGCGGGTGGACAACCTCAGGCCTTTCCCCATTTGGATTCCCAGAGGAAGAGACTATCCTGCTTAGCCCACCTGAAGGCACAGGGAGACGAGAGAGGAACACGGGCCACGTCCCAAGGACAGGGCAAGAACCAAGAAGACAGGCCTATGGTGTTCACTGCTTCCTGCCCAAAAATGTGCCATGTGGATCCATTGCTTACCGTCCTGGGAGAAGACCAAAGAGGGTGTCTCGCTGGGGAAACTGATGAGTGCGGTAATGCTCCCAGGAAACTTGCCTGGTTTTCGTGTCTGACTTAAAGAATGGTGAATACACGGAGTCTTTTTACTTGGTCCTTCAACCTCCCAGTTTCACGGTAAAGACAGCTTGAGAAAAAATACCTCTAGCTAAATCCTTTGGAGAGTAGAAAGGGGTTTGGTGTAAGACAGGTTTGTTTTTTTTTTTTTTTTAAAGATTTTATTATTTGTTTGAGAGAGAGTTCAGTGGGAGAAACAGAGTCCCTGCCGAGCAGGGAGCCTGATATGGGACTTGATCCTAGGACTCCAGGGTCATGACCTGAGCCGAAGGTAGTCGCTCAACCAGCTGAGCCACCCAGGCACCCAAGACAGGTTTTTTTGTAGAGCAAAGCTCTGCCCCTTACGGGTTAATTGGTCTTGGGCAGTCTGTGTCTGCACTTGTAAACTAGAGAAAATAATAATCCCTAGCTCCAAGGCTGCTGTGTGAAATAAATGAATTTCTATAGGCAAAGTGCTAAGAATAATACCTGGCCCATTAGTAGTTACTGAATCAGTGTCAGCTGTTATCAAATTGAGATAATCTTACTGATGTGGTAAGACCCTGTATAAGAATTTTCAAATGATTATGAACAAAGGAAGGCCCTTCCTTCAGAATTTCTCATTCACTCATTTAAAGCATATGGTGGGAGCCTACTCCAGGGCAGGCACCATGGAAGGAATACAGGGGTGTAGAGTAGAAATAGTCACAGCCTTTCAGACATTCAGATCCTGGTGAAAGAAACAGACAAGGAGACAATGGCAGTGCATAATATGATATTATGTGTAATATGTCAGAACAGCAGCAGAGGTGAATTCAAGGGAGAGCGCCTTGCCCAGGCTGGGAGGAAGGAGTGTATAGGAGATGTTCTGGAAGGGAGGAAACCAGATCGATCCAAAAAGTCGAGGAAATGAAGGAAAGAGGATTTCAGGGACAAGGAAGAAATGGATTGTGTGGGAATTAGGGAGCTGACAAGTAAAAGGAGTAATGCAAAATGTTAGTTGGGTTGCCAGCAAAGAGATTGTCAGCCAAGAGCAATGTTGGAGGGCAGAGATCAGATCACAGGGGGTTGAGGCGGCAGGTAAGGTTACCAGGTGGACAGGGGAGGTGAGGACACCTCATTCAAGATTCTTGGCTGTGAAAGGGATGAGAAAGATGAAGTCATGCCTGGGAGGAAGGTGTCTGAGCAAAGGAGGTCTTATGCTCGGGTGAAAGGGAGCTGGGGTGTAAGGAAGCCTGAAGGGAATGGGCAAGTGGAGGAGGAGGGGCTGATGGGGGAGGAAGGTGGGAGGAAGAGAGAGGCAGAGAGTGAGAGAGAAGATCATCACCACATTCCACGGTGCCTGTGAAGCTGGAGGCTGGTTCTGTGTTAGGATTTGTTTCCAGCAAGCACAGGATAGATGTAGGTGGCTATAATGGGGTAGTATTGGGATGTTGGAGTATATTCCCACCCAACGGCTTCCACTCTCCTTTGTGGTGGATGCAGGACCACCTGCTAAGGTGAGAGGCGAGAAGAGGGAGGGCAAGAGGCTTAGGAAGAGCACAGAGCATGTGACTAGCTGCTGTGGGGAAGGGGTGAGTGGTCTGATTGGGAAAAGGAGGGAGGGTTGCCTTGCATTTCTAAGGTCCCAGGAAAGCCAGAGACTTGGTAAGTGCTATGCCATTAATCCACACGGTCCTGGCCTTCCACGGAAGAGAAAATTTGATTTCATTGCTGCACTCTCCCAACCCTTCACCATTTGTGTATGAGGAAGTTGAGGACCAGGGAAGGTGATGTGATTTCAGGAACCTCTCCCAGTGAGCTCCCAGCAGCATTTCCAGAACCCAAGTCATCAGGCTCCAGACTCCAGGCCTTCCTAGCACAGCAGCCAGCAATTCCTGCTTCACCCTTTGATAGAGTTGTTGGCATTTGTGGCTAATACAGCCAACAGTTATGTGTCCACTAAATGCAGAAATCTTTTTTCCTTGGCTCAAGTCGGCTCCGTCTTGCGAACAGAATGAAGGGCTCTCCAGGAGATTGTAATCCATATATCACTGTGCTGTGGCCAAGATCGGATGCTACGCTGCTCACATCCTGTACTCAGTGAGATTCAGGGCCTTTGTTCCCTCGTTATGCTCTGCAAACAAACATTCTGTCCTACCCAGACACTGCCGAGGTTGTATGCACCCCCCCCGCCCCCAACCCCTGCAAAAGACAGTATAGGCAACCGAGGAGACTTCTGGAAATGCTGATTGAGGAAACTGAATATGTGCTGCCTTAAAAATAATAATAAATCAGTGGTTGTTTGAGAATGTATTATTCAGAATAATAGGATAGCTAGATATTTGGCCAAGCATGAACAAGCCAAGGGCTCCTAATGCACTCTGAATTAATCATCAATCCATATATTGGTAGAAGACCACACTTCAACACACACATCAAAGGAAGGGCAGAACGGTCTCAAAAAGCCTTAGCTAATCAGAATAAGTAAATCCATCTCAAGGTGACGTTTGACTTTATGGGAAAAAAAATTAAATTCCCCTAGGTGCTTGGGAGCCCAGAGTATTTCTAGCTCAGCTTCCACACAGCAGAGGCATGCAAACGCATTATTTGCCAAATAAAATTGAACCTCTGGTTTAAGTCCTATACTGCTGTAAAACCTTATTCTTGGTCCTTGACTATTTTTCAGATAGAGCAAGTCACCCTTCATATGGGACCATGAAGGGCACAGTGCAGACATATTCACCACAGAAATATTCACGTGTTTCTGAGAGCACGCTGATGTCATCCAGAGGTTGTTTTTAATCTATGGAATGTGTGATGTGCACCTACATGTGTAAGCAGCACTGTTGCAAATGCTAGGATTATATGGAAAAGTCGGGTAAGGTTCTGGTCATGAAGGAAAGAAAAGGAAGCATTTTATACACTCATGCATCCAGGGGTATGAGGCACCATGTCTGCTCTGTGGACAGGAAGTTCAAGAGACATGGAGACTGGAATAATGGTTATCAAACCCTTCTCACTTTACCAATCAAATGGTGGGGAGGAGAGAGCAGAGTGGAGAAGGAAGCCAGATATTTTTCTGTGGTGGACTTCGTCTCATGGAAACATGAAGATTGGAGAATAGAAACCCCTCTAATTATGAGGATCTGGGTAGATCTAGCATCAGGCAAGAGTCAAGCTCCCTACAAGACTCCCTCTTTTCCATCTCTTTCCCTCTCTTCCCCTCTCAGCTCTTTCTTCTCTGTGCAGGGGCGTCATTTGCTTGTCCACACCACAGTGTGTCCACACAGTGGGGGAAGATGGCTGACAGAAGTCCAAGGGTAGCATCGTTCCAACCCAGTAACCTCTCCTCAAAGGAGAAATGGGGGTCGTGATCAGAAAACCAAAGAAAGATAGTGGGGAGGTAAACAACGACAACAAAAATCAGGCAAAACCAAAAAGTCAGATATGTACTCCATAAGAGAACCAGGCCTATTGAGACTCTTGACTCTTTGGCTTCTTTTAAACCAGTCCCCTAAGCCAAGCTTCCTAACACTTCCCCTGACTTCATGAGTACTTACAGTCCTGGGGTAAATTCCAGAAGTCTCCTCCTATTGCCCTACAGCCAAATGGGCCAACATTTTGACTCATCTATTACCCACCTTGCTTGATGTTATTTTTAGTCTTTAAGGTGCAAAGAACATATTCAGTAATGGTTACTTGTTCTTTAACTTCAATGTCATGGTATAGAGAGAGTCTATAGAAAAACTGGGAAAGAATAAGACCTCCTATTTTGCCTGCCCACTGGTTCAAAGCAAAAGGCAAGAGAGTTGCTTTCTTACAGTGCTGGCATTTGGAAGCCAAGGGCAAATACTAGGTCATGTTCCAGAGCAAATACCTTGGGCTAGGCCAGAGGAACCGAGACTGTGATTAGGTACCCTGAAGTGAGGAACAGGTCAGTGACATTAGGTCACTAGTCAGAAAGATGTCAAGTACCCGTAGCTTTTAGAAACCAGAAGTCTGCAGCTCAGTTATTATCAGCAATAGAAACTTGTCAGTGTGGACTTCCATATATGTCTAGAAATATGTTCTAGGAGTGAGCTGAATGGAAAGACTGGGATTGGGATGGACACACAGCAGATTTTTGGAATTATGCCCTTTAGACAAGTTATCTTCCTTTAAAACCTCTGTTATCCTTTCTTTTCCTTCCTTTCCCTCCCTTACCTTTACCCACTTCCCTTCTCTACCCTTCCTCTTTCTCTCTCCCTGTCCTCTCTCTCTCTCTCTCACACACACACTTAATGCATGCTATGTTTCCACCCCCACAGTGGAAATTGGTGGTAGTGTGGTTGTGGCTGGCTAAGACTCACTAACAAAACAAGTCTAGAGAGAGGACTTACAGAGCTAGAAAGAATCATAGTGATTGCCTCTATCAACCCTTTTAAGAGAAAGGAAAGTAACCTACCCACTTTTCATACCTGGGAGACAGAACTGAGCTAGCACTCCATCTCTAGGTACCCAGAGCAGCACATGGCACTGTCTCTGGGTGTGGCATTCTTTCTGGGTCTGGAAAGTAAAGGATGGATGTGAACCAGAGCCTGTCCAATGTGGAAGGAGACATGAAAATTGCAATCACATTAGTTGTGTGGACCTTGGACAAGTTACTTCTCCAAGCTCAGTTTCCTTATCTGGAATGTAAGAGTATATACCTTGTAGTGTTGTTTTAAGTAGTAAAGTAATTCACATAAAAGCCAACATTACATTAATAGAATGATAATATAAATATGGAAGTGAGAATCGAAAATCTATCGTTAGGGAATACAATCTAGCACATATAGAAAGAAGAATATACCACAACCAAGCAGGATGTATTGTAGAAATGCAAGGGTGTTTCAATATCAGGAAACAGCAAATAACCCATCAGATGAAAAAATTAGGGGAGAAAAATGTGGATAGTATCAGTAGAGCCTGATTTTATTTTTATTTATTTATTATTTTTAAAGATTCTATTTTTAAATAATTCCGCCCTCAATGTGGGGCTCGAACTCAGGACTCCAGGCCAAGAGTTGCACACTCCACTGGTTGAGCCTGACATTCCACTGGTTGAGCCTGAGCCTGCCGATCATCCCAAAAGCTATGTTTAGAAATGAGGGGCACCTGGGTGGCTCAGTGGGTTAAGTCTCTGCCTTTGGCTCAGGTCTTGATCCCAGGGTCCTGGGATCAAGCCCCGCATTGGGCTCTCTGCTCAGCGGGGAGCCTACTTCCTCCTCTCTCTCTGCCTGCCTCTCTGCCTACTTGTGATCTCTGTCTGTCAAATAAATAAATAAATCTTTAAAAAAAAAAAGAAATGAGGTAATTTATTAACATTCCTAGCAGAGTGCTTGGTGCATAATAGGTGCTCAAGCAATGGGAGTTGTTATTATTAACCACAGAACCATAGTTAATCCACACCAGCTGGGTTATATGAAGACACTGACTTTTATGAAGATTGCGATTATTTCTTGCAGAATTTTCTGAGCTAGATTTCAAATATAAACAACACACTTGACCACACTGAGGAAATAAACATGCTGATTTTTATTAGGTTCATCTGATCCCCACCCCACCTGCTTAAGTCAGAAGTTATTTTTAAACTCTACGACACTGTTCCTCCATCTGTAAAGTAGAAATGATAATGCATCTCCATTATAGGCTCCTGAGGTTAAAATGAGACTTTGGTTGCACGAGCACCTGGCAGATTGCCTCCACAAGGCAATCCTTTGTCCCCGTCCTCCTCCTCCTCCCCTCCCCGCCGCCAAGAGTGGCAGTATGAATTCCCGGATGACAGGTCTGTGGTCTGGGTGAAAGTGAAGAGTCAGGCGAGAGTTGGTGGGAGTTAGTGTCATTTGTACCACTCATAGGTGCCATCAGCTCTCATGAGACTGTCAGCCAGGTCAAGCCCAAGGTGAGAGGTGTTGATGGGTATCTTTCAAGGAACCATACTAAAGCAGAGAAAATATTAAAAGGGGGATACATTGCAGGAGAATTCCAAAGAAACAGCAAGAGAACACTTTGACTTGGGCGAATACAGCAGGAAAGACTCAAGGAGACATCGTAAAATGCCCTATCTCCTTCAAGGTGTATGACCTCAATGCTTCTCAGTGGAATAGTTTACATATTTATGACTCATTTAAAATTTTTAAAAAATACTTTGAAACTTAGAGAAGAGTAGCAACAACAGTACAAAGAACTCCCCCATTTCTTCCTTCCAGGATCCACTCAAGCTTTGCCCAATGTCCCAATGATGCCTGTATAGCCAGAGGCCAGTTCAGAATCTCTGTCCCCCTTAGTCGTCATGTCTCATCTGCCTCCTTCAAGGTAGAACAATTCCTCAGTCTGCCTTGACATTTATGATTTTGGCATTGGTTTTTTCCCCCTTAAATAGCATGTTCTTTTCTTTTAATTTATAGCAGTAATTATTCTAAGAGAAATAAAGCAGATTGGTAATGGAGGTAGATGCTGGCCAAGTTCAAGGTCCATTGTAAAGTTTTGACAGTGGAAAATGCACTTAGAATATCTGGTGATAGTCTTATGAATTTTTATGATTAGCTGACTCTTCTTGGATGATGATATTACAAAAAAACACTTTTTAAACACAAAGGACATTTATTCCATTGAATGTCCTTCAGTTTGAGCTTGTCTGATGTGTCCTGATTATTGGATTCAGGTTATGCCTTTTGGCAGGAATTTCACAGAAGTGACTGTGATCTCTCAGCTACGTTTCATCGAGTGGCAAGGATGCTGCTTTTAACCATTACTGGTGTTTTAACTCTGATCACTCCATCAAGATGGTGGACTTCTCCACTATAAAGTTACCTTTCTTCCCTTTGCAATTAATCAATGTTTTTGTGGAGAGACACTATAAGACAATGTAAATATCCTCTTCTTCATTCAATTCCATACCCCCTACTTTAACACCCATCAGTGGTTGTCTGATTTTTTTACTGTAACTGTTGCCATATGGTGACTTTCTAATTCCATAATTCCTTCCATGTTTATTAGTTGGCAATTTATTAAAAGCAAGAGCTTTTGGAGGGCACCTGTGGCTCAGTTAAGCATCTGTCTTTGGCTCAGGTCATGATCCCAGAGTCCTGGGATTAAGCCCTGCCTGGGACTCTTTGCTCAGCAGAGGAGTCTGCTTCTCCCTCTGCCCTCCCCCTAGCTCATGCTTACCCACTCTCTCTCTCTCTCTCTCTCTGAAATAAATAAATAAAATCTTAAAAAATAAAAGCAAAAGATTTTTATTTTCCCCATTTATTTATTCATGTATTTCTGTCAATGCAAGGGTATGAATTTTTAATTTATTCAATGACTCCTGATTCATTATTACACTTATTTATTTTGATAAGCAAATTGTCCTAGATTTGGTCAGTGGGATTCATCCTGGATCCTATGTCCTTGTGATGTGTCCCCACCCTTCTTTGAGCACCTAGAGCATTTTCTAACGCAGTAAGTTATGCCAGTCTCATCTCATACTTCTTCAGACCCAGCCCTGGAATGGCTCTCTAAGGAGTCCTAGTTCCATTTAATGGAAAATGTTATTTTGAAACCAAGATCTGGGCACTAGGTGTGCTCATTGTGACTTCTCTCTGGAATTCAATGCCACATGGCTCACTCCAGCTTCCCTTTTCTATATTTGTAACTCCCTTCTGTAATAGTGAGAGATATTATCCTCAAATATTTACATACTCGTTCCCCTTCTCCCAGATCTGACCAATCTTCCAGTCTTACTGGGCTGACACCTGCTTGTCTGCTTTTCTCACTGGGGTTCCGATCCCACGGGACCACCTTCCTCACTCAAGTCTGCCAAATGGGTTTGAATTTAATTATTCAGGGAGAAAGGAAGGGAGGAGGGCATCCAAGGAAATATAAATCTTTATGCTAATAATATCCAGTTTGGCCCTGGATATGGGGGGAATGGGCATGTTCCTCAATAGCCAGGAGAAATATGTATTTGAATCATGCTTTTGTCTTATATGGTGCTCAATTCCTATATATCCAATATAGACGATAAGACACACACACGCACACACAACTCATGCTGTAGAATCATGACCTAGAGATTTCACTTACAAGAAATTGTCCTAAATAGATAATTGGGCAAGTGTTGTAACACACCTAACGTGCAACAACATACTTAACAGCAAAAACCTGAAAATGTGAGTGTCCAGTAAATTGTAGTTCATCACTATAATGTATCAGATAAAGATTATGTAAATTTATATTTTTTGTCATAGAAAATGTCAATGACAATCAAGGTAAGGGGCGCCTGTGTGGCTCAGTCAGTTAAGCATCTGCTTTTGGCTCAGATCATGATCCCAGGGCTCTGGGATGGAGCCCCGTATCAGGTTCCCCACTCCGTGGAAGGCTGGTTTTCCCTCTCCTTCTGCTGCTCCCCCTGCTTGTGCTCCCTCTGTCTGTCAAATAAATAAATAAAATCTTTTAAAAAATGATAAGTTAAAAAGAGTAAATATCCTCTTTTCCTTTGAATATACATGCACATATTTGTAACTTTATGTGGCAGAATCTCAAAGGCTATTCATCAACAGTGGTTTTCTCTAGAATACAGTTCTATTTTATTTTATTTTTTCCTTTTGCTTACTATAAATTCAACAGTGAACACGTATTGTATAATTTAAAAAAAGGACCAGAAACAACCACAAGACCTAATATCTTGTCTGAAAAACTGGCATTGGGGACGCCTGGGTGGCTCAGTTGGTTAAGCAGCTGCCTTCGGCTCAGGTCATGATCCCAGTGTCCTGGGATCTAGTCCCACATCGGGCTCCTTGCTTGTCAGGGAACCTGCTTCTCCTTCTGCCTCTGCCTGCCATTCTGTCTGCCTGTGCTCGCTCTCTCTCCCTCTCTCTCTCTGACAGATAAATAAATAAAATCTTTAAAAAAAAAAACTGGCATTGACCCCATAAAGTTGTACCAAATCCACACTACCACCACTAGACCATCAACCACTGGGTACTAATTTTGAGTGCTCCCCATGGAGCTCACAGCACAGGATTGGGGGTGAAAGTCAAAAAGAATGATAGACACAGCAGTTATCATCATTTGTAAAGTGCTGTATAAAAGTGAAGTGCTGTGAAGGTCTTTGCGGTCATTACTACTATTTATTATTATTATCATGCTAATTAGTAGTACTGATGATTTGGGTTCTTTCTATAAATCCCTGTTTTCCAGATTCAGAGGAGAAAATGCTTGCTTCTGCTTGGCTGTTTGGAACAGGTGAGAAGAATTGGAAAGTCACATTGAAGTTCTCTGAAGAACTTGAGGAGAAGGCCAGGCAGCAGCCCAGAGCAGGTACCGGGCTGCGTCTACCTCTGCCAGCAATCCAAGACCAGAGAGACCCCTGTGGGCTGGGGAGCAGGGGTCTGCAGTAGCATATCCTTGTTGGGTGCTAATTGTATATTGTTCATTGCTTTTCAAATGCTGTGACTGGATTTGTTCACACTTCATGAGGAGCATGTACTGCGAGTTTAGAAACTAATTAGAAGGATAAAAATGATGCTGAGAATAAAATCCACTTCGTTTGTATTTTTAGAGATCCTGCATAGTTTCACAGACTCTAAAACTCATTTTATCTGAGATAATAATATCCCAAAGACAAATATATGAAAGTGTGGGTATAGATGTGTGTCATCCTCTCTGGCTCCCGTCCTGGCATCAGGGAAGAAAAAAATATCAACTCCATGAACATAAGCTCCATATAAAAAGAGTAATTTGGTCCGTTTTGCTCACTGATGTATTCCGAGTGCCTAGAACAGTGCCAGGCACACAGTAAGAGCTTAGTAAATACTTACTGAAAAAGTTGAGTGCACCCTTATTTTCGCTTCTAATATACAAAGTAGTTATAGTCCCCCCCGCCAAGTTTTAATTCAAATCCCAGCTAGTTAACATACAGTGCAATATTAGTTTCAGGGGTAGAATTCAGTGATTCATCACTTACATCCAGTGCTCATCATAGCAAGTGCCCTCCTTAATACCCATCACCCATCTAGCCCATCCCCCTGCCCACCTCCTTTCATCAACCCTCAGTTGTTCTCAGCCTGATCTCTCTCTTACTATAGAGAACAAACTCCTTCTTAGTTTGCTTCCCTTTCCCCGCCCTTGTGTTCATTTGTTTTGTTTTTTGAATTCCGCATATAAGTGAGATCATATGGCATTTGTCTTTTCTGACTGATGTATTTTGCTTAGCATAATACTCTCTAGCTCTATTGAAAATGGCAAAATTTCATTCTCTTTATGGCTGAGTAATATTCCATTGTGTATATATGCCACATCTTCTTTATCCATTCATCTGTCAATGGACATCTGGGCTTTTTCCATAGTTTGGCTATTGTAGATAATGCTACTATAAACATCAGGGTGCATGTACCCCTTCGAATCAGTATGTTTGTATCCTTTGGTTAAAAACTTAGTAATGCAACTGATGGACTGTAAGGTAGTTCTAACTTTTTTTTTTTTTTAAAGATTTTGTTTATTTATTTGAGAGAGAGAGAGAAAGATCACAGTAGGCAGAGAGTCAGGCAGAGAGAGGGGGAAGCAGGCTCCCAGCTGAGCAGAGAGCCCGATGTGGGGCTCGATCCCAGGACCCTGAGATCCTGACCTGAGCCGAAGGCAGAGGCTTAACCCACTGAGCCACCCAGGTGGCCCCTAACTTTTTTTTTAAAGATTCTATTTATTTATTTATCTATCTATATTCTATTTATTTATTTCTGACAGACAGAGATCACAAGTAGGCAGAGCAGCAGGCAGAGAGAGAGGGGGAAGCAGGCTCCTTGCCAGGCAGAGAGCCTGATGTGGGGCTCGATCCCAGGGCCCTGGGATCATGACCTGAGCCGAAGGCAGAGGCTTTAACCCACTAAGCCACCCAGGTGCCCCAGTAGTTCTAACTTTTTGAGGAAACTCCATACTGTTGTATTTCTTTTTCAGACAGGTTGTGCCTCGATCATTGTACACTAGTGGATGTGAGTAATTAAAAGTGTGCTTGATTTGTACAAACATGTGTGAGGATTTCTTAGGATTTGGCTTTCATACTTGGAAGCCGGAGTGTTTGTCCAAGAAACCGCCTGATATCCAAGTGTAAAGCCTCAGAGAAACATTTGGCATCTGGCTTCTGTCTTTCAGGAAACAGATTTCCAAATTTCTTGATTTCCTGACAGTTCTTTCCCTTTAGGAGAACTTTAATTAACTTTCAAACAGTGTGTCTTAAACCTTCCCATGAAAATGTTCCTAGGGGCAGAGGCCAGCTACAGGCCACATGATGGTGTAAATTAACTATTGGTTTTTATCTTTAAAAATCAAGTGAATTTTTTCTAGTCTCTATGATATCAATGTTTATTGAAATATAAAAACAGGAAGGTTTTCTCCTAAAATATTAATCTAATATTAACTCTTCAAAGTCTCCTTATTACCCCCAGAATATATTCCAAATTCCACTATGGGCCTTGAAGAACTGACCTTTACCTTCCTTCTGGTGCCACTTGTTCCAGTCCCCTTCTGCCATGCGTGTTCTCTTCTCTAGACACAGGTGACCAGTCCTCAAGCTGCTCTCCCTCACCCTCTGGGTCTCTTGACATCTAGCCTTCACTTAGCTGTTCCCTCTAATGGAAACTCTGATCACACTCTGCTCCCTTGGTTAACTGTGACTCGTGTCCAGGCTTTTCTCCTTGACCCTTCTCCATAGAAGAGGAAAGAAGCCTTTGTCCCCTGATCCCCATATCTCCCATTTTGTGCAAAATGCACTTCTCTTTATTGTTACTGGTTTTTTAGATACTTCTCTACTTCATAGGTTAAGGTCTATTGGGTAGAGTTCTTATTGAATTTTCTCCCCCTTCGCACTCTCTGCCTACCTCAGTGCTGGGATGGTAGATTGTCTTGTTCTATTCTTATTCTGTAAATCTAACCACCCCCCCACCCCGGTACTCGCCTCAAAGGTCTTATATACCTGAAAATCCTAGAGAACTTTGTTATAGAAAAGGATATACTCTCTAGTTTGGGGTGAAAACCACATTGCATTGAGATTCACCATTGGGAACAACTTTGGTAGAAAATAATTTACCTGATTTATTTCTGAATTAATAATATTTCTAAAGTTTAGATATCTTAGCTCCTAAAAAGTTTAATGATAGATATTGAAGTTGCCAAAATAGATACAGGACTGAGAACAATCGCCGAGAACCATTTTGAGAAAGAGAAGTGTGTCTAATCCATGGTCATATATTTCCAACTTCCCTGATGCCTTCCAGTTGCTCTAATCAGCTGCTGGGTATGTACCTAACATTTGCAGCCCAGTACCTTGAACTGCAGCCAATTGTTTTTCAATGATCCCACTTGCACAATTTTTAAGATGGATGGTGTTTTAAAAATTCTATGTAGACTAGTTATATCGTCTGGATTCCTCTTGAATGTGGACTCCCAGATAAACAGTCTTCTGCTGCATGAGACATAATATTGCTTCAGATCTGTTTACAATTCTGACGAGGATGATCATTTCTTAGCTTAAGCTAAGAATTCTCGGTGCTTTCATAATGACCATAATTCTGAGACGTATTGACTGAGGTTAGGAATGCGCTACCTGGAGGTTCAACCAGGTATTGATTGCATCCCAGCAGGCAGGAGTGACTGCAAAAAACACTGACAGTGTAGTTGGAACAAATAGATAAATACGTTGGTTGCAGAAGATGTCTGTGGCACACTGAAGACAGGGTCATCTCAGCTCCATCAGCCAGCTCCTGCATCTCTTTGTCAGTGAGGCAGTTTTGGGCTGCTGGAAACTGCCTGGCTTGTCCCTGCCAAGACCACAAGTGCCTGGGAATTTACACCCCCTGGGAGGCAGTTTCTGACCAGTGCTGAAGGATGCAGGGGAATAAATACTCCAGTGCCTGTGTCCCCTGATTGGGACAACTCAGGTGTGACCTATGCTGTCTTTAAAGACCCTTCCCTCCGTGGGATTGACCGTAAGTCAAAGCAAGACTTTGCTTGATATTGAGTCCTTGGTTGGCTTCCTCCTCTTCCCTTCCCATGCCACCAACCCCTATAGCTTTTTCCTGGAAACTCTTTCAGTTAAATCCCATTCACATGAACCTTTGTGTAGGGATCTGCTTCTGGGGAATCCAACATACGACGACAGGACACTAGAACTGGAAACGTGGTCCTCGGTAATGGGTGGTTAGCTCGCCACCAAGAGCATTCGTCCAAATGAGTCTTCTGTAGGACCTCGTAAGATTTGGACAGCTGGTCTGACGGACCTATAGATGCTAAAGCCAGTTGTTACCTGGAATGTTCTTTCCCCTCCTCATCTTCACTGACCACTTCTACAAATTCATCTTCCCTGACTACAAGTTCTAAATTAGACCACAGCTTACCCATTATCTTCATTTTGGCACCTTGTTGGTTTCCTACAGGGCACTTACCACAGTCCATGATTATTGCGTGTATAATTGTCACCTGTCTTTAGCCCCAGACTGTAAGCCCCATCAGGCCAGGGCCTTTGTCTTCATCTGTCTTGTTTTCTGTGCCCCGTGACAAACTCAGTGCTCAGGAACAATTTGTTGAATGAATAGGCACCACATATGGCTATCTCCTTGCCCTCCTCCATTGTGTCCACCAAAAGTGACCTTTGCTGAGGTTGCAGACATGATCTTGTATGTTCAGAACCTACAAGAAACTAGTAGAGGTCTGTTATGCAGAGATTTTGGAAAACCCACGTGGCCCAAATAAGGAAAACAGATGAAGCACATGTATTTATAGGGGTTGTTTAGCCTGGGACATACCAGCCAGTAAACAGATTGTGCCTGACAAGTCTTCATGAAAGGTGTGGAAGTTTTGAAGTCAAAGTGTTGCTGGTGTTGATTTGGTTCTTGGAAAACATAAGCCCTTTTTCCCCGAGTCCTTGCATATGACTGTGCCTGGTACCTCTGATTCAGATTCTCCCAAGGCAAAATAGGCCAGGAGGGGGAATTTTATCTGGGCTTTACGTTAACCCTTTGGAGCATTTAGGACCTCCCCACAGTAGTGAAGATGAGATGAGTTCTGAAATCTTCCACCCCCTCAGATAGAGGTGATAGAGCAGAATTTCTCAAAGTGGGTCCCACGGAACACCACTACTAACTACACTATGCTAATAGGCTCCCACAGAAACAAAAGCATACGTGGGTAACAAAATATATTTGGAATGAGTCTTCAGTATGTTAAGATGTTTTGTTTGTGATTATGGAATTTACATGATCGTAGAATGTTTTCTTCATGGACTATTGGATGGACAGTACTGCAGTGGAGATGGTCCGGAATTGCCACTTGCCACTTGGTCTTCATGGCCATGTGTCTGCATACTCCAACCTGCAAAAATTCTCATCTTCTTCCATGTGGAACATCTCAAAGGCCTCTCCTGCCAGTCTCTGCTTTGCATCTTCTACTTATTCCAAGATCAGAGTAGCCACCAGCCGATAAACACATTCTGTGAACTTTCTCCACTGCTCTGGTTTTGTATTGCTGCATGGCAAAGCTTGAAGGTTTAAAATAGCAACCATCATTTATGTAGCTCAGTAATCCACAGTTTGGGCAGGGCTAGGCAGAGAAGGCTCCCCTTGGTTCCATGCAGCCTCGCTGGGTTCCCACTGGAGGATCCACTTCTGGGATAACTCACACTTGGGGCTGGCAGTTGGAGCCCTCATCCGTGGCCTCTCCTTGTGGTGACTTGGTTTCTTCACTGAGTGCTAAGTTGATTCCAAGAGTGAGTGTTCAAAGACACGAAATGGAAATGTCTGGGCTTGGAACAGCTCTGTTGCACTTCTACTGTATTCTGTTGGCTTATGTAGTCACAGAGCTCAGACTCCATCTCTACGCGGGAGGTGTGACAAAGAATTTGGGGGTCTGTGTTTTAGAATGGCTATAGCAGCTCTGTGAATGTGCTCTTAAAATTCCTTCTGTGTTTAATGTTCCTTCACTTCCACCTCTACCTGGCCATATAGAAAGCTACCAATTCTCCAAGGCTCAGCTCTGTGAAATGTTCTCGTTTCTGTGTCCTTCTCATGTTGTTTTTATTGTTGGTCTCATATTTAGCCCATCATGTTAATGTTGGTGGTCCTAGAGGACAGTGAGACATATTATCCATCCCTCATTCTAGTTCCCAGCATAGGGATTGTGCTAAATTAATGGACTAATTTTTCAAGATAACTGTTATTATAACAGCTACCATTTCATAAATGTTTATTGTTTAATAGGGCCTAAAATATATGCCTTGCCAGTATTATCTTACTGGATCCTCATAAGTAGAAAGCCGTTATTACTTCTCTTATACAAATGAAACTAAGATCCTAGTAAATTTCCCAATGACACACAGCCTATAAATGACAGAACCACGATTTGATTCCAAGTTCAAAGTCTATGTTCACAACTAATATGTTCTCATCTGAATGGTGAATTAAACAGCCATTTCTATTGATCTAATGTTGACATAACCAACCACTCTCTCAAACCGTTGATCTATGGACTCTACTCCAGTGTTCAGGGGCAATTTAATTTCATTACTGTACACCATCATCTATCATGTTACATGATCCAAATATTTGAAGAACTACGAGGTAGAAAGGGGATGTGGATGTGTTGTGGCTCAAAATGGCAAAATTAGGATAGTAAGGGGAAGATAGGAGGAAGAGGCAGACTGGTTCAACATGAGGAGGAACTTTGTAAGGATTGAGACTGACCATGGGTGGAGTGGGCTGTCACTGGAAGTGCTGAGCTCCCTATTACTGTAGGAATCCAAGAAGATTTTGGAAGACCATCAGGTTGTTGCAGGGAAGTTGACTAGATATCTATAATGGATATGCTGTTTTTTGTCCCCAATATTCCTTCCCCCTTCTCTTGGTAATTGTATTAAAAATTTCCTTTGGAAGTACTCAGCTAATTTTTAAAAATATTTTATTTTTCATAAACATATATTTTTATCCCCAGGGGTACAGTTCTGTGAATTGCCAGGTTTACACGCTTCACAGCACTCACCATAGCACATACCCTCTCCAGTGTCCATAACCCCACCCCCCCAGAAGTACTCAGCTAATTTTGAGAAATATCCCCAGCTAGTGTATTTTAGGTGAGGCTTAGGTGGAGTTGAATCTACCCTGGCCCCTGGAGTGGTCACATGACTTAGGGCTTTCCAACCAGTTTTGTGTTTCCCTCGCTACACTGATTGCTTCAGTGATGAGTAATGACTGAATCATAGCTATTCACTCATTCAATCATTTATTCAACACTATGTCCAGGCTTTCTTTCAAATGATAAACAGGAACTATCCTTCCACTGTAAATGACTATAAATTAAGGTAAAATACAGAAAACAACTGTTACCAGACATTATATTTAGGCAATATGGAAATGCGATCTCCGAGAGTCACAAAGCAACAGAAGTGAGCCCAGGCTTTGTGCAGATTGTAGGTGAAAGACAGTTTCCAGGACACAGTACAGGAAAAGGGAGAACAAAGAGAGGCTGGGAATCCTGCTGAGTTGAGAAGACTAAGTTGGAGTTTGAGGATGCCAAGTCAGCTAGAATCTGTGGGACATGTTTCTGGAGAGGAGAAGTCTATGCAAAGAAAGAGTTCCAGAAATCTGTCCAAGAGTTCCCTTCAGTCTCTGGCTGAACACCAATCTATGTATATATAAGATAAAACCCCACAGGGTTTAGCTGGTCTTGCAGATTTGTTTCTGGGATTGACTATATCCTCTAAGGTTTGTCTGTCAGTTTTTAAATGCATCAGCCCGGGCTTTATTTCAGCTTTCCTGCTCCCTCTTTCAACATTTCTTTGCCACAGCTTTATGGTGATTAATCCCAATAAGGACAGACATGGCTCAATAGCTCTACAGTTGGTATATTGTTCAATATTCAGTATTGCTAATATTTATTTTTTATTTTTATATTTTTAAAAGGTTTTATTTTGTTTGTTTATTTATTTACTTATTTATTTGAGACCGAGAGGGAGGAGAAACAGAGGAAGGGGGACAAGCAGACTCCATGCTGAGCAGGGAACCTGACATGGGGTTTGATCCCATGACCCTGAGATTATGACCTGAGCTGAAATCAAGAGTTAGATGTTTAACTGACTGAGGCACCCAGGTACCCCCAATATTGCTAATACTAGTTACTGCTATCATATTAAGATTCTAGTAATTTTATGTTAAAGAATATTAAGCATCTTAACACAGAGAATGTCAATAATGAACAAAAGTGATGCATGCTCCTTTTCCTCTAGAATGTCCACCCATGAATCTACAATGATGTGACAAGGACTGTAACTTCTACTAGTTTGTTGGAAAACAGTTCCATGTTTCTGTGTGTCTTATAAGCAGGGGTACTGATTACTTTTATGCTGGACTATCTTTTCAAATATATTTTTTTAAGATTTTACTTACTTATTTATTTGAGAGAGAGAGTGCATGAGCGGAGGGGGTGGGAAGCAGAGGGAGAGGGAGAAGCAGGCTACCTGCTGAGCAGGAAGCCCAATTCTAAACTTGATCCCTGGACACTGAGATCATGACCTGAGCTGAAGGCAGATGGATACTTAACTGACTGAGCCACATAGTTGCCCCTCTAAGACTTTTTTTTTTTTTTAAGCAAACAGACTTGGAAGATAGAACATATCTTCCCAGAGAAAAGGACAAGTTTGGTTACAATTCTGGATGATCAAGATAATATCTTTCTCTGGAGCAAAGAACAGGTGTCTTTTCTGTCCATTTTAAATGAATTGGGTTCACAATAGCCAAACTATGGAAAGAGCCCAGATACTCATCATAGATAAATGGATAAAGAAGATGTGGTATATATATACAATGGAATATTTTGCAGCCATCAAAACCCCTGAAATCTTGCCATTTGCAATGACTTGGCTGGAACTAGAGGGTATTACGTTGAGTGAAATAAATCAATCAGTGAAAGACAATTATTATATGATCTCACTGATATGAGGAATTTGAGAAACAAGACAGAGGATCATAGGGGAAGAGAGGAAAAAATGAAACAAGATGAAACCAGAGAGGGAGACAAACCATAAGAGATTCTTAATCTCAAGAAACAAACTGAAAGTTGCTGGAGGGGTGAGGGGTGGGAGGGATGCGATGGCTGGGGGATGGACATTGGGATGGGTTTATGGTATAGTGAGTGCTGTGAATTGTGGACGACTGTTGAATCACAGACCTGTGCCCCTGAAACAAATAATACATTAAATGTTAATAAAATATATTTATACTAATAAATCTAATAATGGCTGGAAAAAAAAAGAATTGGGTTCCCTGAGCTCTGGGTTCCTCTCCTGTAATGCAACATAATGCAGGATCCTCCTGATATACTTTGTGCTGCTCTGTGGGAATTAGGACTCTAGAAAGTGGCTCAAGAACATACTAGTTCTCTGGCTACTGATGCTGTGATTTAGAAAGTCCTTATTCTCTGGGACAGAATAAAAGCTTCCCACCAAGAAAACCTCAGGTCCAGAGTGTTTTGTGGGACATTTTATTCATATTTAATATTCATATTCATATTCATATATAAAAATCATTCAGAAAATAGAAGAGGAAAAAAATACTTCCTCCATCAATTTATGAGGTCAGTATTACCCTGATGCTAAAACAAGACGTCATTACCAACAGAGAAAACTGCGGATCAATGTCCCTCATGAATCTAGATGCAAAGATCCTAACGAAAGTTAGCGAATATATGCCACCCATATAGAAAAAGGATAATCTATCCTCACCAGGTAGAGTTCATGCCAGGAATGCAAAGCTTTAACATGGTTTAACATGGATCAAATAATTATTTCACCATGTTTAAAGAATCAAAAGTAAAAACCACATGTTATTTGTCTGGATTGCCATAACAAAATACCATGAATTGGAAAGCTCAAGCAACAGAAACTTATTTTCTCACAATTCAAGAGGCTAGAAGTCCAAGACCAAGGTTCTTGGTTGATTTAGTTCCTGGTGAGAGTTTTCTTCCTGGCTTGCTGATGGTCGCCTTCTCCCATGTCCTCATATGACCTCTCCTCGGCGTGGTCACATGGGGAAAGAGAGAGTGAGTTATTCTGTGTCTCTTTTCATAAGGATACTAATGTCATTGGATCAGGGCCCCATCCTCATTACCTCAATAAATATTTGCCAATTAATAAGCAAATCTGGCCAGAAAATTGTCTGGCTGTCTGTCCTCACTGAGGAAGGAAGGGAAAAAGGCCAGATGTTTTACTTTGTGCTGTACATATGTTAATTCTCTTAATCCTCATGACACCTTTATGAGATAGACACAGTTATTGTCCCTTAGTATCAAGATGGGGGTTATGTTCTTGGAGTCTGGAGCTAGACTGCCTAGATTTGGATTCTTGCCCTGTTATTCAAGCTGTGTGAACTTGGGCAAGTGGCTTAATGTTTCTGTGCCTTTCAGATAGCTTTCCTATCTGAAAATGGGGGATAATGATAATAAGGTTGGATTGCTGTGAGGGGTCAATGAGTTAAATGATGGGTTAAACTGCTGTGAGGGCTCAATGAATTAAAATAATGCAAATGCTTGGTACATAGAATTGTCCAAGTATGAACAAACAGAATATATATATATATATAAAATTATTTTTACAGGTAGACATCTGAAGCCCAAAGATCATGAATCCACTTACCTAATACCCCATAGCTAAAAGTTGTGGAGCTTTCAGGATTTGGACACCAACAGACTGGTTCTAGAGGCTATCCCCAAGACCACTACTCTTCTTTTTCAGCCCTGAACTTTAGTTTCTAGATTAGCTAGATGTCATCCAGCTAAGAAGGAATTAGCCTCAACCTGGGTCTCCCACCTTTACCGGGCTGCTGTCCCAGCTTGGGGCCACACCCAGAGCCCAGCCCACTTCTCCCTGGGGCATGACCCAGACTCCTCAAGCCAGGTGTTCCTGGAGCCCAAACTCTACTGGCTAACCAGGCAGAAAGCCTATGAGGGGGAGGCTTCCCCAACCCAGAGGCTTCCCCAGATCTCCTCTTGCTTGTCCCCCTTTTCCAGGCACTGCCTGGAGCCCCACTCACAGACCTGCATGTCCCATGGTTCCAGCTGGAAGAACAGAACGTAGGCAAAAGATTTCAGCCTCTAGCTGTCAGCTCCCAAGAACAGGGCCTGGCACACAGCAAGCTCCTGATTTAGGTGAGGGACCCACCCTTGGGATTTGGAGCCAGAGAGCTTTGGAGAGGATGAAATTAAAAGACTCTCACCTCCTTTTTAAGCTCTCCTGAGCTGACCATATTCCAGAATGCTCTATCTAAGCAAGTCAGTAGACTTAGAGCCTCAGAAATAAACCAGAATTTCCTCCACCTTTCCTCCTCCTCCTTCTTTTTCCTCCTCCCCAGCAGGAGGCCACACATTTAATGGTGTACCCATAAATGTTTGACTGCTGGATCTCCAGAAGAAAAGACACCCTGATTTGTAGCACTTGCCAGTTTCTATGGTGTCAGTATTCGAACTGTGGCTAGGTTCAAGCTACCAGTGTGCCTCACTGAACTGGGACTTGGGAAAAGACACGTGCGGTCAGCCATCTCTGGGGCCAGTACGAGCTGGTTCAAGCCATCAGTACACGTTGTAGGGCTGTGGGTCAAGGCTTTGCAGACGCACAAATCTGATACAGGGCCTGAGTCTAGTGCTCACTAGTGGTCTGACGTACGGCACCTTGCTTCAACTTTGTGTACCACAGTGTCCTGATTGGTGAAGTGGGAGTGAAAAAGCTGTGCATATCGTGGAGCTGTTCTGAAGCACAGTCAGGCATTGCTCAAGCCTCCTGTAGCACATCTAAACCCTCTGTGCAAGCTAGCTCATGTTAGTTATTATTATAATAGGAAAGCCACACAATTGAATAACTTCCCCAGCCTCCTTGCTAAATATTGCAACAGACTGGAAGTAAAAATAAGAACTCCCCAGCCCTATGAGATGTCTGGATTGTTCCTTGTGACACAATTCCAGCTGGGGACAAAGGCACACACTGATGTGGCAGAGGAGGCTCAGCCTTGGAGGAGCCCAATGGCAGGAAAGAGACAATAATGGCAAAGATGGAGTGGCCTTCTTCTCCTCTGCACTCAAAATAGATTTTTGGCTAGTAGGCATTCTTTAATGATTCCTTAACGGCTTTCAGGAAAATAATTTAGGCCATAAAGCAGACTGCATTCTGATGCATGATGTGTGTCATAAAGGAAATGGATGACTTTCCATCCCTGCCAGGAAGGAGGGAGAGAGAATGAAGTTTCCTGAATGGGGGACAGAGCTAGGTCACAGAATGCCTCCCATACTCAGTGGCCTGTGTGTCTCCATCTCCACAGGACCTTGGCCAGTGGCAAAGAAAGACACGGAGATAAGCAATGGTCTCTCCATAACAGTGGTGTGAGAAATATGTCCTGGGATCCCAGCTGAGGTAAAAAGGAAATCTGCCTGGGCTCACTATGGCAAGATTTACGCAGGAGGTGGCCTATGAACTTGGTCTTGCACCAGGAAGGACTTCATCTGTTAAAGGAGGCAGTGGAAGCCACCCTGGGAGAAGCAGCGTTCAGTCAGCAAGTTACATTGTAGGGTTAATTGGTGAGTTATTCTCCAGCCCAGACCAGCATGCACTGAATTCATCTACTTGTACCCAGAAGTGAAGCCAGTCAGCAATGTACTCCTAGGGCTGGTGGAGGGGGACTGCCCAGGGCAGACAGGGAAGGGTGCATTGTCTGTAAATAATTCAGTCAGGGTCTGTGGCACCCGGGTGGCGTGGAGCTGGTCTGTGCAGATCCCCAGTGGGCAATGGGGATCCCACTGCCATCCCACTGCCAGTGAGCGGTGATACCACTCTGTGCCCTGACACTCAGCTTGGCCTTCTTCCCATACCTCAGCCCCCAATCCCAGAGTTCCCTCAATGTTTCCAACATCCCTGAGCACCCACGAGGCCCCTTCCGCAGGGAGTACATGGCCGCCTTGAGCAGAGATGCTGACGTGAGGGTAACCTGGTCAAGGCGTAACCAGGCAGTTGGTTTAGAATGACCCACTGCCTGCCCTCCTGCTACCCAATGGCGGATAACGGACAGTGAGGGAGTCATATGCTGCGTTAGGGCGGCTTCCACGGGTTCCTCGTGGAACCTGCAGGAATGCGGCTGGGGTGGAGGAGCAATTGCAGACAAGAGGCGAGTCAAGCTGAACTCCGTCTGAGAAGGGCCTTGGGAAATCAAAAGTAAGAATTTCACAGGAGAGGGAGCGGGCACCCATCAAGCATGCTTCAGCTGGGTCGGGTCAGATGGGTCACGTTGGAAAAAGATGGTTCTGGAGGCAGAGTGAACAAGGTTTAGAAGTGGACACACTGCGGAATCCAAGAATAGGGTTCCAGCCCCAGTCTGGGTAGAAATCATAAAAGGTGAACAGGATGGCAGCGACAAGGGCCCCGTGGAGAACGATGGATTAGGTCATGTAAGAATTAGAATTGTTTGAACTTGTTGCTGAAGGAGACCGAAGGGTTGAGGGTGATTGCGCAGGTGCAAGAGAAGGCAACTGGGTGAACAGTGCCTTTAGCCAACTCCAGGATCCTGGGAAGGAGTTCGGGAAGTTCATGAGCCACACAGGGCAACCCTCTGGGTCAGTTGTGCTGCTAGGCATGGTTAGTAAGGCTGCGCCCCTGCTGCCCGAGCACCTAGCTCACATACCTGGCCTGTAGCTGGTCTTTAGTACATGTTTGTTGAGTTTAATTTAATGAAAACTCAATGCGTTATATTGAAACAAGCCCAATTCCAACCAGTGAGGGAAAAGAATCTCATTGTCTGGCAACAACATTGGTCTGCTATTCCAGACCTGTAGGATAACAAATCAGTCTCTGAAAGGGGGAAATCAAAGGAGAATGAGCAGCTGGTTTCTTTGCAGTGGGGGATGATCACTCCCATTTGGGGGCGTCTGGTTCCCTGTTTGTGGATAGGGGTGGGTGGGCTCTGATGGCTGCTGTAGGATGGGGGGGAGCCTGGCCGGTCCCAGTGCTGCTGTCATCTCTTCTGAAACAAACCCGTTTTTGATGGAGATAAACATCTCCCTGGACAGGAGAGCTCGAAGGGAAATGTTTCACAGTAACTATATCTGTCCGTGTTTTGTGCCACTGCCATATGAAAGCACAAGTCCATTAAAAACATTCTTGGAGATGTTCATGTTCAGGTTAGAGTTCTTCCTGGGTTCCTTTCAACTCTGGAGTGAGGCTGCTTTGGCTGGGAAAGCAGCAACTCGGGTCCAGGGGAAGGCTGGGCCTGGCTCCCTGGGGCACCTGCGGGTGAAGGAGAAGCAGGCATAGGGCCCCGGGGAGGGGGCAGCCGGGGTTGTGCTGGCTCTAGCTGTCAGGGCTCAGCTCTTCTCAGGTACAGTCCCGGTGAGCGATGGCACCATGGCCCAGGAGTCATGGGCTGCCCACGCCTGCATGTCCTCCCAGAACCCACAAACGGTTAAGAGGTTGATGGTGTATATGTGTGCATAAGGGGGAGAGCCAAGCTCATGTTCCCGAAAGGATGCTACCGCACCCTGATGAACTCACTCATCCAGAGGACACCTACCACCTCAGGGTCTTCATCCTACCCTCTTAGGTCGTCAGGTGCTCACTTTGTGCCAAGTGCTGGGGTCACAGAGCTCAGGGGTGGCCAGAGTGGGAGGGGGTGATGGCAAAAAAGCTACTGTGTGTCAAGCATCCATGGTGTTTTGGATACTTACATATTATCTTAAATATCTAACATTACCTTGACCTTCTAGAACATCTGGAAGTGACTTGAATATCAAGGTATTATTCATGATAACCACAGCTGATGGGCCAGGTGCTGTGTGTGCTAAGCAGTGGAATGGATATGACCCTTCTTAAAGGAACCTGGGAGGGACCCATCCTGTTTTCCATTTTACAGATGAAGAAATGGAGTCACACAGCTGCTTGGCTCTGACTCTTTCACCTGTGGCCTATCCACAGAACAACCTCCTTGTCTCTGAACAGGGTTGAATGATGCCTGGTATGATGGATGGTAATCAGCATCCAGTCCACGATAACTTCAGAGACAATCTGACGGCCCTGGCTGTCTGTGGGCAGCACAGGACCGGCATAGGCTCCTTCAGCCGCTATCCCACCCACCTGCTGCGCTGTCACCCCTTGCATCACTGCTGCTTTCCTCTTGCCCATTCCAAGTCGAAAGAAAACAAAAACCAGACCTCATGTGAGGGCTGTGACAGCTGGGGTTGTGTCTTTTCCATCTCCGTGTCTCCAGAAGGGTCTGGAGTGGTGCATCTACTCAGTGTAAACGGCTTCAGACCTGGACTGGGCACCCTCTCAGCCTCGTGGGTCACAAAAGTTTCCCGCTCTACCATGCCCTCCACTACCATGAGTATTTGAACATGCCCCATCTCATCCTCATGTCAGACCTAAGTGGTGGACATTGTTAGCCCTATTTTTTTTAAAAGATTTTATTTATTTATTTGTCAGGGAGAGAGAGAGGACAAGCAGGGCGAGTGGCAGACAGAGGGAGAAGCACACTTCTTGCTGAGCCAGGAGTCTCAAGCAGGACTCGATCCCAGGATCCCATGACCTGAGCTGAAGGCAGACACTTAACAGACTAAGGCACCCAGGGGTCCCTGCCCTGTTTTTTTTTTTTTTTTTAAAGTAGACTACATGTCCAGCATGGAGTCCAATGTGGGGCTTGAACTCAACCCTGAGATGAAGATCTGAGCTAAGATCGAGTCAGGAATTTAAATGACTGAGCCATCCAGGTGCCCTAGTTAGCCCTATTTTTATATCTGAGTAAAACAGAGGCTCAGAGAGGGGAGTGAAGGGTAATGGGTTGCCCAGCATGAGAATAAGGCTCTAGAAGGAGCTCTGTGCACGGCCACAAGCATAGTTTCTCCCTGTGGGTGGCAAGAGGTGGTTGGCAGGGGTGGGGGTGTGGAGCCCAGCTCCAAGCCCACTCCAGGCTTTGCCGCTTTACCCACTTCTGTGGTCTCCAGTAAATTGCTACAATATGTGCTCTTTGGCACCAGCACTGAAGACCACCCAAGTGTAGAGGCAAATGCAAAATGCAGCCCCCAACCTCAGCCCAAATCCTGTCCCGGTTGGAGCCAAGCATGCCCTGTGGTCTCCCCAGTCCTGGGGTCCCTCCCAGGTGAACTCCAAGCAAGTAGGACCAAGAACCTGGTCACACACACCAGCGAGGGAGTTCCAGGGCCTGGAGAGGATCCAGATGGTGCTCCTATGGGCTGAGGACCCTCACTACCCTCCCTGGCACTGACTGTGATGTCTGGGTCAGAAAAACTTGAAAGTCAATAGAAGAGTTTATGTTTTTCAAGGTATCATCCTGAAATCCTATTGTAAAGAAAGTTCTAAATCCTGATGTGTGCATTTGGAATTTGCTTTGTGCCCTACTTCCTTGCTCTGCCTCCCACGGGCCCCACAGAATTAGGAGGCAGGGCTCCTAAACAGGGGTTGTATGCCCTTGACCTTGGGAGAGCCACTTACCCTTCCTCCCGACTAAATGATACAATGTATTTAAATGGCAACGACAGCACACTTCCCAGCACCAGTTAAGCACTGGATACATGGTAGGTTTTGGGGAGAAGGAGGCTTGTGGTTTTCTTCTCAGCAAAAAGGAAACACTACCTTCCTTGTCTCCTCTTGGGGTAATTGAGAGTTACCGCAGATCATGGGGCAAATTAAAGCTATGATTTATTCATTGATTTCACACATATCTTTGAGGGTCTATTAGAAATTCTTGTTCTCTTTGGAAATAAATGATCCCAACTCAGTTTGGCTATAGTTTTAATGGAGAAAAGCACATCGCAGAAAGCACACGGCATGGAACGCGGGCATTATTCTCCGCAGCGAAGTGGAACAGTCCTGGAAGAGCAGAGATACGTCTCGGCTGACGTTCACTGAGTTCTGACCACGTGCACACGGAGAGCTGGCCAGGCGAATCCGCCCCGGAGGAGCGTGCGCGGGAGGGAGAAACCGCAGGATAAAGGCGCGGAGGCATGCGAGGGAGCATGCGCGGGAAGACTCGGCGGTGAGTATTAGATTGTTCCTAACGAAGCGTCACCGCAGGATTGTGGGAGTCACTCTTACACAGATGGAGCCAGGGGGTCTATGACCCTTACTTCAGTCTGTAGCCTGGTGGCTCTCAAGCAAGGTGGTCGCACTTCACAAGGGTACACTTGAGAATGTGGGGAGCCTGTTTTGGCTGTTGCCATGATAGGATGCAGTCCTACAAGGCCTTTAATACCCGGGGCGTAGAAATGTTATAGACACTGCAATGCACAGGACGGTTGCACATGATGAAGACTGGGCCTGCCTGAAATGCCAGGGTGCCTTCCTTGAGCCACACCGTGTCCCTCCCCCCTGTCCTCAAGCCCTCTCTATGCTTTAGCTCCACCAAAGTGGTCAGCATTGAACCGGTGATTGTGGGAAATCCAAACTCTCTCCTGGCCACCCAAATCCACTGAAGCAGTCTAAAGAAATTGGCATCCCCCACCCCCACCCCCGGCATGAATTACATTTGGCTTCAGAGCATAATATTTTCATTTCCTTGATTTGGGGTAGCACAGTTAGTGGGAAAAAGACCCTCGTTAGGTTTCAGGGCTCAAACCTGGCTCGAGCCACTTTATTCTCTGGGTGCCAAGGCCTGTGGATTCCTCAGCCGGAATACCACAGGAACTGAGCACCACCACCCACACACTTCCCAGTGTGGGCCTTCTTCATGCCTGTGGGGGCCTAGCTGCCTCCCCCATGCTGGGCTCCCTCACTGAATTCATTCCCCCTCTTAGTTGCTGGAGAAATCTTCTTTCCCTGACGCAGACGTGATTACCTCTTCTTCTGTTGCAAATCCTTGTGTCAAAGAAGAACTCAGACTGGCGGGGCTGAGCAGGGTGTCAGTACAATTGGGCAGGTATTTCTCAGCCTGCCCACTCATTCCCTAGAAAAATGCACATGTATTTTTGCCCACCTCTTCTAGGGAAGCTAAAAGTTGAAAAGTTCTGGTAAGAATCCCCATCTCCCCACACCGAGTTTGGGATATCATCCAGCAGTTTAGCGTTTGGTACCTGCACTATACTGTAGGTCCCATCTGCTCGCCTGGGGCCAGCTCCATCTTTGGGCTCCACAGTGGTGCTGGGACAGGGCTCTGGGGGTGACTTTTTAAAGGAATATGGGAATGGAATGATTCAGATATAATCTGAATATAATATATATAATATAATATGTATATATATATATGTATAACATATATATATATAATATAAAAGAACCTTGAAGGTTCTTTTCAGTCCAGAGATGATTCTAGGGATGGATTTCCCAACAGTCCAACAGCTGAAGCCCTAGCTCCCAGACCCAGCTGGTACAACGGGGCACAGTTGTTCAGGTCCGAGGAGTGCAAAAGGTCAGGTGACATACTGAGACTCCTCTGAGGGACCTAAAGCAGGTTCCTTTCATGGACTTCAGAAGCAAATCTGCCCCCCCCACTGGAGGGTGGATTTATTATTTTTAATAGACATAAATCATTCAGAACTTCATTTTATAAATAAGAAGGGAGAACAGCTCAGAAACACTATTTTTGGCTTCCCAAATGAAATGGAGGCCAGTAAGTTAATAAAACTGATCTTCTCACTTGGATTGGGAACCAGCTGTAAAGGTAATTTTCAAAGAAACATTCCAAGCACATCTCGAACAAAAACAGCTTCATTTGAATAAGCCCACAGCTTGGTGGGAGAGCAGGAGAGTGCTTTGGAAGGGCCAGCTCTCATCTGGAGGGTAAGTTCTGGCATGCTATCTTAAAAGATCAGCCTCGTTGTATTATAAATGAAATCCAGCATTTGCAGAGGATTTAAAATTTCAAGGGACGTTTGCATTTGTTATCTCTTTAGAGCTCACAAGACCTCTGTAAAATTATTAGGGGCAAGTATTTTCAGCCCCATTTCATGGGTGAGAAAGTAGAAGGTGAAGGAGCTTGATGACTTGCTGAAGGTCACAGAGCCAGAAGGAAGAAGAGCCACCCCAGATTTGTCCCATACACTTGCATGTTGTCAAGGAGGCATAGGAAACCCACAAGGCACACACATGGGGTTCGAGGTAATTGTTTCAGTGCTGCTACTTGTCCTCATTGAGGTGAAAGTAGGGAGATGCACACTTCCTGTGAATCTGTGCTTTGCTGGAGAGGCCTGGTAATGTCGAGTTAGTTTGGACACTATAACTGCATAGACTTGAACAACAAACATTGATTTCTCACAGTTCTGGAGACTAGGAAGTCTGGGATCAAAGGACTGGAAGATTCCCTGTCTGGTGAGAACTCTCTTCCTGGTTCACAAATGTCTATTTTCTCACCATGTCATCTCATGGAAGCAGGACTGAGGGGTTGACCCTGGGGTCTCTTTTATAAGGGCCTTAATTCCATTCATGAGGGCTCTACCCACATGACCTAATCACCCCCCCCCAAACACCCCATATCCAAATATCATCCCCTGGGGATTAAGTCTCAACCTATGAATCTTGAAGGAACCCCAAAATTCAGTCTATAGTGAAGGGTCAAGAACCTAGACTGTGGAGCCTCCTGGCCTGGATTTGATCCCAGCTCTACCACTAGCTAACTTGGGACCTGGCTAAGTTTTCTCCTCTGTAAAAGGCAGTTAGCCCCTCATAAAATGTTGATAAGTAATGTGCTAACATATGTAAAGTATATGAACAATGCCTGGTGTGTAACAAGAAGCTTTCAGTAATCAGTATTATTTCAATTTAACTTCTCAACCACCCTGAGAAGTCCGTGGTGTTGTGCCCCATATTACAGATGGGAAAAGTGACGGTTAGTAATTTGTCTTAAAGTCCTAGAACTGGAATCTTGAGCTAGGTCTCTGTACGCAGTACGCCGTGCTCTTCATTCCTGTATTTTCTCAAATTGTGGTCACTTAAATGTTCCTGCACAGGGATTTGAGATCTCACTGTGGGAGTCTTAAAGAGAAAACATACTACACAGGTGACCATGTTCATGTTACTATTTTCTAAATACAGTAGTAAGTCCCCTTTTTTCCCCTTCCGGGTCTTCCTTGGAGAATGTCTGAAAATCAGTGTTTGAAAGTCAAATCATATCCTTATATATCGCCAAGGGGTCTACACCCCCAGAGGACTACCAAATATAATTAAATCTCCAATTACACCTCACTTTTACAGCATAGTCTTCAACAATACAGTTTCAACACCCAGACATGTTCTTTGATCCTGTTCGTTTCTTTCATAATTAAATAATCAAGTTTGATCCTCTTGAGGTTCAAGATTCCCAACTCAAAGTACGCCTAATGACTTCCATCTCTGTGGCAAATGTCTTAAGGTTATGAGATCTGTGCTTCTTCTTGCTAAGATCAGTACTGTCATTTTTTTTTCTAATGCAGTTCTGTTTTTACAAATAGTGAATACAGTAGAAACAAATAAACAAACTTTCTGTACAAATAGGGCAACTCTGCCAACATTGAATGTTAGCTCTTGGGCTCCTCTGCCATACTGTAATAGCTTCAGTTGTTTTCCAGAACGCAATTACAAAAGTCTATTAAACTCACAAGAGGGAAACAATAATTTATGACAAATCCAAAGAGAGGATGAAATAATGAATGGCGAAGGCAGGATGTCATGGGAATGAGGAACATGGGAGTGAGGAACTCAAAGAGAGTAAAGTGGTCAACTTTGTCAAGATATAAAGTGTTCTGTAGCTTTAAGGCACTTAACCAAGTAGGAACCCACAAATTAACCCGGAAATTGATTTTTTCAGGACTCTGAGTTATAAGTAATAAAAGACCTAATTTCTAGTGTTTTCTTATTTGTCCACAATTCTTCTTTTCTTCCCTGCTCTTGTCTTGGTTTCCCTATTGGCAGGGTATAGTTTTCGTCTCCTGTTGATTGTAAGCTTTGACAATAAGACTTGCTTTGGGCAATGGACCATGGCTGGAAATGACAGTTTCAGACTGCCATTTTCAACTCGAGATTTAAGAGGCAAATTTCCACCAGTTTTCTGGAACTTCTTCTTACCACCGTTGGAAGAACATGCACCTTATGTTCCAGTCTGGGGCCTGGAATGAAGACAAATGAAGAAGGCCTAACCATACATAACCAGAAGCTGAGGTCCAGCCTGGTCTAGCTGATCCAACAGTGTAATATAAACATTTGTGGTAGTAATTGTTGAAACAGTAACTTGGGGATTGTTTGTTAAGCATTATTATAATAGTAACAACAACAACCCAAAACCCAACTAATGTACAAATTAAGCTAGCTGAAGAGGAAAAAATGTATTGGTTCATGTTGCAAGTTTGCTTTAGGTCAGGAGCTCAAATTATGTTGCTTTTCTTCATTCTTCCATCTATCCATCCATTCATCTATTTCTCCATCCATTTCCTCACCCCTGCCTGTCTCTGCTTCTCTTCATGTTTGGACCTCATTCCCTTCTTGTAGAGGCAGGATCATGTTGTGCATTTCCTGAAATATAATTTACGGAGCACTATTCTTATAAGATATTTTGGAAGAAAGAAGGGTTCCATGGTCCAACAGGTTTGGAGAAGAATGTATACTACAGTTCAGCTAGCGATTCACAGAGCATAACTGACAAATAAACAAACATACAAAACAAGACAAAAAACTATGGGGATTTCTCTAGTTTCAAAAAATCTTTAATGTGATTTATTTAATGCAATATTTCCGAGGTTATTTGACCATCCAAAACTGTTCTGGCTGTTAAAATTGATTGAGAGTTCCTTGGTATGCACTCAGGGAAATGGTGGTGTCGGGGATAGCACACTGGTTTGGGAGATAGGAGACCCGCATTTCCGTGTCAGCTCTACCACGAACTCCCTTGGCACTGCCTCAGTGACATCATTTCCCTTTTCAGGCCTTGGATCCCCATTCACAAAATAAGAGGGTTCAGATTTGTTAGCCTTTTAAGACTATTGGGGCCAACAATCTCTAATTCAAATAGTACACTGTATTAAATGGAAGAAAGGCTGTTGTGGCCTCCCAAAGGATGGTTAATGGTTGCTCGGGAAGGACCATATGCATCCATGGAGAGTATTGAGTCAGCTCTTTGCTTGCTCTGGGCTCAGACATTATGGTCCAACACATTTTGAGTGGAGATTCTGTAGGGGCACCTCTGGTGTCTTCACCTTGCCCATGGGTATGAAGCCTCAGTCATAGACTCCTGAGCAAATGTTTGCACCATGTTCCTACCCCACTCTGGTGACACAGAGGAGTCTTTTCCCTTGCTCCCTTGTTCTTTGTCCTCATTCCCCACAACTTCTCAGTCCTTTAAATCTCTCATATTCCATCACCACCACCCCCTAAATCCCTCCTCCTCTTATGTGCAGCCTCTGGAATGGGTTGTTGGCAATTCTCGGTGGCATTCAGTTCAGCTGCTGGGTGGAGAAGGAGGGGGAGGAGAGTCTGCTTTGAGTCCTGTATTAGTCAGGATGCTTTTGGTGGCAGAAAAATAAGCCTGACTCAAGCTGGCTTAAACAATAGGGAATTATTATCTCACATATCAAGAATGCCAGGGGCAGGGTGGGTCCGAAGCTGGTTGAATTAGCCTTTCAACAATGGCATCAAGGAAGAGTTTCTCTCTTGCTCTCTGCTGTGCCATCATCAGTTGGATTCCTTCTCCGGCTGGTGACAAGATGGTGACAACAGTTCCAAGCATCCTCTACAGATGGGACAAGATCTAGGGGAAGAAAGGGTCTCTCTCTCTCTCTCTCTCTCTCTTTTTTTTTTGTCCTGTGGCTCTTTCCTTGAAGCAAAGACATTGTCCGCAAAAGCCACCAAGCCACCACTCACTCCAGAGGACTTCTCATGTTTTCTTGGAAAGAACTGGTAGCATCCCAGTACCAGTCACCGGCAAAGAGAACGGTATTACTCTTAGGTCATTGAGCCCATTCCTGGAGCTGGGAATGAGGTCAATGCCTCCTTAATCTAGTGTTGGAGAGATAGAACAATGCCTGCCTTTGGTTTGGAAGCAAGAGGACAGAAATGAATGTGGGGTAGACAATCCATAGTGAGGTCTTATGAGTAGAAAGGGGAGGGAAGAGACTCTTGAAATAACCTGGGCTCCATTAAATCTTTCAATTACCGTCACTAACCCATTGCAAACATTTCTTGTGTATCATACCGTGCCAAAAGAATGTTGGTCTCCTTCCTGGTCCCGAGTTACAGACAAAATACTTTCTCTTACTTTAGGATCTGTCCATGCTGGGCTCCAGAAGAGACGGCAGAGAGAGAAAACTTGATCTGTTCTCCTTAAAGAATTCTGTTTAAGCTACCCAAGTTTTCCACATTTGAACAGCCGTACCCACTCACCTCCTACCTGGAATCGCCAGTCTGAGAGAGTATGCTCTCCACACAAGCAATCTCTGTCTGTGGGGGTGAGGGAGCTAGGATCCGGATTCCACCTAACTACAGAATGTGATACAAAGTGGCTGATCAGCGCTCACACTTCCAGCTTGAGAGAGAGCTAGAATCTTACCTCTACCACATCCTAGAAATGGAATCTTAGGCAAATTGCTTATAACTTCCTTCTTCCTCAGTTTGCTGCTCTGTAAAAGAGAGATAATCATAATTCCCACCTGATAAAATTATGGTGAAGATAAAAAGGGATCATGCTTATAAATGCTTCTACACAGTGCCTCTGGCAAGGGGCTGTACCTAATGGCTATCGATGCTTGTTATTTTTAGGATCAGAGGAAGAGAGCTATTATTATGACGTCATCTAGAAAAATCCCAGAGCAGCCAATAGAGTCAAGCTGGTGCTTCCAACCCTGCTGGGAGCAGGCTTTTCTTTTTTTTCCTCCTGGTGGCCCTCCGTTGGCACTCCCCCTCCTGAGTGACACAGCATCACATGGCAGGAGAAATGAAGCCAAGAATGAGACGGGCACTCGATTCAGCACAGTGACTCGGGCTGCCAAGTAGGCTTTTGGAAAATGTCTTGCTCCCCCCTCCTGGAGCATATTTTGGACGCCTACTTGTCATATTGCAAAATGTATGTGACAAAACAATCTGGGATCTCGCTGACAATTATTCCCTTCATGCTACAACTTGGAATCTCTTGTCTGGGTTGCAGGGGGTGGGAGGGGCGTTGCCAGCCTCAGGAGCCCAGGCACAAAGGCAGCCAGAGGAAGGAGCCCTGCCCAGCAGGAGGGGCTGGGTGCAGGGCATGAGCTGGGACCTATCTTCCTGCACATGGGTCTTTTCCTTTGTGACCCAGCTTAGGCACCTCACGGAAGTTTGACCTCCTTCTGAGGGCAACAAAGCAAAGTGGATCAAAGAGACGCAATATATAATAGCAATCGTGTTCATTTCTTACGCCCTTTATTATTTTCGTTAGGATGCTGTGGCCAATTCCCCCAAAGCTGGTGACTTAAAACAAGGGAAATGTGTTCTCTCACCGTTCTGGAGGCAGAAGCCTGAGATCAAGAAGTTGGCAGAACCAAGTTCCCTCCGAGGGTTCTAAGGGAGAACCTTCTTTGCATTCTGCAGTTGCTGGTGGCTCCCGATGTTCCATGGCTTGGGGCTGCATCACTGAAATCTTTGCCTCTGATTTCACGGGGTTTTCTCCTCTGTGTATCTCCTGTTTTTCTCTTTTCTTAGAAGGACACCTGACATAGGTTTTAGGGCCCATCCTAATTTGGGATGATCTCACCTTGAAATCCTTAATTACATTTGCAATAACTTTTTCCCCTAATAATGCCATATTCCTACATTCCAGGCAGTTGTGCCTTTGTGGGGCCACCATCCAACCACTGCAAGCCCTTTCCATGTGGCAGGTGCTAGAGGAAAGATCTATGACCTCGCCATTCACGTGAGAAACCTAGGAGTCTGTGCTGTTTTCCATCCCCATTTTCAGATGAGGAGCCTGAGCTGTCCTGTTCACGATTCATGATTCTCCTTTGTTCTTCACTCAGCCCTAAGCAACTGAGACAGTTTTTAACTGTCACTTTATAGATGAAACCCCTGAGGTTTAGAAAGATTTTGTAACTTGCCCAAAAGCTAGTGAGAGGCAAATCCCAGTATTCTAGCCAGATATTTCTCAGATGAACTGGATGGAAAGAAATAACTCTATTCCTTCTGCGGTACTATCTGAAAAAGTATTTGCTGAATGAATAACAACTTGAAGATAAAACAGCACAGTTTCATCCTAAGGAACCCAGGGATGTCTCCTTCTTCTTGCCTCCTGGTAGGAAGAAATGCAAATACCATTGCCAAAATTCCCATGAGGCCTTGAGGGACGGGGGCAGAAGATCCCCGACTGGCTGGTCTGCATCTTATTCCTTCTTTCTGAAAATGACAGAAGCATGGTTCCTAGCTGCAGGTAGGAGCCTCCCATAGCAGAGGTGGGAATTTGCTCAGGACCAGACATGACTTTCACCAGGAGACCCAGAACAGTCTACCAGCGATGCCTTGGGAAGAAAACTGATTCTGGTGACAAATCCAGCTTTTGTGTACTTTTCCATTACAGGATACCAGAAGCAGGGGCAAGGCTGTGATTTGTTGGTCACTTGCTGTGTGTCATACTCTGCAATAGGTACTTATGCAGACATGATCCCAGTCAGTCCTCAGATATGATTACCTCACTCGGACCTCCTCGAAGATGTGTAGCGTCAGGGATGAGAGTGTTAACGGAAGCACCAAGCCATGTGTTTAAACATGTAAAAGGAGACAACCAGACCGCACTCTGTCAGCACCCTGCACTCATATCCGGTTCAGTCCAACTCCGAACCCCTAACAGCTGTCCCTGGGCCTTAAGGTGTGTTCCTAATGGAATGGTCTGTCCTCAGGAAGGGGAAGCCCCTCTTCCCCAGACTCTGGAGGCAGGCTCAGGGACATTGGAGCAGGGGACTCGGAGTCTTGTGTACCGTGTGTATAGGGTAGGTATGTACCCTTGGCCCCTCTGGCTCCTTGTCCACTGAAGAGGATGTGTGTGGAGTAGAGGAAGAGATTGGGGCCTTCTAAGGTATCAGGCCTCTCGCCTGGTTTAGGGTGCTCTGTCTCTATTGTTTTGCCCACAAATGAACTAAACAATAGTTAATGTATTATGCTCTATTCCCATGAAACAAATCTGCCTCCCCCCAACCCCACCCCACAAACTCAGTGACAGAAAAGCAGCTAATATCTTTTATCTCAAAGCTTCTGTGGTCAGGAGTCTGGGGCCTCAAGCTTGGGGTCTCTCTAACAAGTATAGAATTGGGCTCCTCTCCATGGGGCAGCCCACAAACATGGCGGCTGGCTTTCTCAGAGCAGGCGAGCCAGGGGGTACAAAAGACAGAGGTCACTGCCTTATTAAAAATTGTATTGTGGTAAAATACTCATAATATTTACCATCTTCACCATTTTTAAGTATACCATTTAGTGGTATTAAGTGCATTCACGTTGTACTTAAAGCAAAGCTATCCATTAACCAGTGATGAATGGGCACTTTAGTGTGTGGCCAGGAAAGGTGTCTGTAAGAAGTGACATTTAACCTGAGTTCTGAATAATAGGAGAGAGTCAGCCATTAAAAGATTTAGGGTTTGTGGGGAGAACAGCCAGGACAGGGGTCCGTAAGATGGGATGGACTTGTCATGTACGAAGGAGAAAGAAGGCTGCAGGTGCTGGACCAGAGTGAGCCAGGCGAGGGACAGCCAGACAGGAGATGGGAGATCACATAGTCAGGTCCTTTGTAAACTACCCGGTGCCTGCCTGGATTCTTCACATAACGGGCCACCATTGGGAGAAGGGAGCAGAGGAGTTAGCTCAGAGTAGAGGTAATGGGGGAAGAAACCGTGTGTCCAGGGAGGGGTGGTTGTGGAGCTAGAGGGCCAACTCACCTGGGTGACCTGCTACATCACTTAGTCATTTAACCTCTGTTTCCTCATGGGGGACTGGTTTTTGGAACCATTAATTGAGTACTTCCCCAATAATGGATCACCTCTTGCCCTTGTAACAGCTCCAAGGGACAGCTGCTAGTATCCCAATACCATCCATCATGGGTTGTTAGAAACACTCAAATGAATGAGAGAAGGAGATGAAACAGTGATATGCAGCACTTACTGTGTGCCACAGATAGGTCTGAGCACTTCACGTACTCTGTCAGGTAGATGTGACTGTCTGTCCCATTTCACAGATGAGGACAGTGAGGCCCAGAGAAATTAGACAGCTTGGCCAAGATTATGCCACTAAGAAGGGCCAGAGTTAGAGTCCAGAGCTTTCTCCCTGATCACTAAGCTCTGTCATCCGCCACGTCTTCCTGAAGCCATAGCTCAAGCACGTGGGTCCTGAAAGGTATCTAATCATTTAATTTATTGTTTGGTTTTGGGTTTTGCCTGGTTTTATGTGATAGCAGGGCACACGAACATGACTTTGTCATCAGAGTAAATTGTCAGCTTAAACAGGATGGTTATGTCTCCTTTGCCGTGGGCAGCTCACTTGCAGACCTGTCCTACCATCCTGGGCGCTCTGTTGTGGTTGTAAACAAAGTACGTATCCCTCAGGCCCTCTCATTAGGTGTGTTCTAACATTCGCAGCAGCAATAACAGATGATTATTTTATCCCCAGGCTCTGGGACACGATTAGTATTTTCTCTGTGATGTTGAATAGATTTGCTTCAAAGTTACTGAGGAGAACTGCAGGTATAAGCTAAATTTACACTTCCTCTTTGGGAGAAGTCAAACCTGGTAATTATTATTTTAAATTCCCTGCTGAAAATGAGTCAACAAATTACCTCAGTCATTAGCCATAACCAAGGCAGGATCATCCGAAAAGCCTGCTTGGAATAAAAAAAAAAAAATGGCTCCGGGTCTCAAGTCAGAGTAGGTCTGAGGAGATGCTCCGTGACGTTGCAAACACGGCGATGTAGAAAAGGCCACAAGAAAAGGTGTCGCTTCTGGGGAATGTCGTGCTGTTCACCCGTGGTGTCTGGACAAGTGGCATCCAGCGTGGGCCGTGAGGTACAAGGCTGGCTTGCAGAGGGTGACATTAGAGAAAGACAGGAAAATTCTAGGTCCTCCTTCGGGTTGTTGAGGGAGTAGATTAACAAATTGTGAACTGTCTTGCTTCCAGGCATTTTGGTATCTGAGAAAAGAAGTCCTTTTCTTGTTTAAGCCATTTTGAATCAGGGTTTCTGTTACCTGAAGTTGAAAGCGTGCTCACGGAAGCACTGGGCCATTATGAGGAGTAAAGGATAGAGTTCTGGAAGTCAGTTCTGGAAGTCAGAATCTGGAAGAGGGTAGGAAGATATGGCATGGGAAGGCCAGAGATTTTCACAGTTGTACAGGAATGGGCAATATGTGGTCCAGGGCTGTTACCGAAGCTTCCTGAGCCCAGGTCAAGCATCAGTAATGCAGCACAGAATCCTTTCAAGGCCAAAGCCACCTCCTGGGGCATGGCGCGGCTCTCCTCACCCCTTTGTTTCCTATCTCTTGGGGAATCACTGTCCTGCCTTGCCTGGTGGCCAATGCTTTCTATATCTTGTCCATAAAATATTCATCATGATTAAGTGATCGTATCAGAATTATATGTGTTATAATTATATATCATTTTACACAATGCTGTTTAACAATCATATAATATATGCACAAATGCACAGTATACAAAACACACAATTCTATAGTGTACTATAGGATTAGTTAAAAAAAAAAAAAAGAAAGAAAAAAGAAAAGAGATGGGAGAGTCACTCACACAACAAAAAAGAAAAGGTTTAAGTTTCCTAACAGGAACAAAAGCAATTATTTGTCAATTCAATGTCCTAGTTAAATGTAAATAAAGTTTAGTTGTTCACCTTAAAAAAAAATTAGTATAACAATGATTATAATAAATTAACACTGATTAAAGTCCTGGTGGTTTACATTTTAAAAAAGATTTCTCACTATGAAAGGAATAGTTGGTATTTCATTAAAAGAACATATATATTATGTATAGATGTATAATTATATAATGTAATTATTATAATAATAATTAATGTCCTAGTGGTTTTTATTTCAACACAGACTACTCACTGGGAAAGGAAAGGCTTGGTATTCCATTAGGGGAATTTTAAGCAAGCAGGGTTTTTGGGGCGGTACCTTCTGAAATCACATCTCACGATCCCATTATCGTGAGCAAAACTGAGCCCATTGGAAGATTCTGCGAGTTCTTGGCACAAATCCAGACTATTAATGTCACTGCAGAGCCTGACTCAAAACAACATTGCTAGAACCAGGGTAGGTGAAAACAGACCCGTGACAGCTTCTGCTCCTACTTTACTCTGGCCCCAACCCTTAAAATACATCTCTGCATGTACAATGCAGTACAGTTTAGCAATGGATGGAATTGTGGCTTCTGGTTATGGAAAGCAAAGGGACAAGCCACTTCCCCGGTGAGCAGGAGAGGCTTGGGGAATGGTCAGCTCTACAAGCTTCTGGACATCAGCTCAGCTTCCTTGAGAATCATCTTCCATCTAAAAATTGATGGCTTCTTGTCCAAAGTGCCTGAAGTGCCAGTTACACTGAAAACTAGCCAAGGTAACACCACTTCCAATGTTTTAAACCTCGGAGGCACTATATAAATTATTGGAGCTAATAATCTTCAAGTTCCAATTGGACAAGATGAAGAAACTCCATCCAGTAGACTAATTCATTCTATCATTGGGGGAAAGACTGGTTAATTGCAAAAAAAAGAAAAAGAAGAAGAAGAAGAAGAAGAAAAGTAAAAGGCTAAATTCTTCATTTTTTCCTTTCCTGCCTTCATATCCTGTGCAGTGTGGCTTTGTAGTCAACCTAAAGGTGGACTCTATTCCCTTGTCCCTTGAATCTGGGCTGGCCTTGTGACATGGTTTGGCTGCTAGAATGAAGTGATGGCATTCTAGTTCTGAGTAAAGCCTCAAGAGATGATGCATCTTCCCATCTTCTATTTCTTGGAACCTGTTAGGGAGGCCATGCAAGCAAACCTAGGCTAGCTTGTTGGAAGAGAAAAGAAGCCAGCCTCCATCAGCCAGCCTCCCTCCAAGCTGGGAGCTGCCCAGGTCACCATCTGCAGATATGTGACTTAGCTTGGTCAACACCAGAGAGCTGCCCAGCTGAGCCCACGCTAAGAATGCTTGACTTGAAGAATCATGAGCTAAAAAAAATGGTTGCTTTTTTAAGTTACTAAGTTTTGAGGTGGTTTGTTACACAACAAAAGAGACTGATAGAAACATTTTGCAGAAAGCTCATTGCTTTTGTTGGTAGTCAGAGAGCGCTTCTAAATATGTAATTTGGCCAGGTGTGCATATGAGTTAGGGACCATAGCTACTGAAACTTGGCTTCTGCCAGCATTTTAAGTTTTGGGATGGCCCAAGTGTCTCTGGAAAGGTAACAGAGGCGTATATTAAGAATTTGTCCTCTGGATCCACTGCCCACTCTCCCACTGTCTCAGTATATTCAGTTATAACAAGGATACAATGAAACAGGCATTATTGCATTAATAAGAATATGAACAGGCTCAAGTCTTTCTATTCATTAATAAGTATTTATTTAAATATACCCTATAATACAGGGTGGGGTTACAGGATGAAAACATAGAGCTTCTATTCTGAAATTATGAGGACTTGATCCACGATTTATAAGGAGTAAAGGACAGAAACTTAAACCAGCTCATATATACAAATTAAATATTGGAAAAGAATTTGGCAATCTGTGTCAAAGTCCTTAAATTATTTTTACTCTTTGGTGCAATGATTTCTCTTTTAAAAATATATCCTAAAGAAATGATCCAAAATGTAAAAAAGACTGTATTCACAAAATGTTCTTCTCTTTATGTAAACATAGGTGAAATTCATTAACTACCATCAGTGAATTTGTTAAGATGTATCTGCTAGCTAGAGCATTACCCAGCCATGAAAATGATGTTTCTGGAGAGTCTGTTCTATCAAAAACAATTATGACATGCATTGGATAAAACGCAGAATACAGAAATACATTGGCAATCATTGTAAATGAATAACAAAATAAAGATTAGAATAAAATACTCTAAATGTTTAGACAGTGAGGGGAGAGAAGAAAATTAATGTTTTTTGATGGTGTATTAAGTACATATGTGTTACGTTCCTTAAGTGTTTTTTTTTCTTTAGAAATACAATTCCCTCTAAAACTTATTTTTTTTAATTTAATTTTATTTTTTCAGTGTTATTTAAAAAATTTTCTTTATCACTATGACTCTTCAAGGTTCTTGCTATCATTGCTGTATTACAGATAAGGAAACTGAGCCTCGGAGAAGGTGAATGACTTTGCAGGCAGATAGAGCTGGTGGCTGGTGTAAACTGCATTTCAACTGAGGAGGGTTTGACCCCAGGATCATTCTTTTTCCATCAGAGCTGTCAGACTCCCAGCAAAGGGATCATAAATGGATTTTATTTTACTTCTTTCTCTTTATTAGCACTTGTAATTCTTCCTCCATAACCTGTGTATCTTTTACATGTAAATAGTATTTAAGAAATGGGCAGATGGTTCACATGCCTGGCCCTCTGGGTCACATTAAGGCAGAGTCCTCGCTGTCTACAGAGGGACTCCTAAGCACTTGGGGAGAGCAAACCTCTTCTCCTCACTGGAATTCTTTAACTAAGGGATGCATTGTCCATTTCATGATCAGAAAGAAAATCCTAGCCCTCCTCAAGCCCAAACCCTAGCCACAGCACTCCCTCACACTTCCAGCCAGGCTCTTCTAGAATATTCCGGTAAAGGGGAATTCTCACTATTGCAAGAGGCAGCCCATCCCATGGTGTGTTGAACTCTAGAAATGGAGATGTCCTTCCCTGAGTTAGGGTGAAACCTGAGCTCTCATTCTATCCTCATGAAATACTTTCCCTCCCCAGGCTTTAAGTGGGTAGAGGCAGATGCTCTGTTCCTTGCACCAGACCTTCCTGATCTGTGAACCAGTATCAATTCTCACTGTCTTCCTTAGAACTGAACTTAAATTTTATTAGTTATTTATTTATTTGAAGATTTTATTTATTTGACAGAGAGAGAGACAGCAAGAGAGGGAATACAAGTAGGGGGAGTGAGAGAGGGAGAAGAAGGTTTTCTGCTGAGCAGGGAGCCCTATGTAGGGCTCAATCTCAGGAACCTAGGATCATGACCTGAGCCGAAGATGCTTAATGACTGAGCCACCCAGGCACCCGAGGGCAAATGAAATTCTTAAGGGACCCTTGGTCTTCTCTGCCTCAGGGTCAACCTTCGTTCCCTTAGGAGTCCTCCTCGGTAGAGTTCAGGTCCTCTAGCCTCTGGACATTCTACCAGGAGCTGTTCCAGTTTTTCTCTGCGTATCTCCTAAATGATGCTCTTAACTGAATACAAACTGAGCTCAAGGGTGGATCAGTCTGGATGGAGAAATTGTGGTGCCTCCACATGAGGGCTGTTTGTCTTTATTTGTGTTCCATGACCTCCCTCCTTTCCTTTTCCCTTTGCACTTACAGTCGCAGTTGACCTTGACTGAGAGCTTTCTATGTGCTAGGTAGCACGACAAGCATTTTCTGTGCATTATCTCCATTTATCTTAAATGTAAATTCCTCCTGGTGTGCCTGTCTTCTCTGCTAGCGTGTGAGCCCCCCAGGGAGCAGCAAGCGCATCTCATTCATCAGTGGCTCCCTAGTGCTTGGAATAAGGCAGGGTGTGTAAAATGCTTGTTCAACAGAACTGAACTGATACCCAGGTGAACTTGGAACTGGTGACCCTGCCTTCAAATTCTGCTCTACCATTTGCTGGCTTGACCCTTAAAACACCTACATCTCTGGGGTGCCAGGGTGGCTCAGTTAGCTTAAGCATATGACTCTTGATTTCGGTTCAGGTCACAATCTCAAGGTCATGAGATGGGGCTCTGTGCTGGGTGTGGAGCCTGCTGAAGATTCTCTCTCTCCCTCTGCCCCGCCCATCTCTAGTCCCTCCCCCCTCCACCCCAAACCCACCTTTTTACATAAGGTCTCAGAGCCTTATGTAAAGAGGAGACAATGCAATTTAACCTGCAGAGTTGTGAGCCCATTAGAGAAATTTCTTTGTAAAATGTGAACCCATCTCTTGTGGAGAGCAGATTTTTGGGATAGAGCAGAAGCGAAAGCACAGCGGTATTTGTACCATAAAGTAGAAGGTGGCAGACAGGGGAACCACAGAGGGAGGAGGAGGCAGGGATGCTGGCAGGTCTCAGTCCACTTGCCCCTTCTCCTTTTAGGTGATTCTGCCTCCAGCTGTCCTAAAACCTAGGAGGGATGCTGGGGAGGCCAGGGAGCAGAACAAGACTGAGCCCTGGTTTTGGTGAGCAGTGCCTTCTATCCTGCCTGCCCTCACACGCATGACCCACACTGATAGCAGTTATAGAGTTAATGTATAAGAACCAGACTTTAATAGGGATACTAAGAAGTGAATGAAAACGCTTATTTCTATCCTGTAGCTGGAAAGTTCCTGCTGAATCTTCCCTTCCATACTCCAAGCAACTCAAGGGCAATGACCGTGTTCTGGTTTCTCAGGGGTGTGTTGGGCAGCCAGCACGGTGTCTGGCCCATGGTAGGTGCTCAATAAATACGTGTTGAATGCATGGCTACATGATCCAGACCAGCCCATTGGGATGAATGGTGTATCTTCAACTCAACAACTTCATTGAATTTGGAAGTTAATATAACTATGAGCAAAATGTTATTCTTCCTCAGACTTCAAGGAAGGAGAGTGAAAGAACTAAAACCTATTGGAATTTTAGTACAGGCCAGGCAGTTTGCGAGGTGTTTCTATTTATTATTTCATTTATTTACCAATATCACCAGGTCAGTACATTTAGGTTAATTTTACAGATAAGGAAATGAGAGAGAGTAAGCAATTCGACCAAGTTTAAATAGAGTTTTCTGGTTCCAACATCCACACCCATGTAGGGATGTTGCTTTGCCCCTCCCACAGGCACACACTTTCTCCCCTATACCGTCTCTGCTCACACCCAGCTTTGTCCTCCTCCTCGTGGACATACACATCCAAGGTCTCGGCAGACCGTCCACCTGAAACCGCCCGAGGATTTTAACACAAACACTGACTCCCAGACCCTGTTCACTTTTATAAACATCTGTATGAAAATCGTAGTGACCATGGTCTGATTTCTCCCTATACACCAGGAACTTTACACGCAAGATTCTGGAATCCTCCATGAAGACTAATCAGAAGGTGTCATTCTTACCATCTAATAGAGGAGGAATTTGAAGCCCAGGGAGTTTAGGAGCCTCGACCAAGATCCCACGGCTTCAACCTAGAGCCAATGCTGGTACCCAAGCTTTGCCTGCCTTACCACTCTGTCTCCTTGGTGTTAAACTCTCCCAGTGTAAAACAAAGAGTAGGATAGTTTCCATCCCCGTGGGTCTTTCTCTTGTGTTGGGAAATGAGGCAAAGCCCCTGTTTCCCTGCACTGCCTGTTCTATCCTTTCCCTTTGCAGGGACTCAGGGACGGCTGGGGAGCTTCTCACCCCTACTCCCCAAACCTTCCATCCTCTAGGCTCCCTTTCTCCTAAATATTGGCCCTGACACCTGTTCACCAAGCGGCTCTGGGTTAAGTCACTTTTCCTCAGACTCATTCACTTCATCCATCATTGGGGGCCCTGATGTCTACCTGACAGATTAGCAGGGGGAGGTAGGTTTTCTTTTTCAAAGATGGCAACACCACCAGTACCTCTCTCCCACATGCTCTTTCTATGCTGTGGATGTGACATGCCTCCACTGGGGTGTGGAGGGCGGTGGGGCAGATGTCTATGTCTCTTGTCCTTGAACTTTGCTGGATCTTTAGGACTGCCTTGACCAACAGACTCTGGCAGAACTCACCCCTCATGACATTTGAGGTTGAGTCATAAAAAGCAAAATGGCTTCCACCTGGCACACTCTCTTGGGAGCCCTGAGGTGACCTGGAGGAAGTCCTAGAGAGTGTGTTAGATAGAACATGGAGAGACACCCCACAGTTACTCTGTTCCCAGCTGCTGGAGTCTTCCCAGCCCAGGAGCCAAGTGAGCAAAGGAGCCTTCAGATGATTCCAGCCCCCAGCAGATGCTCAGCAGAGCAGAGACAAGTGTTCCCATGGAACCTGCTCTGTACTACAAGTTCCACAGCACATCAGTGTCCTTGTCTGAGGCCACTTCGTTTAGGGGTGGGTGGTGATGCAGCCGTGATCTTGGCGCAGGGTGAGAGCATTAATGGACAGGAGGCATGGGCAGGGCTTGGCTCTGGGCTGAGAAGAGCCAGGTTTACCTGAGGTCACCACGGTGAGTCCCGATGGAATTGTCTTGAGACCATGAGACTTGGGTTTCTGGTTTTCAGAAATTGGTGTCAGAGTCTTTCAAGTTAGTCAACTCCTCTGGAGGTAGGGTTTAGCCAATTTCAAGAGCTACCAGCCCACAGGAATGTAAAACTCAGTTCAAAACACACCATAAACGGACTCATTTTCACGAGACTATTTAAAAAAAAAAATAGTTGAGTATATGCTTAATTTTCTTAGGGCTTCCAAAAACAATAGGAAAGTCTTTCAAATGGAGCCATGTGTGTGCGGATCTGTCTAGAATCCCAGCCCTTCCCTAACCTTGTTAGCCTGAAGAAAATTCTTTTGTTTCACTGAACCTGGAGGCAAAGAAAATTTCTGGGCCAGAGAAACAGGCTTTGGTGACAGGATCAGAAAAGCAGTATCAGGCAGAGATTACTAAGTAAACTGGGGCACTCTTCCCTTCTGGGTCTTGATTGTGTACAATGTACACCTGACTTCAGATTTGATGGATCCTAGGTGGCACGGAGGGACAGGAAATGTAAGTAAAGAAGCTGAATGTCTGGTGGTGTTTGATTGCCAAGGAGTTGTCAGAACTGGGAGAACTTTTAGCGACCCTCTAGGTAAAAGCCTTTGAGTCTTACTGGCGAGGAGCTGGGAGCACAGGGAGGGACTGTGATTTGCAGAGCTAGTCACACAGCTGGCCTGGCAACTGAGGAAGCCCCTTTTTTTCTGAGACATCTGGGAGCCTGCTAGTTATCATTACCTTTTTTAAATTTGCCTTTCAAAGTGTTAAAATCCCCAAAGGAAGCTGTGAGCAGGGAGCAATTCAAAGGGGACTCAGGTAGAGAGACAATGCAGAGAGAAGGTTTGCCTGCTGTTCGCCAAGGTCTAACACCCTTCTGTAGTCTATGGGGCTTGAGTTATAAACGCTGGACTTCCAACAGAGGAGGAGGTTGGGAGAGGGTAGTGTGTGGGGAGGGGAGGATGAGGGAAAGGGAGACAGGATGATCATACGTGTATTTGACCTACGTTCAAGCTGAAAACAGAAAGACGAGCTGTTTGCCAAGCAAGAGAATAGAGCGGAGGAAGCTTTTGGCACTAATGTTGCTCCGAAGGCGAAGAAAGTGAGTGAGCAGGTGTGATGAGACCTGAGGGAAGGGTGTCCCTGGCAGAGGGAACCTCAAGGACGACAGCCTTGAGGCTGGAACCAATGTTGAGCATTTGAGAGCAGCAAGAGGGCAGCATGGGGGAGCCCGAGGAGCAGTGACATCCCAGGTCATCCCAGGTTGTAGAGAGGCACCAGTTGGGGTCCTGTGGAGCCTGCTGTAGACCCTGGAAGGACTTGGGCACTGGCCCTGAGTCAGGCAGGAAGCCCGCAGAGGGCTTGGTGCAGGGAATTGTTGGACAGAGGGCTCTTGAAGGCTGGGACTTTGTCTTCCTGCATTCTCACACAGTGGAGGTGGGTGAACATTCCAAGAAGAAAGACACAGCCCTGACCCCTCAGGAAGATGAGGCTCAGAAGAAAGGAGGGCAAGGACAGCGGGTCCATGTTAAGGTCTTCTCTGTTCACACGGCAGCGTTTCTGTGCCTGACCTCATTCCCTCCTCACTTTGCTCTGGTGACTAAGCAGTAAAGCACCCACCACATCTATTTTAAGACAGGACATGGAAGCTAACAGAGGTTGACTTTTGTGCCCAAGGTCACTACTGATTATGGGAAAGCATGGATGGGAGTCCCAAGCCCCCTGACCTCCAGTCCAGGGCTTTTCTGAAACCTGGAGCCCCCTCAGGGAAGCTCTGTCCATCCTTCCTAATCCTGAATGGAGCCATCACTTGGCATGGCAGGTGTCCTCCTAGATGTTCCCCTGGAGATGTGACTGTGAACCACTTCTGAGGACATAAGAATGAACACTCTTTGGGACTTGGCAGACTAAATGTAGAGTGTGACCAATGGGTTGTCATCCCCGGTGCACAGAGCAGCAGGGAAGGAGTTTCATGGAGCTCTATGCTGCTCTTATCTTAGTTTGTGCTGGAACCCCAGGGCAGATCACCCATCCGCTCTCCCCCCCAAACAGGTAGACAGCTAGGCTGCAGGTGTGAGTCTGGGTTCAAGATTTCAGGTGTCCCCCAAACAACTTGGATTTTCTACAAGGGAATCTGGTTCAGGTTTTGAGCATCTGTTAGGGTGAAGAGGTGGAAACATCCTTCCATCCCTTTGGGCATCTTTGCCTGGACGTGTGGCCGAATTCTGAGGGGTTTGCTGACCTCCAGGGCACTGAGTGGAGGGAGCACTGAAGCTCCATGTGTTAACACTGTATGTGACGCTCCCGTCTGGTCTTCAGCCACTAGTCCCTTGCTCTGTCCTTTCTTGTCCCTGAGCATGAGTCTCCTTTTGCCTTCTGGGTCTCTGTGAAGGGAGAACATTCTACAACAGAGGATGCCCCACTCTGCTATAAAGGGAATGCCATTTCTTGGGCTCATTCTGCTGTTTTCATGGGCCACTTGACTTGAGGTTTGAGGCTTGAGGGCTCTGTGTGGCTGCCTCCCAGGCATATTGAGGTCTGCCAAGCAAATATTTCTTCGGTTGCCATGCCGTCCAAGCTTGAGCTCCTCCTGCTGCTGGGTTTTCTAAACCTCTCTGGGGGTTTGGCCACCTCACCCTCTCCCTGGACTTGCCAGGAGTGGTGGCAGGTCCCAAGGTCCCTTTCCTACTCCTCCATCCTTGTCTGAGCCCAGGCAAGCTTCACGAGGTCTCAGGGAGACCAGAGCTTACTCAGCCCTCATCATGCATTCTTCTCTCTTGGGCCAGGAGCTGGATGCGTTTGGAGTTTAAAAACCGAACACTTCCAACTGCATCCTTTGTTCCAGCTGCACTTTTCTGGGTCAATTTCTTCCCTGAGCCAATAAACATTGTTCTACCTGCTGCTTAAATGCAGAGTTACAAGACTGCAGAAATAAACCAAACCTTGTTAATATCTCACAATATTAGCCCTTCTGCTGCACCATACGCCTGATGTTGGAAACATCTGCTTTGAAGTCAGGTGACCTGATTCAAACCCTAATTATAAGGTGCTTGATCGATCATTTGCAACACACATATAAACCTCATCTATAGTCTCTCATTTATGAAATGGAAATAATTATTCCTGTTTGGGGATTATTTTGAGGATTATACAATATGTCTGTTAAGCTACTGGTACAGTGTGAGGTCACTGTCATGATTATCATAGTTCCAACTGGGTCTCCTGTTGGTTCTTAGCGTTGTGCAATTTGGAAAGTCTCAAGACCAAACTCAGGTCCAGCGGTTCTCTAGAAGGACCTGCAGAACTCAGAACTTGGAAAAGCTGGAATACTCAGTAATGCTTTATTAAAGTGAAAGGGGTGCTGATCAGAATGAGCAAAGAGAAGAGACACACAGGGCCCAGGAGCATTCCAGGCATGGGATGTTAGCTGCCTTCTCCCAGCGGACAGCCCTGTGGTTGTCCTTGGTTTTCAGCTTCTCCAGATGTCAAGGAGATACCACATGGCCAGGATCTCCCATCCCAAACCACAGTGCTCGCCTGAAACATCAGGTGTGGGCCAAGATTCTTTCTAGGCAGGACAGACATCCCAAGGCTTTAGTGGTTTCCTCCCAGAAGCTGGGGTAAGGGTCAAACCTTTCTTGGCAAGTAAATCCTTTCCTGTGCAACCTGTATCTTTATCCTGGTCAAATCCTCAATGCTCCACCCGCCCACTCAGCCCAATTTTGGGCCTGTTTCTGTGTTCTTAGCAATCTGGGTTACCTTCTTTTCCTTCCTCTGCTTTCTCCTTCTGTTTCTTCCCCAGCCAGCTGACAACTCATTCTGGAATCTTCTCATTTGTGTCTACTGGCCTCCCAAATATCTCTGCCACCTGCACCTACCCTCCATCCTCCCCAGCACCGCCATGGTTTAGGTTACCGTGGGCCACTTGGACCAGGACAAACTCCTCCTAACTGGTCTCTCTGACTGAGTGCTCCCTGAGAGACCTCTTTGATCAGCACCGACAGGTCTCATCCTTCTCTTAAAAGCCTTTGGGGATTTGTTACCTATCTTGCACAGGTTCTCTTGGCAAACACAGCTCCGCTCAGTTTCCTGGCCACCTGCTTGGCTGCTTCTTCCCTGGTCTTCCGAATAGGATGTTGATGTTCAAATGTAGTTATTCATTCCTCTGGGTATTTGTTAATTTTCCTACTTCTCTCAGTGCCCCCCAACCCTTATCCTGTGCCCCACCACCTACCACCCACTGAGACAGGCCAACTTCTCCTGGGCTCAACTGAAATGTTACCCCTGGAGAAGGCTCTATGTCCTCCCACCTCCCCTGATGCTTCCATGGTGTCAGGACAATCTTAAAATTCTTTCTACATTGAGCCATAATGTTTTTAACCGTGGGCATGGTGCACGAGAGACACTTGGTACATACTTGCCAACTTAAACCACAGGGAACAAATGATACAATCTGCAGCACATCTGACTCTGTACAGGAAAAAGGTCTGTTTATACTGGTCTTTGTTTTAGGTTGGGTTCCAGTCGCGCTTGGTATTAGATTTCTGATTCTCATCTTTTCCTAGGAGGAGGTTTGAAGTCAACATCTTTTTTCCTAAGTGTTGCATCCCTTACAGTTTCTCCTTTACTCCTGCCATTGTTTTTTGTTTTCTGCAGAAATAAAATCATTTCTTCCAACCTCCCTGAGACCCCTGCCTGGGATTAGCAAGGTGTTCAGTCATTTTATCGTGTAATATCTGGGTACAAAGCAGTTCACATACTCTTGGCAGGTTCTGCTTTGTGAGAAAATATTTATTCCATTTAAGCGCTGGATCCCCGTTATTATTTGCTGGCTGCGTTTTAATATTGTGCTATTTTCCCCTATTGCTTTCGATGGGGAAGGAAGCGCCAAAGGTCTCGGATACTGCCACCTTGTGGTGAGGCAGCGCACCAGCCTGTTCTTTGCGGAAAGTAGGTTATTTCTGAGAGAGAGGATCTGTCTCTTGCCCAGCCATGTACGCTCCAAGGAGGGGCCATATGAGGACACAGCAAGGAGGTGGCCGCTTGCAAGACAGGAAGAGGACTGTCACCAGACTCTGACCATGCCGGCACGCTGATCTCCGACTTCCCAGCCTCCAAAACTGTGAGCCATAAACGTCTGCTGTTGAAGCCCCTCCCTGTGCGTGGTATTTTCTTACAGCGGCCAGAGAAGACAGACACAGTGGTGTAGTTTGATCTTCTGTGACTCGCAAACATTCAGTGAATTTAAATAACATTTATTTGTCGCTGAAGTTAATATTATGATTTTTTATTTTTATATATTACATTTATTTTAACACTTAAGGATATTTACTGTAGTTTAAGTAAGCTCAGGAATGTCTGCTGGGAGTGGGTCTCTTATGAAAATCGGGTGAGGGGTGGAGTCTGAGTGACGTGGGTGCATTCAGTGACAACAAACGAAGACAGAGGCATTGACTAGAGGTGCTTGTGAGAGCTCTGGGAAGGCACAAGAAGTCACAAAGAGGGTTCTGTGCTTCCACAGACCTTAGAGAGGGGATTTGAGTTAATGTTACAGAAATCCCTGTGCACCCAGCTATTACCGGGGTTACTAATAACATCTTAAGTTACAGATTCCCTCCAAGTAACAGGCTGGATAGACCCTCTGGAAATTTTAGGTTTTTGTGTTCAGGTGAAGAAAGCCATGGAAGTATCTTCCAGAATGTTGTTTTCATATAGCTTTTTTTTTTTTTTTCCTCTGTCTAAACAGGATACAGTTTATATGGTACTTTACAAAAAAAAAATAATGTAAGGCCTTTGTGTTCCTATTATTAAGTAGAATGATGAGAATTAATAAGAACCAGCTTGAGCCTAAGTAACTTCTGCTGTGGAAAATTCTGACATATTTGGGCAGCTCACAATGATGGGGGTGGGGTGGGGGGCTATTGCACGAGGGGCTGAGGAGCTTTGTGGAGAAGTCATTCTGCTAGAAGCAGAAACAGAATGGTGGAGGAAACTGGTGGGAATTCTGGTCTTTGTAACAAAGCCCTAGGCAGTGGAGGGGAGGGCTGACTTGGAAACCAATGGCACCCATATCTGGGCTTTGATTTCTGGCCTGACATTATTGTCTCATATCCAAGGAATCTTGAGGGAGGGTGTGAGGGAGAAAGGCTGTAAGTTATGAGTTGGGAGAATTGTTTTCACTAACACTCTGAGATAACACCTAGGAAGTGCTGCTTTGTTGCTCAACTACCAGAGAAATGCAAAAGGAGAGAGAAATCTTTTGCCCTCCATATCCATGCAAAATGGCACTGAAAGGGTAGTTAAGAATAAGAATCCAGAGTTCAATAGATATGGCTTCAAATCCATGTGCTGCCACTGGTTAGTGCATGATCCTGGGTAATTTACTTCTCCTCTTACCGCCTAGCTTCCTCGCCAATAAAGTGTGGATAATCAGAGTTTCTGGTCATCATGTTGTAAGGGTTAGTACATGAAGACAGTGCCAGGAACATGATGAGCGAGCAATTGTGTTAGCTGCTTGGAGAGGCTCTGGCATCTCGAAGGGTGTAGGGCTTTCATATGGATACCTCTTGTGGAAGTTAGTGCCTAGGGTGACAAGGGAGGGTGATAGAGGAGAGGTGCCTCGTGGTGGCAAAAGTCCTGGGGAAGTGACTAGAGTCACTGGGACCAGGCAAAGGGCATTGTCATGGCATCCTCATTCTCACGGAACCTCAGTAGCAGTAGCCATGCTGTGTGATGTGGCAGACCGTGAGGCCTCCTTGCCCACGACCTTATTCCTTCTTCCTTGTTTAATAAGACTACTGTCAGGATTAAGTGAGTATATAGGAGTTTGGGGGCATACCTGGCACTTACTAAGTGTTTAATAAAAGTTACCCATTAAAATTTTTTAAAAAAGATTTTTATTTATTTGAAAGAGAGGGAGAAGAAGAGAGAGGGAGAGAGTGAGAACACAAACAAGCTGGGGGAGCAGCAGGCAGAGGGAGAATCTGAACAGGGAGCCCAGTGCAGGGCTCAATCCCAGAACCTGGGATCATGATCTGAGCTGAAGACAGATGCTTAACTGACTGAACCACTCAGGCATTCCTAGTTACCCGTTTTTGATAACAACCATCCCCATTGTTTGGAGTGACCGTTGTAAGCCATTCCAGAGAATCCATACCTCTGGTTACTGTGATTGACTAAAAAATGAACATGTAACTCAATTAGAGGAGTTATCTTCGAACCATGCTGCCAAACACCTTGTGACCTCAAGTGGAGAGTTGCCTGAGAATGAAGGTAGAGCTGAAAGACAAAGGGAGGAGCAGTCTTGATCACATTATTTGAGACCTGGATACAGCCTTACCTGAAATCCAGATCTTTTGATAGATTGATATAAGGCAATCAACTTCCGTTTTTACAAACTAGTTTGAACACAGTTTAGTATTACTTGTAGTAAAGAATCTTCATTGATGAACACTATCTACTGATTAAAGAGACAAATATAACACAGATTCGGACCTCAAAGAATTTAGTCTAATATTGTAACTAATATTACACTTTACTCTCTGCTGTAGATGAAAACTTTAGTGAATTAATAAGCTTATACATGCAGCCAGTTTGACTTTGAGTTATATGATGTTGAAAGAACATGATATAAGGAATTAACAAAGTCTCACTTTACATCTGGTTTGCTGAATATTTCCAGGCATATGGCAGCATCAGGCTTCCTGGCCTCCTTGTGCTTGAGTGGAGCCCTGGGGTTAGCACCAGCCAATGAGTTGTGAGTAGAAGCGGTTGCGGTGCTTGGAGCTGAAGCATTAAATTATAGGTTTGAGACCACTTAGAGCTCTTTCCACAGGGACTGACAAAGGCCCGGATGCAGACTATTCCATCAGCCTGGGTCCCTGGAGCGGTATGGTGAACACAGACCCACAATCCCACAAGAGTCATGTGGCAAGGACAGAAATAATGGTCTGTGGATCTGAACTGCTGAAATTTTGGGGTCATTTGTGGCTGCCATACAACCAGCTTCTGAAGTGATAAGACAGTCTTCAGGAAAGTCTTCATCCCTTCAGATGTGCCTGCCCTGTGCCTTTCTTTTCAAGGCATACCCAATAAGTAACGAAATGATGTATCTTTAAATTATGCTTTCTCTTTTTCAAATTGTACATATCCTTTTTGTGATTTTCTTTGATCTACAAATTGTGAGGAAGGGTCAAAAAAAGTTCTTACCACTTTTTATATGTGCAAAAAAAAAAAAAAAAGGAGTTTCCTTGTTTCCAATAACTGATGAGACCTTCTTGAGCTCTGGCCACACAGGGTAGAAGGTTGGGAGAGAGAAGAGGGGGTAGGATAGAAAGAATTTTATTTGCAAGTAAATTCTGAGTGTTCCTGGTTAAAACATTCTCTCTTACTTTCATTTTGGTTAAGTGCTCAGTCACTCAGCATTCACTACCAACCCCTCACCCCCTTTCTCCCAAAGATGGAGTCTGGTAGGGAGAGGGACTTGCGTGCCTTTGTGGCTCTGGGAAAGGAGGTCTTGGATCTGTGGGTGGAAGGTGACTTGGGTGTTCTCTGGGTAGTTTTGAAAGGTTTCCAAGTCATTGCACTGGTGGCCCTGAGGTGCAACTGGTGAATGTGGGATTTGTTTTCTTTCTCTTTCTCTCACACAGGCATGCTGCATGCCCTCTCTCCTGCCTCTGGTGGGGCTGCCCACTCTTATGCTCCGTGTGGCTCTGCCACGTTACCTCTTGACCTTGAAGTTCAGCGGGGGCCCTGTGGTTAACTCCTGACCTCCTTGCACGGATGGCAAAGACTTCTGGGTCTATTTCCCACCGGGGGTAGGGCAGGACCAAGGAGGTGCAGGAGTGCCTACTTTGGCTCTTCTCTGTCTAACTGTGCGAAATCAACAGTCTAATCTGTGTGGCTGTCCCTTGTTGGGGCGTGGCCGAGACACCAGGAATGTCTTCAAACTGTCTCCCCTTCAATTTTGAAGTCCTGGACATAGAAGCCAGTGGTGCACACATTTCTAATTACTTGCTCCCTTACCTCATTTTCTTTTGTCTCCTGGGTCAGAAAGAGAGCCATTTCCTCTCTGTCTGTTGGGACTTCCCCTTTTTCATATCTTAAGTACTCTCCTTACCTTCCTTCGAAAAACTCAGTGTTCACATGATCAGGTCTGGTTCTTGATATGTGAATGGACACTTAGGGAATCGATACTATATATCTTGATAAAGGATGATTTTCAAACTACTATCTTGAAAACTGTGTTTTCATATTCAAACACTGAATACCCAATGTACATTCTTTATCTTTGCATTGCTGTTGTAAGAGTCCTCATCCCACTTGTCCCTCTACTTCTTAGCCAAGACAAAAGGATGCCTTTGGCTGGTGGAAAAGAAGGTCATGCACAAAGAAGGAAATGCAGAGATGAAGGCATGCTAATATTAAGAATACCTCTGCCATTATTGTAATGTTTTTAAGGAAAATGTCATATTTCACTTCTCTCTGTACTTCCTCCTGGTGTCTAGCATGTAGCAGGTGCACAGGTGAGCTGACCAACTAGTCCCAGTTAGTTGGGACTTTAGTTTTCACACTGAAAGTCCATAGCCAAGGAACCTCTTCTCTTTGGCAAACCAGTACAGTGGGTCACCCCTCTGTATACATTCCGTTATTTATTGCTGAAGGGAACATGGTGATTTCCTTGGTATGAAATGGTTCTCCTCATCGTAATCATTAATCTCAGGAGTAAGTGATACCGTATTCGAATTTTCAAACATGTTTCAACTGTAACTTCTGAATTCCATAACAGTGGTTTTGCTCAGACAACACATAATTGACTCATATGGTCTCACTTCAACCAACACATGATTATCCCTCACAAAAGAAGAATAAACAGAGCCCAGATTCTTGCATTTGCTAATTGTTTATTCTGGCCCTTCGGTCTTTGGTTGTGACAACTGCTGGATTTCAGAGGACTGGGAAAATGGTTGGCTGCAGTATAAAAGTAAAAGAAAGAAGCATCCACTCTTTTAATAAAAATCTATTGTCTTGTATTGATGGTTTCAAACTGCAAGTCATTGCATCCTGTGAGAAATACAAGGACAAAGGAATGAGGGAATGTCACAAGGAATTTGTAATAGTTGGACATCCTTGCCATGGCACTTGACTCTCGCAGAGGCAGGGGTGCCTGGGACTCAGGTGACAGGAAATCGCCTCCTGGTTGTGCCACTGGTTGTGAGGCTATGACTCAAGTTTCTTGTCCGTTAAAGACTAAAGGAATAGAAAACTCATCACTACGGCTAACGTGTGGGGATTAATCATGGTCCAAGATTATGACTTCTTATCATGGCCATTGAGGCCTTTATGAAGGTGCCTCACTGGGTCACCCCTCCAGTCTTTCTCCAAGTCCAGGCACGCTTGTTCTTCCTCAGCCCTGCTCCATCGCCTGCTTCTGGAGTGATGCCTGGCCAGTGGCCAGATCTGTCTTATACTCTTTGCTGGCTTTGGACACACGCTCTACCCATCTGCGGTCAACTGGCTCCTCTCCATGTTGTCATCCTTCACTTCCCTGGAGGACCTATGACATTTTCTTGTTGTTATCTTCTGTGACTGTAACCAGTTAGCTTGGTAATAAATATTCCTTTGCCTTATTTCTCCTTTTGGTGTCCCTTCCAACTTAGGGACCTCACAGGAATGAGTGGGACGCAGGATTGGAGTCTTCCTGGATACTGCCCTAAGGATCCCAGCCTTAAGCCCAGTGTCCCTGACCCATAGCAATTCTCTCTCTTTTAAAATTAATTTTTTATTATGTATGTAAATGTCCATGTAAGCCATTTTAAGTGTGCAACTCAATGGCATTAATTAAATTGCATTCACAATGTTATTCAATCATCACCACTAATTCAAAACTTTCTTATTCCCCCAAACACTCTACCACCATTAAACCCCCATGAGATAGTAGCTAAAAAAAAAAAAAAAAAAAAAAAAGGCATTATTTCATTGTATTCTACACTGTGTGAAATCCACTGGGCTGATTAATTTTATGTATCCACCTGCCTGACTGACGTGGAGCTCAGTTTATTTGACGAAATTTGATTTCTGGGTGTGTCTGTCGGGAGTTTCTGGATGAAATTAGCATCTGAATCCGTGGCTCTAGTAATGCAAACTGGCCTCCTCAGTGGGTATCATCCAATCTGCTGAGGGCCTGAATAGAAGACAAATGCAGAGGGAGAAGGAATTCAATCTTTCCTGCCTGGCTGCTTGAACTGGGACACCCATCCCCTCCTGCCATTGGTGTTCCCGGTTCTCTCTTCAGGCGTGGACCGAATGAACACTGGCTTTTCTGGGCTCTCTGCAGGTGGCAGACGGGTGGGACTTCTCCGCTTTCATATTGCATAGCCCATTCCTTATAATCAATCACTTTCTATGTGTACATCCTGCTGGTGCTGTTTCTCTGGAAAATGCTGACTAATGCAACAGCTCTAAGGCCCTGAGAATCTGGGGAGAAAAGGGGGCCAGATGAGGCCTGTCTGGTCACGTTTTACCTTCTCCATCGTATTTTCAGGTTCTTCATGGTAGAAACCTCTCTCTAGTTTTAGTTAAGAATTAAGTAAATGGGAACAAGCCAAATTCCCCCTACATTTGGCTTTTACTAGAATAAGGCAAACGCCAAGAAAATAAGTAGATATGCTAATTGTTTGCATGGCTCTTCTAACTTTATCCAAGTTTCTTCCTCACAGGTTTAATTTTTTTATTTTTTATTTTTATTTTTTTTATTTTCAGCATAACAGTATTCATTGTTTTTGTACCACACCCAGTGCTCCATGCAGTCCGTGCCCTCTCTAATACCCACCACCTGGTTCCCCCAACCTCCCACCCCCCCCACCTCTTCAAACCCTTCAGATTGTTTTTCAGAGTCCATAGTCTCTCATCACAGGTTTAATTTTAAGTGAATTCAGCACACAGTGCAGAATAGATGTTTAATTCACATATTGACATGGACGGTCCTCACAACAATGTTGTCAGATAAAGAAGTCGGTGTGAATATTCCGGAAGAGGGACACCTCAGACCCAGATCAGACAGCGAGGAAGGTGGGAGCTGGCTGGGAGTCAGGAGGACCTGTCTGTTGTCAGCACAGAACCCTGTTTGGGGCCCAGCACCAGCTCCAGCTTCCATTCTCCTATGACCTGGAACAGGAGTAATAGACGATCTTACCCCTTGTGGGGTTGTCGTGAATTTTGACTACGATAACAGGTAAAATCACTTCATAAACTTTGGTTGGGAAGCACTTTCCCAAATAACACCTACATTTTCCCACTGCTGTCTGTGTCATAAAGGGATGGTACAAGGTTCACGGGACAGCCTCTGACCCCCTTCTTTTATGGAAGTTGATCAAGTTTCCAAGTTTCGTAAAACCCTGTGCACTATCTTGTCATTTTTATTTCCCTCGCTAATCTGCTGAAATATTTCCCTTAACTCAAAAAGCAATGCATAAACAACGAATCTTGGAACACTGAAAAAATAAAATAAAGTTAAAAAAAAAAGCAATACAATTGTGTCATTGGTACCCATTTTTAAAAGTTTGGTGGCAAAACATAAACATCTTGTCTTCACGTATACACACCACGTGTTTTAACAGTTGGGTTTTGCATGCACTGTTGATATCTGCTTCAACAGTTCAGTTCTGGAGAAAAAAAATCACTTCATAAACTTTGAAGCTATTCAAGTTTGTTGTTGTTAACAGACTGTAAGATTTTTAGGTTTTCTTCCATGTACATGAATTCAGGATTCAGTGATTTCTGAACGGATACCTACACTTGTATCCGTAAACCATTATGACTCATAAACTCTTTTCAACTACATCCTTTGCTAACTTCAGATCAACTTTCCTGACAATAAGTAGTCCTACTACTATTAAATTTAAATATTGAAGAAGGATTTAATTCTTTATTCCTTTCTATTCTTTCATAAAGCAATGTGAAGGGGGGCTTGGGTTGCTCAGTCAATTGAGCATCTGACTCTTGGTTTCAGCTCAGATCATGATCTCAGGGTCATGAGACTGAGCCCAGCATTGGGCTCTGCACTAGGCAAAGAGTCTGTTTAAGCTTCTCTCTCTCTTCCTCTGAGCCACCCCCCCCCCCACACAAACATGCTCTCTCTCTCTAAAATAAAAAATAAATAAATCTTTTTAAAAAAGCAATGTGCAGATGCTTCTTATCATCCTGTAATAAACTTGAAATTTTGGTACTTGTCTTCCTATGTATCTTCTTCAAATTAGGAGGATAGTTGAAGGGAAAAAGGTAAGTTTTGGGATCAGACAGACCTGAGAGATTTCCAGCTCCACTACTGCTCTAGAAATGATCTGTTAGCCCCTCACCCTGCCCAGCAACAGCCCCACCCCTCTTTTTGTCCTTTCCTGTATTGAGGGGTTGGAAGGCTGAGAACTCTATTTCTGTCATTTGCCCACCAGCAGGGTTTCTGTGTGGTCTGTGTTCTTCCAGTGAAATCCATGAGCATGAGACACAGAAGGAAGGGACATGGAAGCCATTTTCATTTTGCTAGTAGCAGTTTTTGTAAGTGTGAAATTCTCTACAATGGTTTCTCATGTTCCCCAGCAATTGTTTCCACGTTGGGGCTTTGGAAAAAGAATGACCTTGACAGTGTCTTCCTTCATTGTCCTCATCTTTGGATGGAAATCCTTATCCCCCAGCTGCAATGGCAACCTGAAAGCTAGTGACGGGTAGGTCCCTCCATTAGTCCCCCAACTTTCACTACTTGGGTCATACAGTTTTGGATTAGGATTCACCCTCTTAATCCTTTTCAGTTTAAAATGCTTAGACCGTTTTCAGTTTGTCTGACCAACCCCTAACTGATACCACTATTGACCTGCTTTGAGACCTTGGGCAAGATATTATACCAATTTGAACCTCTGTTCCCTTATCTGTGAAAAGGGCATAACCACTCATGGCACTCCTGCAAGGATAAAAAAGTCAGGCATGTAAAGTTCCCAATGCAAAGTAGGGGCTTGGTGATGTTGCCAGTTTCCCCCATCTCTCGTGATTTTAGGGACTTCTTTGTTCTTTTAGTCCCAGGATCCTTCCACTTTTTCTCTTTAATTGATTAAAAATCTAGGTGCTTTGGGGTAAGCTCCTGCTCTCTGTGATTTTTTGTTTGGATTTGGTGCTGCCACCAGTCCCAGTGCTTTCCTTTTTAGCCCAGATTCATCAACTACCTGATTTCTGCCAGGATTTTTAAGATTGCTAGCTGGTGAAGATGTCCAGAGAGGGTCCATCAGCACTTTCCTCATGCACATCCCTCAAAGTCATTTTTAACTCCATGTGATTCATTCATCTTGTTCCTAAATGTAGCAAGCAAGCTCCAGGCCAAAGAAAAAGTCTTCCAAGAAGAACGTGATCTTTTTATAATTCCTCTTCTACTTATAGGAACCCACCTGCTGTGATGCTTGCCTTTGAATTTGGAAAGGCTGAGGAACCAGCCCTCTTGGCCTGAGGGGTGGAGTGGGTGGCTCATGTGGGAGGACCTAGTGGTCCCAGATCTGCTTCAGAGGTCTGAGAGATTTAACCTGGGAACCACCTCTCTTGGGTCATATTTTCCTCCCTCTTAAAATTGGTAGATCAAACCAGGAAGTTTGACATTCCCAGCTCTGATATTCACTGAATGAGCAGTGGCCTTGCCTCTCCTGGGTTCCCTTGTGAGTCTGATATCATGATGTCTGTTGTTTCTCCCAAATAGACATTGCTCTTCCTGTCTTCCCTCCTGTCCTTATAGGAATCCCTCTAATGCAGATGGGATGGCTCCTGCAAAGATTGTTCCCTCAATACCCAAGTCTGGATGGACAGACCCATTCTGTGGCATCTTGCTGTGTTAGCATGGAAGATTTCAATTGAATTCATTTCTGTAATCATTTACTGAGTGCTGGTTATGTGCTATGTGCAAGGCTCTGTGATGAGGCTGTGAAGAGTGTTCATTAGTAAGCAGAGACATACAGTCAGTGCTATTCACACCATCTGATGACGGGCAGTCACAGGGCCCTGACTTGCCAACACAAAGGTCCATCTAATCAGGACTCCTAACCAGTGCACGTGGATTGGCTGCCAGCTCTTTCAAGGGATGAGGAAAGTGTCGTGGTAAATGCTCTTAGTGAGGGAAGTGCAGGCGTCCCAATCACGTTCTGGGAGGAGCCACCATGGAGAGTGTCTGGGCGAAAAGAGCATGGGAGTTGAGTCTTGAAAGATGAGGGAGGGTTGGACAGTGGGAGTCCAGAGAGGAAAGGTCATGAGCAAAGGCAAGAAAGGAAGAGACCGTGTGGGGTGTGAAGGCACTGCTGGCACACAGAATTTAAGGACAGAGGCTGTGTGAGTTGAACCTGCTGAGAAGAGACAAGCCCCAGTTGGCCAGGTCCTTAAATTAGAGGGATATGGAATTAAGTCAGTATAGCACAGGGTGAGGAGATCTCAGGAGCAACATTGCCCCTATTGGGTGGCTAGTTCTGCGATTTACCGGTCATGTGAACTTAGGTAGTGAAAATTAAATTAGTAGACTTGAAGAAGACTTGGAAAAATGCCTGGAAAATATTAAGTTCCCAGTACATCCCGGTCTTACATTTCACTGATTCCAAGATGCACATTTTTCTTCTTCTCTAGCAAAACCTCTCTAAACATTGGATGTAACTTATGGTGAATGGTTTTATAATCACTGTCAACCAGGCAGCAGACATCAAGGGGTTATCTTTGCCTCTGTGTATGTGAACTTGGACATAGCCGTTCATGGTGTTCTGACTTCAGCTGCACCATGTGAGTTGTTGATGTGATGGGTGTTGAATTTAGTTATCATGTAAAATGTATCTGAGCTAGATTTTAAATTAGTGAAGCAAATATTCATTGGTGGAATAACAATTTGATATTTAATTGCAAAGCAAGAACCAGGCGCCTTTTATAGGGCCTAAGGAAGGAGACAATTGTTACTGTGTTATGTTTTGTTACCACAACATATGTAAAAGAATAGCCTGTCAAACACCTAGCATGGCAACGGAAATTTCCAAATTCCTCAAAACAGAGGAAAAACATTTCAAAGCAATGGGATGCAGGTGTGATTATCTCATCCCATAGGACTCTGTGTCCTAGTTTATGTGGCAGATAGTTTCTCTTTTCAGGGGTAAAAAAGGAATGACACAAGTTCTAGCTGATGGCAGATTGTATTAGATGAAATACAGTGTTCTTTGTTGTTATTATTAGGGTTATTTTCTGTAGTTGGTGAGAAGCCATTCAGGATAGGGATGATGTCAGATTCGTGTCTTAAGAAAAGGACTTACTCATCAGTTCCCTGTCTGTGATATGAAGGAACTGGATTAGGTTCTCTGAGGCACCATTCTTCTCTAAGAATCTCGGTGTCTGTTAAATCCTGATGCCAGGGTTACAGTTAGAGCCTTCACCTTCCTGCTGCCACATAGCACTCATGAAGCTCCTGTGTTGGACAGGATCGTGTGACTCCCTTTTTGGATGTGATTATCGGACACCTATTACTGTTAATGGGAAGGCACTGGTTCTCTTATCCACTGGAGGACACCGCCTTGGGGCAGAGAATTAGCAGATGGAGTGGTAGGCATTGATTTGCAGCTCCTTGAAAGCCAGTACGGACAGATATGGTCCCTTGGTGAAAGATGCTGGACATTTGCCTCAGTTGAAAGGGCCATTAGCAGATTAGTATCCTCCAATTAAAGCAGGGATTTGAGAATAAATGGCTTTCTTTAGGGAGGGGCCAAAAGAGGTTATGTTAACTCCATCGACCCCAGGATTTTGAGTGAGCTGAGGTCCATCTGGAAAGGAAGCTTCTTTATACCCAAGAGGTCAAGACGTGGATTCCAGTCAGCACAGATCCTGCCACATGCTACCTGACTGATCTTGGCCCAGTCTCCCAGCCCCTCTGAGAACCAGTTTCCTCATTTATTCAATGAGATCAATGACACCTGATGTACAAGGGCTGCTGTACAACAAATGTAGTTTACTCAGCAGATTGGCTGAGACATACCGGATAATCTATACATAATTCATTCCCTTCTGCTTCTCCATTTTCTGTCAAGTTTCATTTTCCTTTCCGTTCTTTTGCCTGGAATTAGAATGAATGTAAAAGCAAAAGGGTCCAGGATGTATTAAGACTTGTGCACATCAATAATAAAAAACCCAAACATTGCAATTAAACATGGGCGAGAGTCTCAAACAGCTGAATGGACAATCAGTGTATGAAGTGACGCTCCATGTCAGTAATGATGAGATACTTCTGTGTTCCAGCAAAAGGGCTAAAAATAGAAAGAGTGTCAATATCAAGTGTTGGAGAGGAAGCGGAGTCAATAGAACTCTCCGACTTTGCTGGTGGGAGTTAAAGATGGTACAAATACTCCAAAAATTTTTTTTGGTAGCTTCTCATAGAGTTAAACATACATTTGCCATATGACAGCAATTCCAACTCAGAAATTATGATCACATCTTCTTCTTTCATTGCACAATTGAAAATTCATAGAGTGTTGAACTGAAATATAGTTTATGGTTATTAAAATTGATCGTTACATGTTTCTGTTTTAAGAATTGTGTGGCCTGTGGGATAAATTCCCAAAAGTAGGCTTATATACAATGGGCCTCAAAATCTGTGTCCTGCCTATGTCCCTTTCCCTATCTCCCTGGTCCTCTGTGCCTGATTCTTGAACTATATGGAAATGCAGATCTCTTTCCCCCAAAGTTCTTCTTACTTAAGCATATCTTTGCACACTGGTCATCTGTCTGCAATGTGCTGCTTGACTCTGCCATCTTGGCCCCCGGCTGGTGAATCCTTCATCATTCTTCAAGACCCATATTGAAAATCGGTGGAGCCTCCCTGGATTCTCTCAGGCAGAGGTAGTTCGTTCTTTTCTCCTCTGTGCTGCCATGAACCTCTGTCAAGTTATCACACTACACCACTTGTTTAAATTTCTCCGCCAGTTGACGGAGACCCTCCAAGTTGGGGGTGACATCACTAGCGTCTGTACAATGTCTGCCTCATAATATAAATCCCATCATGGCAGTCCTCTGCATTAGCTTTTTCTGTGTCTTTCACAACAAAAGCCAGCTCCATCCCATGGTATATGTAACCCTCTATCTGACCTCATCTCATCCTACTGTCCTTTGCTCAGCGGGCCTCCAGAGCCTTCTTCCAGCTCCTTGTATACCAAACTCTTCCTGCTGCACATGTTTCTTACATCTGGTCTGCTGTGTGGACTTGGTAGGATGCTCATCCCAGCTCCTGGCAAACTCTCAGCAAATAAGCATTTCAAGCTTTGGGTCTCAGTCTAAGTGTGTTCTCCTTAGAGTGGCTTTCCTTGGTCACACAACCTGAGGAGCCCTATGACTCTTGCGCAGTATCCCGTGTTTTCATTTTGTAGCCCTCTGCTTCCGTTCTTTTATATGCTTTACTAGTTTACTATCTCTTCCAACTTGTAGGCTGTAAGTTCCATGAAGGTAGAGCGTGTCTCTGCTTTGGTCCCTGCTGCAGACCAAAGAGAATACAGCAAGTGCCTGGTGCAAGTCAGGAATCCCCAAATACAGACTGACCACATGCAGTGCCCATTAGGTGAATTAGCGAATGATTAAATTGATGATTTCAATTTAAGAATGATAGTTTGATGGTATTATTTCAGCTGTTGATATTATAGGATCAAAATACTTTGTGCTCCAAGTATGATAACTTTATTATATGTTTACATTATAAAAACAATCCATACAGTTTTGACAGGTCAAGTAAAACAAGAAAGACATTTAAAAAGTTAATAATTTCCCCCTTTCCTTCCTACAGTCCCTTTCCTTCAGACTAACCATCGGTCACAGTTTGTGTGTGTGTGGAGGGATATTCTTCCAGATTTTTACATGCACACGTGTTTCTTCTTTCATGTGTGTGTGCATGTGTAAATTTACACATACTTATATATTCAGTTTTTATTTTTTAGATGAAATATTGGATGATATTTTAACATTACTCTGTAACTTGCTTTTTTTCACTTGATAATTTTTATCCACTTAAGAACATACCGCGGACAATTCCTCCAGTTCAACACATACACTTGCCTTTATTTTTAAGAGCTACATAATAGGGACGCCAGGGTGGCTCAGTCGATTGAACGTCTGCCTTTGGCTCAGGTCATGATCCTGGGGTCCTGGGATCAAGCCCCATGTCAGGCTCCTTGCTCAGCGGGGAGCCTGTTTTTTCCTCTCCCTCTGCCTGCCATTCTGCCCACTTGTGCTCTTGACCTCCCTCTGTCAAATAAATAAGTAAATTTTATATATACTATATATATATATGTGTATATATATATATATATATATATATATATATATATATATAGCTACATATGTAGCTACATAATGTTTCATGGCATGGATCTCCAACCAATTTCCTATAAATGAGTATTTAAGTTGTTCCCAGTGCTTTGCCATTACAAATAACCATACGGTAAATATCCCTATATAAATTTATCCTCATACCCCAGAATCTCTCAAGATAATGCAAATGCCAGAGAGAAAGCACCTTTTATTTTTTAAAAGGTTTATTTATGTGTCTCAGAGAGAGGAGGGAGTGGAAGAGGGAGAGGGAGAGCCCAAGTAGGCACAACTCCCCACTGAGCGTAGAGCCTGACGCAGGGCTGGATCCCACTACCTGAGATCATGACCTGAGCTGAAACCAAGAGCTGGAGGCTTAACCAACCACACCACCCAGGTGCCCTAGCATGTATATTCCTAAATAGATGCTACCAGACTGTTTTCTAGAAAGGAAATGTATACTTCTACAGCAACATAGAAGTGGGTTCATTTTCCTCTATACTAAACAAGATTGGATGTTCTCATTTTAAAAAATGGCTTCCAATCTTCTGTTACTTGCTGATGAGGCTTGAAGGGACATCATCATTCTTCTGCAGTCCTGAGGCCTGGAAACTGGAAGACAAATTCCCTTGCCTGTCTGACTTTAGGGATGGAAAACAAGCCCAGAGAGAGTAGAGATGCCAGTTCCCTCTGTAGTATTGATTGCCCACTGAGTATTGACTCAGTACAATTTTCTGAGCATTACGTAGACTTTTTCTCTAAACAAGTGCAGTCTGGTCATGGGAGCACAAGGACATTTGACAGGAAATGCTCACATGTGGATGTCCAGCTTAGCGTGATGCTGTCAAGGGAGACGTGGTATCAAATTTTCAGTGACTTCTTCACTTAATAGCATTAAAGGGCGGGGGGGACTTGTGAGTTGCATCTGAACTGGAGAAGAACAGATGTTAGGGGAGGAATGGAGTTCTAAAAATTAAAATTGATGGAGCAAAGGTTAAATTGCTCCTGTCAATGGGAATTCTCCTCCTAGGGGCTTTGAAGATACCCCAGGTGTTTTTCATGCCTCAATGACCAACTATTTCTAGTTCCTTCCTTTTAAAAATGGATCTTGCATGGACTGCTTCCCTAAACTGAAAAGATGAAGGCAGCACTTTTGCAAAGTGCCAGGGAATGTTGGAGAAGGTTGTAGGGAGACAAATTCTGAACTTTTGCTTTCTACAGATTTGTAATTTAGAGTACAGCTAGCTAGCTCCCCCACAGAGGCTGCTTCCCTTGTGAGGCAGCTGGCTGGTATGAGCATGAGGGATAAGGGAACTTAGGATCGCTTAGAAAGGTAAATTTCTCATACTTAAATTTTTCCATGAGTATCATGCAATTTTTGCCTTATTGATTATTTTCCTCTAATCAATCATTTAAATCAATTCCTTATTAAACCTATCCTTTTCTCAAGAATGATATGTTTGAAATTCTGTCTTTGAAGTAAGGTATATAGATTTTCTGCCTCTCCCCTCTCCCAAGTGCATAGATAAAATAGCTCTCACCTTGGAATTATATAGGAAACCAAACAAGTATTCAAGAGCAAAAGAAAACTAAAGATACTTTTAGGCATGCAAAAAATAAAAGAAGTTACGAATCATACATGTTTGTGGAAAGAATACAAGATGATACAAAAAGAAAAATGAACATGGAAGGAAGAAGTTTCAAGAAGAAACCATGAAGGAAAAAATTGGTGAAATATATAAGTGACTAACCATTTAGAGTAGAATCTACACATATATACACACATTTTTTTGTACTGAAATAAAATGATGGAAGTAAAATTTTGGAAATGAGATGAGAAAGGGGCAGTTTTTTTTTTCCATTAAAAATTTTTTAATTCCAGTGTGATTAACATGCAGTATTATATTAGTTTCCTGTGTACAATAATAGCGATTCGACACTTCCACATAACACCCAGTGCTCATCATGACAAGTCCCCTCCTTAACCGCCATCACCTATTTCTGACCCCCACTGCCCTTTTGGTAACCACAAGTTTCTTCTCTCTATTTAAGTCTGTTTTTTGTCTCTTTTTTCTTTGTTCATTTGTTTTGTTTCTTAAATTCCACATATAAGTGAAATCATATAGTATTTGTCTTTCTCCAACTGGATTTATTTTGTTTAGCATAATACCCTCCAGACCCATCCATATTGTTGCAAATGGCAGGATTTCAATCTTTTTTTTTTTTAAATTTTATTTATTTATTTGACAGAGACAGAGAGATCGCAAGTTGGCAGAGAGAGAGGGGGAAGCAGGCTCCCTCTGAGCAAGGAGCCTGATGTGGGGCTCGATCCCAGGACCCTGAGATCATGACCTGAGCCGAAGGCAGAGGTTTAACCCACTGAGCCACCCAGGTGCCCTTTCATTCTTTTTTTAATGGCTGAGTAATATTCCATGTATATGTATATATAACCAGGGAATGGGGCAATTCTAATGATTAAGCACATGCCAAGTTTTTTGTCCTATTGGAAGTAGGAGTCAGATATTCAATAAATTTGTACTTTCAGAGAAATATAAAAGAATATTAAATAATTAGATCAAGATTAATAAATATGTTAATATTTAAGCATTACTAGAGATAAGAAGAAACATTTCATGTGACAGATTGATTTGAATAGTATGCTCAATATTTTGTAATGTATATGTATAATTGTCACATCACTATGTGGTAGACCAGAAACCAATATAGTATTGTGTGTCAGTTACACTTCAACAAAAATAAATAAATAGTGTACTCAGTTCTTTGTTTTCCCTTTGCAAGTGATCTTGCGGTCCTCCCGTCAAGAGGAGTCTCTTTCTTTACTCCTTGAATCTGAGCTAGTTTGTAACTTTCTTTGACCCAGAGAATGTTCTGGAAATAATACTGGGCCAGGTTTGAGAATGGGTCTTTTTTTTTGAGAGAACGAGAGAGAGAGAGAGAGAGAGTGAGTGTGTTGCACAAGTGGAGTGGGGAGGGGCAAAGGGAAAGGGAGAGAGAGAGAGAAGCCTAAGCAGGCTCCATGCCTTGTGTGGATCCCAACAAGGGGCTCAATCTTACGACCCTCAGATTGACCTGAACCAAAACCAAGAGTTGGACACTTAACTGACTGAGCCACCTAGGCACCCATGAGCATAGGTCTTAAGAGGCCTTTGTGATTCCGGAACCCTGACGGTGCCATGTGAACAAGCCAGAGCTAACCTACTGGGTGATGAGAGACCCAGTTACATTTGCTGTCACTGCCGACAGCCATCTGATACAATGTTTGTGACCGAGGAGGCCAACCTAGAGCAGTCATCTCCCTATTAACCCACCATCTGACCATGAAGTATGGGCATTCCCAGCTGAGGTTAGCAGAGCCCGGCCCAAGTCACCTGCCTGGCTGACCCAGAGACTTGTGAGCAATAATACATATTTACGCTTTTAAACTATTGAGTTTTTAACTAGTTTGTTAAATAGCAAGGTTAATGGATATACTATATATAAAACAGTAGAAATATTCACAAAAAAGATATAATAAACATGAATTTATGTTGACCTTGCAATACAACCTGAAAACATGTAAAGCTAAAATCGATGCAGTTATAAGAAGAATTGATTTATCCTATGCTATTCAGAGGAGATTTTAATGTATTTATTTCAGAAAACTGTAGGTTACAGAGCTACCAAATCATTGACGAAAGAGAATTTTGAAAACTTGAGAATAAGCTTGAAATTATATGTATTCCTACATCTAATAAATGGAGAATGTAGACTTTTTTTTCAAATACACACAGAACATTTGAAAATGCTGACCAAATATTAAACCATTAAGAAAGGTTTTTTTTTTTTTTTTTTTTTCCGTACAGTTTGGCAATTGTGGCCATTGCCACTATGAACATTGGGATACATATAGCCCGTCTTTTCAATACATCTGTATCTTTGGGGTAAATACCCAGTAGTGCAATTGCAGGGTCTTGTGGAGCATAAGGAATAACATGAAGGACATTAGCGCTGTGCTGCTTCTCAAATACCTCATATCTGAGAGATCATATGATAAATGTTTTTCTCTGATTGACTTATTTTGCTTAGCATAATATCACCTAGTTCCATTCATGTCATTGCAAATGGCAAGATTTGTTTTTTGATGGCTGCATATTATTCCATTGTATGTGTGTGTGTGGTGTGTGTGTATGTGTGTGTGTGTGTATCTCACATCTTCTTTATCCATTCATCTGTTGATGGACATCTAGGCTCTTCCATAGTTTGGCTATTGTGGACACTGCTGCTATAAACATTCGGGTGCACGTGCCCCTTTGGATCACTACGTTTGTATCTTTAGGGTAAATACCCAGCAGTGCAATTGCTGGGTCATAGGGTAGTTCTATTTTCAACATTTTGAGGAACCTCCATGCTGTTTTCCAGAGTGGTTGCACCAGCTTGCATTCCCACCAACAGTGTAGGAGGGTTCCCCTTTCTCCGCATCCTCGCCAGCATGTCATTTCCTGACTTGTTAATTTTAGCCATTCTGACTGGTGTGAGGTGGTATCTCATTGTGGTTTTGATTTGTATTTCCCTGATGCCGAGTGACGATTTGGGATCTCTTCTGATTTGGCTAAAGCATATTTTCCTGGGGTTGTTGCCACCCTTTTAGTATTTCACTTGCTCCTTCATATACTCTTATCTGGACAAAATGACAAGGCGGAAAAATTCACCACAAAAAAAAGAACAAGAGGCAGTACCAAAGGCTAGGGACCTAATCAATACAGACATTGGTAATATGTCAGATCCAGAGTTCAGAATGACGATTCTCAAGGTTCTAGCCGGGCTCGAAAAAGGCATGGAAGATATTAGAGAAACCTTCTCGGGAGATATAAAAGCCCTTTCTGGAGAAATAAAAGAACTAAAATCTAACCAAGTTGAAATAAAAAAAGCTATTAATGAGGTGCAAACAAAAATGGAGGCTCTGACTGCTAGGATAAATGAGGCAGAAGAAAGAATTAGCAATATAGAAGACCAAATGACAGAGAATAAAGAAGCTGAGCAAAAGAGGGACAAACAGCTACTGGACCATGAGGGGAAAATTCAAGAGATAAGTGACACCATAAGACGAAACAACATTAGAATAATTGGGATTCCAGAAGAAGAGGAAACAGAGAGGGGAGCGGAAGGTATATTGGAGAGAATTATTGGAGAGAATTTCCCCAATATGGCAAAGGGAACAAGCATCAAAATCCAGGAGGTTCAGAGAACCCCCCTCAAAATCAATAAGAATAGGTCCACACCCCGTCACCTAATAGTAAAATTTACAAGTCTTAGTGACAAAGAGAAGATCCTGAAAGCAGCCCGGGAAAAGAAGTCTGTAACGTACAATGGTAAAAATATTAGATTGGCAGCAGACTTATCCACAGAGACCTGGCAGGCCAGAAAGAGCTGGCATGAAAAGTTAAAGTTCTTAATGGGAAAGGCAATGTATGCAAAATTAAAATTAAGCTAAGACTGGAAGAAGCAACATGTATTATAGACTTGGTAATCAGGGTAAGCACATACACACATTCTTCTTTTTTGTTTTTGGATGAATTAAAAAGTTCTAGTATAGTTGACACACAATGTTACAGTAATTTCAGGGGTACAACATAGTGATTCAACATCTTTATGTTATGTCATGCTCACAAGTGTAGCTGCCACCTGTCACCACACAATGCTATTACAATATCATTGACTATAGTCCCTATGCTGTACATCTTATGCCCATGATTTATTCATTCCAAAACTGGAAGCTTGTATCTTCTACTCCCCTTCAACCATTTTGCCCATTCCCCACATCCTGTCCCTCTGGCAACCATCAGTTTATCCTCTGTATTCATAGGTCTAATTCTGCTTTTTATTTGTTTATTTATTAATTTTTTAGATTCACACTCATTTTTTAGATTTACATTTGAGAGAAATCATATGGTATTTGTCTTTTTCTGACTTGTTTCCCTTAGCCTAGTACTCTCTAGGTCCCCCCCCCATGTTGTTTCATTCTTTTTTATGGCTGGCTGTATGTGTGTCTATACATATGTACACATTTTCCACATATGCTTTATCCATATAAATGTGTGTGTAATACATGTATACATACACACACGCCACGTTTCTTTATACATTCATCTACTGATGGACACTTAGGTTGCTTCCATATCTTCGTTATTGTAAATAATGTTGCAGTAAACATAAGGATGCATGTAGATGCATGTATCTTTTTTTTAAAGACTTTATTTATTTATTTAACAGAGAGAGAGAGAGAGAGAGAGAGAGAGAGATCACAAGTAGGCAGAGAGGCAGGGAGAGAGAGAGAGGGAAGCAGGCTCCCTACTGAGCAGAGAGCCCGATGCAGGGCTCGATCCCAGGACCCTGTGATCATGACCTGAGCCGAAGGCAGAGGCTCAACCCACTGAGCCACCCAGGAGCCCCGTATGTATCTTTTTGAATTTGTGTTTCTGCTTTTTTTGGATAAATATCCAGTGCTGGAATTGTTGGATCATGTGATATGTCTATTTAAAATTTTTTTAAAATAATTTTTTAAATTTATTTGACAGAGAGAGAGGGAGAGAGAGAGCGTGTGCATATGAGCAGGGGCAGAGGGAGAGGGAGAAGCAGGCTCCCCGCTGAGCAAGAAGCAAGGAGCCTGATGTGGGACTTGATCCCAGGACCCTGGGATCATGACCTGAGCCAAAGGCAGCCACCCAGGTGTCCCTATTTTTAATTTTTTGAGGAAGCTCCCTACCACCTTCCACAGTGACTGTACAAATTTACATTCCCACAAACAGTGCATAAGAATTCCTTTTTCTCCACATTCTCACTAACACTTTTTACTTCTTATCTTTTTTATTTTAGCCATTCTGACAGGGGTGAAGTGACGTTTCATTGTGGTTTTGATTTGCGTTTCCCTGATGCTGAGTGATGTTGACCATCTTTTCATGCGTCTGTTTGCCATCTGGATGTCTGCTTTGGAGAAGTGTCTCTCTGCTTATATTTTAATGATATTGTTTGTTGTTTTGATGTCAAGTGGTATGAGTTCTTTATATATTTTGGGTATTAATCCCTTATCAGATATTTTTTTTGTGAGTATATTCTATTCAATAAGTTGTCTTTTTCTTTTGTTGTTTCTTTTGTCTGTTTCTTTTGTTGCTGTTTCCTTTGCTGTGCAGAAGCTTTTTATTTTGATGAAGTTCCAATAGTTTACTTCTGTTGTTGTTTTCATTACCTCAGGAGACATATCTAGAAAAATGTTGCTACAGCGGATGTCAGAGAAATCACTGCCTGTGTTTTCTTCTAGGAATTTTGTGTTTGCAGGTCTCACATTTAGATCTTTAACCCTTCTTAAGTTTACATTTGTGTACACATACACACACATTCTTTGAGTCAACAATATATAGGCAACATAATAGAAACGTGTACATAATCGAATCACAGGCATTCTGGGATTTATATTCACATATAAATATGAGACAAGATGTTCACCTTTACCAGTAAGTCACAGAGATGCAAATTAAACCACAAAATAAGACACCATTTCACACCCATAAGCTTGGCAAAATTTTAAAAATTCTGAAAATACTAAGTTTTGCCCAAGGTGGGAGGAAGCAAAAAATTTCATGTATTGCTGGTGGGATTGTAAATTGCAACCACCACCTTGGAAAACAGTTTGATAATGTCTAGAAAAACTGAGTATGTGCACATCCTAGAGAATATACTTTGCATTTCCAACTATATCCTTAATGAATGGTTCACATATAGTTACAAGGAAAGTTACATAAGGGTAGTTGTTGAAGCAAAGTTATTAATGGCACCAATCTAGAAACAATCTATTTGTCCATCAGTAGGTTAAGTGGAGAAAGGAGTACATGTATTCATAGTAGTTAGAATGAATAAAATAGATTTATATATATGGATATATTTTTTTAAAGATTTTATTTATTTATTTGACAGACAGAGATCACAAGTAAGCAGAGAGTCAGGCAGAGAGAGAGGAAGGGAAGCAGACTCCCCGCTGAGCAGAGAGCCTGATGCGGGGCTGGATCCCAGGACCCTGGGATCATGACCTGAGCCGAAGGCAGAGGCTTTAACCCACTGAGCCACCCAGGCACCCCTGTATGGATATATTTTAATAATGTTGAGTAAAATAAGGTTACAGAGGAATTAATATAATGTATTATTTACATAAATTAGGAAAACAAACTACTTATATAAATTTATGGATTGATCTTGTAGCAGAATTGTGTCTGTGTAGACTGAAAGGTCCCACATGAAATTCATGATAGTGGGTACTTTGGGGGAGGAAGGATAAAGAATTAGAATAGGGAGGGTGACATAAAGGGTTTTGACTTATTTGCATATTTTTACATCTTTTTTTTTTTAGAAAAGTAAGGAAACTGGAAGTAAGCCTAATATAATTTGTTAATTATGGGTGCTTATTATAAATGTCATTGTATTTTTGTGTATTTCAACATTTTAACTTGCAAAAAGAAATCCTCACCTCACCCCCATTTGCCATATGCCTCACCCGTGGTATTATTTGGTTTTAACACTGAAATCATTTGCTTGCTTAGAGAAAACAATAAATGGTGTGTGTTCATGAAACATTAATAAACCATTGTTTAGTCAAGTCTTAAACATTATTCTGTTGGTAAGTCATGACCAAAGGCCTTATCCTGACCAAAGAAGACAAGAGGAGGAAATTAAGGGATATTTTAACAAGTAAATGTGTGATATCCGAGCAAAACTAAATTCCAAATTAGCACGATAGCAGAATACATTGGACCTGAAGAACATAAAGCCATAGCTGCAGTTTTCTTGATCTGCCAGGAAGAAATGGCTCCTTTGGCATTGGAGTCAAAGTGGAGTTGACTAGAAGCTCTCCACTCTGCCTCCCCAAGTACCAGGCAGACGGGGGACTTTTGGAGTATAGAAACCCTGCTGTAGCAGTCAGGGTTCACGTATATCCAACAAACCACTTCAGTGATTTTGATTAGAAAATGATTTGATGGGGGCGCCTGGGTGGCTCAGTCGGTTAAGCCGTTGCCTTTGGCTCAGGTCATGATCCCAGGGTTCTGGGATCGAGTCCCACATCGGGCTGCTTGCTCAGAGGGGAGCCTGCTTCTTCCTCTGCCTCTGCCTGCCACTCTGCCTGCTTGTGTGTTCTCTCTTTCTCTCTCAACAAATAAATAAAGAAATTCTTAAAAAAAAAAAAAAAGAAAAGAAAAGGATTTGACGCAAAGAATTACTGCTTAAAGAATTTTTGCTAGTGCTAGAGGAGCTGGCTCTGGGCTGGGTCTCCAGAATGACTCCCAGAAAAATAGTGAAGAAGTGGCCTGGTAAGGGAATAATTACATCCGGCTGGCTCTGCATGCTGGGTGTCTTAATTGGCCTTTGGAAAGCAGAATCTGAGATTAAACTGGTAGTTTACTTGGAAGGTTATTCCAGTAAACTAGGATGAGGGACCAGGGAGAGCAAAACAGAGAAGGGAAAGCCAGTAGTGTACATTCGTGGGTAGGTTACCACTGTGGTCACCTGGGGTATTTCTCTGGGGACCCTAAAAGGAAACAAGTGGAATGTACCTTGGTATTATCCTTCCTAAGGTGAGAAGCTGGGGCATTTACTCATGACATGTGTTCCTTATTGGTTGAGGGTGGGCCCCCAGAATGTGAACACCTTATAACTGGTGGGTTGCATCTTTATGGGCTGAGCAAACTTCTGTGACTTTGGATGAAGTGCTGAGGCAGAGAAACAGAGATATGCCATGGTGGGGGCTTGGGATGGGATAAAGGCAGCATGCAGAGAACTGTCCACAGAAGTCATGCTAAACCCAGCTAGGCTGAGGGGATATGGCATGGGGCACACAAAATGGCTGCTACTACTACTTTGGGATATCAGTATCTCTTTCTCAACACTTGGTTCCAAACTCTTACTCTACCTAGATCTTCTACTGGTCTTGAGCTAGAGATCGGTAAGACACTGTTGCCACTACTGGCTCAGAGCTGTGCCATCCCCTCTAGATCAGCACCAGCAAGATGATGCCTTCCCCATTGCCTTCTCCTTCCCCCACGAACTTGGTTCTGGACTTGTGTCCTGAGTTGTCTCCAGAACCCTTGTGGCAAGGGAGTCTGAGAAACGTGCTGCTCAGCTTTCCAGCTGCTGGAGTACCAGAAGTGACCTTAGAAAGTTGAGACAGAGGTTGAGTCAGTTGGGCTTATTGTATCTGCTTCACATAGCTGACCTGAAGAGGCTTCCCTCCCAGTTCCCTTGCTTCATGACTTTGGTTGGGCAGCATTGTCTTTGAAGCTATCCCTGCACACCAGGCTCTTCTCCATGTCCAGCTCAATGAAAGAAGGAGAGAGCATCAACCTTCAGGGACTATACTGGAGACTTGTTCAACACTTAGTGCCCCTCAATTTGTTCTCTCAGCTCTTATCACAATTGCAATTACACAATAATTTAAAAAAATATTGATTTACTATCTCTGTGTTAGACCAGAGGTCTATGCAGGTAGATGCCATGCCCCTGACTTGCTCACTCCTGTTCCTAGTGCCTAGCACACACCTGGCACTGACATGTATGCACTCAATACATATTATTTATACACATGAACAGAAAAAAATGGACACTAGGGGTGATGTTTCCCTTATCTGTATATGGACATTTCATCGACATATAAGGAATAAAATCTGTATTTAACATTGCTTCTGAAAATGAGGATAGTAAAAGAAGGGTCTGGTCTAAAGTGGCTAAATCATTTCACTGAGGGAATGTGATATTTTTGGCTCCTGCTATTAACTAAGGGCTTCTATTTTTCCAGTCCTGGGCTGGAACATACATTAACGAGCCAGGCAGGTGGTCACAGACAGTATTTAAGAAGAAAAAGCAATGTGACAGTCTCCTACTCTGACTGGTCTGGGGAACTTAAAAAATATTTTGTGATGCAAGAAAATATCAAGAAAGAAGGAATGCTCTTGTTCATGAGATTTTACTGAAAGAAAACGTCAAAATAATTGGATTTAAAGGAAAAAATGACCTTTGAAATTGGGAGGCTTATTTTACTAGATCCCCTCTAAGTTCTACTCCAGTTTCAATCTAGCTGACTCTCTGAATAGCTACAGACCTTCTTCAGTATTAGGGTGGGGCCATGGTTATGTAATACTAGCTACCATTATTTGAGCTGTTTCCAGGAACTATTTTAGACATCTTCTCTTTTGTAATTCTTGGAATAGGTCTACATGGCCGGTGTCATTGATATCTTCATTTTATAAAGAAAAACACTGAGGCTTGGAAAGGTTCATGACTTGCCCAATGTCACATAGCTAGCAAGTGAGGATTTCCAATTCAGGCTAACCTGACTCCAGAGCTCAGGCTCTTAATCACTGCATAGTGGGGAGAAGAGCCCCAGGCTGCAGGACTAGCAGACCTGGGTTCAAATTTAGAGTTTTCTCTTTCTTTACTGGTTGTGTGGCTAAAAATGACTGAGCTTCAGTTGCCCAGCAGTAAAATGTAGACAACATCTTTCTTGCAGACAATGAATGTAGAACACCTAGTACACAGCACGTGTTCAATCTATAGCACTGCCTCTTTGGGAAGACCACTAGGCTAGACAGTGAAAAGATAGACTGGGATCTGGGGTGAGAAGTTATGAAGAAGCACTAAGGAGGGAAAACCCACTTGTCTGCTGATTCTCAACAGGTAGGCTGTGAGCTTTTTACCTTTTATGTACTCTTGCCCCCCCCAAATTTGCAAGTGGTGGTCATGCATTTGGAGCGTGGGGCTAATTTCAAGGTGCTTCTTTAACCATTCATCCACTGATGGACATTTAGATTTTCCTATCTTGTTTACTATGAATAATCCTGCACTAAACATGGGAGTCAGATATCTTTTTCCATATTTTGTTTTCATTTCCTTTGGATATAAACTCAGAAATGGAATTGCTGGATTATACAATAGCTCTATTTGTATTTTTTGAGGAAACACCACATTGTTTTCCATAGTGGCTGCACCAACTTACATTCCCATCAACAGTGAGCAAGGGGTCCCTTTTTCCCACTCCCTCGCCGAGACTTACCTCCTGTATTCGTGATGACAGTTTTTATTATCTCATGGTAGTTTTTATTTGCATTTTCCTGATGATTAGTGATGAGCTTCTTTTCATGTGAATTGTTTTAATTCATTTTACTTTTTTAATTATTTTGTTTTTATTTTAACTAAGGGCATTGTAAATTCTAAAGCTCTCTCTACTAATTATTGTTACTACTAGGAAGCGAATATAAAATATGTCACATAATCATGACGACTGAATCTTGAATTCCTTCCTTTGTCATTGCCCTATGAAGCCCACTTCATAGTACCTGGCACACAGTAGGTCCTCAGAAATATATGATCAACTAATCTGAAAGGATGCAGCCAGACACCTTCATTTTAAAGATGGGGGAGGGCCAGAAATTAACTTCTTCAGTCATCTTATAACATCACCGTCATTTTTTCCTGGACTTCTCTCACATCCAGACACCTACGAGGTCTTTGATTTTTAACTGCATGCACTGAGGCTGGGAGGTGAGGAGTGTGGAGAAATGGCAGAAGCTCTTGTTGTTGGCAATCCAGAGTCAGAGCAGCACATGTGTAGGCCTGGGACCTTGATTTTATTGGTTCATCCAGGTGGAACCAGATCCAGGGCCTGCTCCACACCACCCAAACAGCCAAGAGCCTGATAGGTGGACCAGTGTGTCCATGTGTAATGTCCTCAATGACTGGAGCATTGGCACAACGAGTGCTCGTGGAAGACTTCCTCTTGGAGAAATGTCATCTCTGGAGGCCAAACCACTGACCAGAAGGATGTTTAGGAGGTGTGAAATTGAACACACAGAGAGATTTATGAAGGCCGTGTGCACCAGGCCATTGATTTCTCTTTTTGCTTTAGGGACATTTTTATTCATCTGTCCACTTATTTATTCATCTCATATCTTTTGACCCTGCTCTGTGCTAGGAACTGTGAATAACAGAATGAATATATTTCTACCTCAAGGTTTCATTTACTGGGGAAGATGGACAAAGAAAGAAATAGCATATTTGGATCTCCTTGGTCCTAAGATGCTATTTAATTAACACATACTGTTAATCCAGTTACTCTAGTTTATGAGGACAAAAGAAACACTGTATTAAATGCACAAGTGCTTTTAAGACACATCCCAATTCTAGAAACATTTCACTAGGGAAGAATTTGTGGATCTTAGAATTGGGGATACAGCATTCTTGCTGGAGCATGTGACATGTGGTAAGATGAAAGTATGAACCCCAAAAAGGAAGATGGGAGAGGACTCTACCCTAGGAGAGTGTCCCTCATGAACACTAGGGATGATCCCACATGGTGACCATTTACAATCATGCTTGTATAACCGCTGTCTAAAGGCTTGGACTCTCATTCTGGGAGACAGTGCTGGGCAAACACAGACACTTTCCCTCCATGGCCTCTTTCTAACATCCAGAATCTAACTTCAGAAAGAAGCTAGGGCATAACTTAAATGGTCACTTCAGCATGTAGCTAGGCAGGCCAGGCAGCTCTCTGTAGGCATTTCAATCTCTACCTTGACGCCAGCTCTGGGAGTTCGAGCAGGTCCGAGGAGGAGAAAACGATTACCCCGGAGTTCCGCTGTGAGTTACATGCAGCACATGGTCTGTTTTAAGACCCAGTAAATGTTTCTCCCATGACCCTCTGTCATGTGCTTATCAGTGTGCTGGTTCTCTTATTAGCTCCTCCAGGTAAGCCACAAGAAATTCTCCTCACTCTGCTCTGAGTTGCTTACCGTGCTTTGGAAGTAGGATGTGGATCCCACGAAATACCACCATGCCGAGAACTCTCTGTTCAAGTCTGGCCTATGACACTTCCCTCCACGTCCTATCAGCCACAGTGACTCATGAGGGAGAAGCAGAACTTATTTTGATGCCTCAGTGCTGAGATTGAGCCCCATAGAACAATGATCTGAGAGAGATCCTTGTTCTCTGATGCTCTTGGGAGCACAGCAGCCGTGTTCTCTAGGAAAGGTAGAGACCAAAGAATCTTAGAATCCTAGGGGTGGAAGGGACTTCAAGGACCCTCTGTTAGATCTCCATTCCGTGAAGGAGGCCAGCCAGGGAGTTGCCATGTTTGGATCCTTCTGATTTGGAGAGTTCCCTGCTCATAAAGCTTAATTGGGTCATCTGGTCAGAATCTCTCAAGGCTACATCAGTGCCAGCTGGACCACATTCTTTTCAGGAGCTTGGGGTTTATTTTAGTTCATTCAGGCTCCTATAAAAAAATACCATAGGGGCGCCTGGGTGGCTCAGTGGGTTAAAGCCTCTGCCTTCGGCTCAGGTCGTGATCTCAGGGTCCTGGGATCGAGCCCCGCATCGGGCTCTCTGCTCAGCAGGGAGCCTGCTTCCTCCTCTCTCTCTCTCTGCCTGCCTCTCTGCCTACTTGTGATCTCTGTCTGTCAAATAAATAAATAAAATCTTTAAAAAAAATACCATAGACTGAGTGGCTTATAAACAACAGAAATTTATTTCTCACAATTCTGGAGGCTGAAAGTCTAAGATACGGTGATGGCAGGTTCAGTATCTGGTGATAGCCACTTCCAGGTTCAATAAATGCCTATCTTCCACATGTGTCCTCACATGGTGAAAGTGATGAGGGAGCTCTCTGGGGGTCCCTTTTAAGGACATTGATTCCATTCATGAGAGCCCCACCCTCATGACCTAATTACCTCCTAAAGGCTACATCTCTTAATACCATGCCTTGGGGGACTAAGATTCCAATACAAATTTTGTGGGGGGCCCAAAGGTTCAGTCCATTGCAGGGTCCTCTTCCAAGATTACCTGGTTATTGGCTGAATATAGCTCCTTGCAGCTATAGGACTGAGGTCCTTGCTTCCATGCTGGCTGTCAGGCTGGGTCTGATCTCAGATCCTAGAAGCTGCCCTAATTCCCTGCCATATGACCCTCTCACAACATGGCTGCTCACTTCTTCAAGATGGCAGGAGAAACTCTTGCTCCTGTTTGCTAAGATGGAGTCTTACATAACGACGTGTAATCATGGGAATGACTATGCCATCACTTTTGCTGCACTCTGTTGGCTATACACAAGTCACGGATTCCACCTGCACTCCAGGAGGGGGGAATCTGCAAGGACAGGACTAATTGAGGGTCACCTTAATGTGATCATGGATACATGATCAAGGTTATAATTTTTTAAATAGCAAAAACTCTGGAATATTGTATTTCAAAACAGAGTCTGTTGAGTAGAGCTGAGTTTCAAACATCAGAGAGTTCACCTATTTTAATTTCAGAGGACCATGGAGCTATCAAGATAGAGTTCATAGATATGAGTGGAGAACAAGTAAGAGTCAAGACTGATGGGCAAGGAGCAGAAGCTGATGACTTGATAATTTTCTCAGATAGCTTCTTGTGTTCCTGACTGTATCAGGTATCCAATGATGGATAACAAATTCCCCTAAACCACGCGATTTAAAATTCCCATAAATTACTGTTGCTCGTGGGTCTGTGCTTCAGCTGGATAGTTCTGGTTTCAGAGGCTTTCCCATCTGTCTGCCATCAGCTGAAGGTCATCCGGCAGCTCTGCTTCTGGATGTTGTTCCTCGGCCCTCCTCTACATGGTTTCCCATCCTCCAGTGGGCTAGTATGCACTTGTTCACAAAGCAGTTACAGATTTCCCAAAGGATAGTGAAGGTGTGCAGGGGTTCTTGAAGCCTAACCTTGGAACTGGGAGCCCATTGCTTTCACCACATTCCATTGGCCTAAGCAAGTCACAAGGCTAGCCCAGACAAAAAGGTCTGAGAAATTGAGCCCCTTCTTTTGATGGGAGGATTTGCAAAGTGACATGTGCAAGTGGACAGATACAGGGAAGAGTGAAGAACATTAGTAGCTATCTGCTGTTGATGGTTGAGGTTGGCTGACTTTCAGGACACTGGGGCAGGAGGGAAAGTTCGATAATTGAAAAAAATAAGGTTATAAAATACCTCATTAAATAATGTGTTATCACACTTCTCTTACACGTTTTTCTAAATCCCTAGGACCAATCTGGGAAGGACAGTGAGACGTAGAGGCCCGTTTCACCGGCCAACCTGACATAATGGCCTTTACAGGAAGACTGTAATGAGGGGATTAACCTCCAGGAAACAGATGCTCATCAATGTCTGGGAGCAGGTACAGGCTGTGGGGAGGGGGGAGAAGAGAAAGGTTTTCAATTTGTCAGCAAGTTGGGACAGCAGAGCTGGACACAATCTAGAGATTCAAATTCGGGGTTGGAAAATAGATGGATAGGTAAGATGACATTTGAATAAGTTGAGGACTGAATTTTTGTAAATTCCAAGCAACCACCATATTGTTTTTCCTGTATGTGGCTTGCAGCATTTTGCTGTGCTGGGGACACCTGTTAAGGTTCCAGTGTGATAACTTGGCAATGAGTCGGTGAGACATTTCAGTACTTTTAAAAGGTGTATTACGTTCTTTTCATAGTGCCTGGCCCATAGCAAGCTCTTAATAAGTGATAGCTATTATGTTGTTATTACTATTTTCTGCTTAGGTACAATTCTGCATATTGGATGCTTTTGGTTTTCATCATTCTCCTCACCAAGATGCTCCGTCCCCATGAGAACTGCTGTCAGTCAGGTGAGTGGAGACTCAGCTTGAGAAAGCAGCTGGGAGGGGGTGGAATGGAGGTGGTAGAGTAAGACACAATCTGTATCCTTCCTAAAAGTGGCTCTCATGGGAGAAAATTACTAATCACTGCCATTATTCTGCATCTGGTGTTAATTATTCCAGGTAAACGACACTATAAATGGAATGTTAAGTCCTTAAATTAGAGAGTTTAGGCTAGGGTGAGGGAGTTGTTAATTTTATTAGTCATTATTCAGGGCATTGAAAAGAGCAAACATTTTGATGTTAAAGGAAATCGCTAACTTTGAAGGGTTATAAGGTTGTTCTTTTGCATACCCCTGCCCTATGTTTAGAAATAGTTGTGCCCTTGCGGGTTTTATGAGTGGTTTGCTCTAACATAAGAAGGGTAAGATAAGAGGAAGGAAGGTAAGTAACATGGATGAACACATTTACATGGACTACTGCAGTAGCCCTCCACCCATATGCTACCACTTCACTCCTGTCCAATCTAGTCTGTATATGGTAGCCAGAGCGGTCCTCTTAAAATCAGATGTTGACACTTCTCATCGAAAGCAAATTTCCATTACATTGAGTAAAAGCCCAGTCCTTACTTAAGACTTCAGAGCCTGATCTGCTGGTACTCCTATCTTCAAATGCTTCGTTTGCCTGTCTCCTCTTGGTCATCTTCTTAGAGGGATTTTCCTGTGCGCCATTTTCAAAGTAGAACCTCTTTGTTATTTTGAATCTTACCCACAGTGCGTTTCCCTCTCCCAAATAGAAAGGAATGCTACCAGTGGGTAATTATTTTAGTTGTTAAATTGTACAGTGCCTCTCTATCCCACTAGACTTTATGTTCCATTTTGGAAGAAATGATATTTGTCTTCTTATTGCCTAGCAACAGAAACCCCATAGCCAGACTGTCTGGGTTCAAATCCCAGTACTCCCTATTACTAGCTGTGCACCTGATCTTGGAGCAAGTTATACAACCTCCTGATTGCTTTAATTTCCTCATTTGTAAAGTGGAGACATAGAACCTGGCCTGACCTGTGAAAGAACCTCAACTAGCATTCATTGAAAATAATCATAATTAAAATATAGTAGGAAAGAAATAAAAAAGTATTTATTATAAAGTTTTTTAAATGTAGGTAAGGGATGAGTGGGTGTTCAGAGGGGAAGTCTTTTAGGTTACAAAATCCCTGGGCATAAAACAGGAGGCCTTTATGGGGAATACAAAGACAAGTGTTGAGTCATTATCCTTATCACTGGCTGATAGACATAAAGTAACAGGTGTGGTACCTATTTTTAAGCATATTGAGACCTCAGACAGGTGGCTTGATTATTTTTATCTATCTATCATCTACCTATCTATCTATCTAACAGAAAACATTTTTTCATAGATTTTTATAAACTGAATACTGTGCAGCTGTTAAATAAATATACTTCTTGTCCTAGAGCTGTTGAGTGTGGATGTGTAGAGGAGAAACTGGTACATTTGGATGAGTGGTGCTGTTGGGGTCGGAGCCCTGTCTTGGAACACTGAGGATAGAGGGATGAACCCTGCTCAGGAAGAGAACTGCCAAGGAGCTGGATTTCCAGTATGGTAGGAATCCACTGCCTCTCTTTCCATGCCTGGATTCCTCCAGCTGCTGGGAGTATTGGTTGCTGAGGATGGTGTCGGTGTCCTTCTCTGGGGACCATCTATGGCCTCATCCTCATTCCCCACCCCCCACCCCGTTCCCATCCCAGGGAAGCCTGCATCCAGTGATATCAATATGATGAAGGCTGGGGTCCCTCTCCTCCATTTGGGGCAACTTTGAAGGATGATCCTAATTCCAGGCTGCAGGACAAGCAGCTCAGTGATTTGGGTCATATAATCTGACAGCCCTTAAGGTATGGGGAGTATTTGCATGAGAAGACTCTGTGAAGAGTTTATGGGAAGCCACAGTAGGACAATCACAATGTAAAGCTTTGGAGTAAGATTATGTCATCTACAGCAGAGAACCACATGCTGTTCAAAAAGCGTAATCTGACTCTTGATGACTTGGGAGAGCAAGTGACCCCTGTGGTCGGGATCTCTAAACACATAGAGCCCAGGGTTACAGACATGGGAAGGAAAAATGCCCCCGAGGATCACTGAGAGTGACGCAGTCATGACCTTCCTTATTTCTACCCCTGCAATGCTGGCCCCCTGGATCCTAACTACTGGGACCACATACTATATAATGATTGTTGATTTATGGTGTATCCTGGAGACCGGCACTCACTTCTTAGAAGGCATTTCCCCAAACTGGTGCTTCCTTTGTACCTTCAACAGGCCATTTCATTTATCTGTTAGGATGTAAGACTCTGGGTGGGATGGTATGGGAAAAGAGCAGTGGGTCCCATGGTCTGTGTCTATTGATACCCTTCCTTTGCTGTAGAGTGGGTAACCTGGTCCATGTTGATGTTATGAAGAATTTTATGTTAGTGGATCAATTCTTTTATAAGCTCTTAGACTGTGGTGCTGTCCTACATCTGATGGGTGAGAAAGACACATAGTCAGAGAGATGGGATTCCATCGTAAGCATCAGTATTGTACTTGGCAAATAGTCAGCACTTGGTAAATGTTAGCTACACTGATACTTTTAAAAATATATATATTTTTAAAGATTTTATTTATTTATTTGACCGACAGAGATCACAAGGAGGCGGGGCAGGGAGAAGCAGGCTCCCGCTGAGCAGAGAGCCCGACGTGGGGCTCAATCCCAGGACCCTGGAATCATGACCTGAGCTGAAGGCAGAGGCTTAACCCACTGAGCCATGCAGGTGCCCCATAGCTACACTGATACTTTATCCATCATAGGTAGCTGTCAAAATGGTAATTTGCCCTGAAGTAGGTAGAAATGATTGAATCTATCTATCCTCCCTGTGGGGTGGCTGTTAATAAATGTCTTTGTTGAGATCTTCAAACAGACAAAAATGGATAATTTAATGGTGAAGTCAATGGTTTAAAATTGCCCACTGTATTTCCAACATAAGAGACAGAGGGCTCCTGCATGAAAAGCAGCTCCAAATATTAACCTGTTTTCCTTTCTCTGGTCCAAAGTGCTAGTGATGGGCTGGACTGATCAAAATGGGGATGATACAAAGATAACATTTAGTCAAGGGGACTTATGGTCACTAAATTAATTTAAATGCTTTAGGATCCACAAATTCTTATTCAGAGTCCAAGCTATTTGGCAAATATATGAATCCATCAACGAAAAAATTCCAGGATATAGATAGATCTATATAGATATATACCTATCTATCTCTATCTATATCTATACATATTTTTTTTACTTTGAACATGTTTGGAGAGTTCCTGTGAGGAACTTAACATGAAAAGAGTCAGTGACCTGAGGGGGTTGACCTACCTGGAGTCTCTGTCTGTTGTTGGAATGGATTTTAGCTTTCATTGGTCCTGTGAAACAAACAAAAAAATTGACCATATCTAAGAATATGGAAAGCTAGGGCAATGCTTTGTCAGTTACAAAGGAAGCATTTTGTACTTGAGAACTGTGACAAATAAATAAATCATTTGTCTTCTGTCATTTTAACAGCACCTTGCCCTCTGTTTTTTTCCCTTGAATGACTTCAACATAATCCTATTGTTTTTGTTGCCAGAATCAGCACTAATGTTGGACTGGGGTTTTTAATCCATCCTATAAGATCAGGGGACATGAGGTTGGAAGAGAAACCACCCTCGCCAGCACTCTTAATTTGGCAGTGAAGGAAATTGAGTCCAGAACAGATTAGCTGGTGGCCCAAATCTATGCGTGAGTTGGCCAAGGGACTGGGATCTGAATAGGACGATGGTCTTATCTTGTCATGTGCTTTCTGCTGCATCAGTGCTACTGTTCTGTTCTAGAAGAATGGAAGGAGAAATGAGCACGGACTGAAAGGAAGAGGTGGTAGTGGAAACCACCCAAAAGGTCAGGTCCTTATTCTGGTCATACTTGCACACGACTCCCTAGTTGATGCATCAGTGCTCCATTTTGGGGGTGCAGTCAGTCATGAGGCCATCTCAGAGGGACAGTCTGTTGGCATGTCTTAATTCAGATCTCTTGACAAGAATCAAGATAATGTTATTAATAACTAGCTAATATTTTTGGAATACTGAATACGAGCCAGATGTCTACAAACTGTACCCCTTAATCCTTCATGACAGCTTTGTGAGGCGAGTGCTCTGATGATCCCATGGACGGGTAAGAAACTGAGGCACAGAAGTGAATAACTGCCCAAGGTCACCCCAGTGAAAAATAACAGGGCTGAGATACAAGTTCTGCCCTGTTGTCCCTGGGACTTTACGGAGGTTCACATTGTCACTGGTGCCCAAACAGGAGCTGAAGGGACATAGGGACAGTGAGTATACCCTGTGTCACAATGTCCCTGTGTCACAATGCCCACCCCAGACACAATTGCCAGCATACACATCTGCCCTAGAAACACAGTGTGGTGTTAAGGGACACTCCACCGGCTCTGCCCTCTTTTGCTTTCTATTTTTGATAACGAAAAACATGCACTTTTAAAGACAACTAAATACGCCGTGGGATAATTAATTCACTGTTAGATTTTTTTAAAAAAAGCAATAACAAAACAAAAAAGGAAACCAGAGTTTTAAGACATTACTAAGACAATTGGGGAGATTTAAATATGGATTGTGTATTAGAGAACACAATTAGATCCAAGTTAAATTTCTCGAGCATGTTAACTATGCCGTGGTTATGCTCCGGATCTCAGGAGTTAGAAGAACTTTGAAGTAAAGGGCCACAATGGCTGGCCCTAATTGGAGAATCTAACTGAAGGGTATAGAGGTGTTGATCATATTCTTCTTTCAATTTATTTGTACAACAGAATATTTTTCAAAATGAAAAATGGAAAAAACCCCACTTTTTATGGTTGTCACAAAAGTAAAAAAAACTTTGTTGTAGAAAATTCAGAACTCTTGTGAAGAAAAATGAGTAACAGAAACATATAATCCTGTTACCTAAAGCACTGGTTTTCAAAATTCAAAACTGCTCTTTGCAGATAGAAATAGATGTTACGTGATGACCCTGTGCTGCTCACGTTGTGTATTTGTGCTTGTGTGACTCAAACAAAAGTGCGACAGAATTATACCCGTTCTCCCTGTTTGCACTGCTGTCCACATTTCCACTCGATTTCCTTAAAAAATGCTTGATTTGCGGGGCACCTGGGTGGCTCAGTGGGTTAAGCTGCTGCCTTCGGCTCAGGTCATGATCTCAGGGTCCTGGGATCGAGTCCCGCATCGGGCTCTCTGCTCGGCAAGGAGCCTGCTTCCCTCTCTGCCTGCCCCTCCGTCTACTTGTGATCTCTCTCTGTCAA
>NW_019154098.1:10928637-11103561 GCF_002288905.1 Enhydra lutris kenyoni | reverse complement strand
AAAAAAAAAAAAAAAAAAAAAAAAAAAAAAAAGCTTGATTTGCAAACCCGCTAGGTAGTTTAAAACACATGATCCAGAATGAATTGCTGTTCGCTGGAAAGAGTCCTGGACTCCAGCTTTCCCCTCCACAAACTTCCCCTTCTCTGTTCTTTTATCTGAGGACTTCCTGAACTTCCTAGGCTAATTTAGGACAGAAACCATTTGCCTTTCCAAATCTCCATAGATTTTTTTTGACTTCATGATGCCTGGAGGCCATGTGTCTCTGGTGGGCTTGGCTGCCCTCCAGCGAAAGAACCTTTATCAAATCTTATAGAAACTATGTCCCCCTCCAGATGGCAAGCTCTTCCCTCCCCTCCCCTTCCTGCCAGCATCACCAAAACAACACAGGGCTCATTACAGGCTGATGGAAGCTTAGCAGGAAAAACCAGAGAAACAAGCCAGCATCATCCACTCTTCTCTTTAGACAGACGTATTTGCCCCCATGGATCCAATTAGGTGATTTCCAAGGAACTTGGAGAGTGAGCCCGAAAGCTGGGCCAGCATGTTTCTTGCTTCTTGATGCCCTGGTACGGCTTGAGCCATAGAGTGTCCTCAAAATATGCAGGATCAAAAGATGGAGTAGAACAGCAAGATTACACAAATGCTCCATGGCAAATATGGGGGGGATGACTAATCCCAGCTCTCTTTACATGTCTAAAGGTGGCCCCAGCACAGAGGAGGGTTTCTTCTTCCCTTCCTCCCTCCCCTCCCCCTTCCTCTCCTTCCCTCTTACCCTTTTCTCTTCTTCCACCTTCCCCCTTCCTCTCCTTCCCCCCCTTCCTCCTTTCCCCCTCCCTCCCTTCCTTCCTTCCTATCTTCCTCTCTCTTCTTTCTTTCTTTCTTTCTTTCTTTCTTTCTTTCTTTCTTTCTTTCTTTCTTTCTTTCTCTCTCCCTCCCTCTCTCCCACCCTCCCTCCCTCCCTTCTTTCCTTCTTTCTTCCCCTCCCTCCCTCTTTCTCTTTCTTCCGATCTTTCTTCCAGTCTTCCTTCCTTCCTTCCTTTCTTTCTCTCTTCCTTCTTTTCTTTCTCTTTTCCTTCCTTCCTTCCTTCCTTCCTTCCTCTCTTTCTTTTTTCTTTCTTCCTGTCTTTCTTTTAGAACATAGCTTGACATCCTGTATTCTCTCACTGTGGCAACCATCCCATTCAATTATCATTACTTGCCTTTTCTGCTAATGTGTAGGTTTGGGGAAAGGAGGGACGCTGTGAATGGCCCCCTGCCCCATATTCTGAATACCTAACACAGATTCAAGTCATTTGTCAAATGGAAAAATGAATGAGTCTTGGATGTAGTGACACATTTTCAAGGATATATAAAGAAACACAGGCCACCAGGAGATTTTGCAGCACCAGCTAGCAGAATAAAGGGGAGAGAAGTGCTAACTAAACATTGCTCTCCTCAAGCAGAGTGCTCATGATGATCCTTTCCCTTTCCATTTGCAGGCCCCTCTGGGTTTGCTCAACAGAAACATTTTGATGGGCACAAACTTTCAGGAGTGAGCACTGGTCATGGTCCTAGCTTTCTCCATCATAACCTTGACTCTAGTCCCAAACTCTGGTCTTTACATAGACATGGCAAGAATTGGTTGATGCTGTGGAATAAACTATATTGTGGTGGTTAATTGATGGTTTAGGCAAGAGAGTGTACATGCAGGCTTGCGCGCGTGCACGTGCGCACGTGCACACACACACACACACACACACACACACACACACACTGAACAGAAAGACAAATAATGTATCTGTATATCTTCTTCAAGGGACTTTGAGGCCTTCCAGTTGTGGTGGCTTGAAGAGACAGGATAATCCTCTTGGCCAAAAACAAGTATGAAACTGACAAAAATCATCAAACAGTCCATTTCAGGGCTCTGAAAACCAACCATAGACAGACAAGAAATTGAGAAGTTTATTTTTTGACAGCTTTATTGAGATGTCATTTACATATCATAAAGTTAACCTGTTTAAAGCCTTGGATGTAGTAATTGTTTTTGGCACGTGGATGGAATTGTACAAGAGAAATGTTGATTTTGAAAGCCTGTACACTTGGCAAAGAGGGTGTGAGTCGGTGGCCTTCTCACCTGGAGCTGCCCCCTGGGCTCCTCCAGTTTGGGGGTGGCCTCAAACACCTACAGCTCTGCTGAAACAGGGGCCGTGTGAGTTGGGACCGTGGCTGAACACCTGTCCTGTGCCAAGGGACAGCTGCAGACGTAAATGGATAAGGAAACTGCACCATTATTTTATGAGCCACAAAGAAGGAAAACAAAATCCCATTAATGAAATCTGACATTGATTGCATGATGCCTCTGGATTTCAGAGATGTTAAAGTGTGGATCTTGGAATGGGTGGAATTGCGGTATGGAATCACAGTCAAGAACACGGAAGGGTCAGAGGAGCCTGACTCTGAGTTACCTGCAGGACAGACCAGTGGAGATGTTGCACAAGTGGTCCAAAGCTCAGAAAGGCAACCTCAAGTTTGGATACAGAGTTGGTATGTCACCTAGAGGGTTTTTTTTGAACCATAGGTGAGGCTAGGACAACCCAGGGGAATGTGGGGAGCAGGATCTAACACTAACCGTTACTGCCACTCCCACCCCCAGCATCCTGCAAATTGGGACAACCAAAAGTTTCTGTAGATGCTGCCAAATGTCCTTGAGGGGTAAATTTGCCCCTGCCCCATTCTTTTTGAGAACTACTGGGGTAGAGGGAGACAAGAAGAAGGAAGAATGAGCCCCGGGGATGCTAACGTATAAAAGAAACCTACATAGTGGACACACAGAGACTGAGAAGGAACTTGGTGTTGATTAAAAAATGGCATGCTGAGTTTGTTTCCTGTGTTTTCATTTCACCTGGCATGGGTTTTCTGGCCTTACAGTGAACAAGCGGTGCTGCATTTCAGTTAGTGGTCTGGAGCCTGCTTCCAGGTGCCACTTCCCAAGCTTGACCACCCATGGCTACATGGCCCTAACCACTGTCCAGCTGCACAGCCTTGACTACCCAGCATTGCATGGCCTTGACCACTGTCCAGTCGCATGGTCATGACCACCCATGGCTGCATAATCTAGACCACTGTCCAGTCGCATGGTCGTGACCACCCATGGCTGCATAATCTGGACCACTGTCCAGTCGCATGGTTGTGACCACCCATGGCCGCCCATGGGAAGGCCATGACGATGTGATCCTACATATGAATGTATTATTAGCCATTGTAATAATGGCTATGAAGGAAACCTACTCCTGATACCCTCGAAAATCACCATTAATCCTCAGTTCTGTGAATAACCTATATTTAAGTGACTTCATGACCTCTCAGGATTGACTTGCTGATATGGTGCCTCTGTCAGTGAATTTCAGAGGATGCATGCCATGCATAGGAGGGAAGCTTTGGAGATAGAGTGCCCCACTTATGAGTCTTGTGACCTTGGCTGAGCTCCTCAGTCTAATCTGGGATAAGCCTAAACAGGGATATAATAGTATACCATCCATATAATAGGATTGTTGGGAGGCATAGATGAGACAACTGAAGAGATGTGCTCAGACCAGAGCCAAGAATGTAGTCTGTATCCAGTCAATGCTGTGCAACTAGAAGGGTCTTAGAGCACATTGCTAAGGACTGGGGTCCGGAGTGGGTGGCAGGCAGGGGATAACCTAGACAATAGGCATGGGATTGAATTTCTCAGCAGAGCTATTTGACCAGGCTCCTCATACAGACAGTGAATCAGGGCAGAGTGTTTGAGACAAGAGAATATGATGGGCTTGGAGCCAGGGAGGAGAAGCTATCAAGACGTTGCAGGCAGGCTGGGTGGAGCTATGTGCAACAAGAGTATTGAGGAGACGACAAGGAAGGACAAGTCAGCTTGCAGAGAACCAGCAGTGACGCTGTGAGACAATGAGGGGGGACAGCTCCAGCCAGAGGTATATGTGGGCAAGGAGTGATCCAGATTCAGTGGCTTAAGGGGATGGTGCCTATAGGGATGGTGAAAGGAGGACACATTTCAGATAGAGCTAGTAGGTAAGAATGGGGCCTAAGGAGTTTGGAGTAAGAAGTCTGGATAGGCACAGGATCAGCAATGATGGTGTTCAATCAGGGTAAATGCCCGGGGCAAGGCAAGTGTAAGGGTGGGAGTTGTTACTTTGACTGATCATGGAAATCATGCAAGGGACAAGCACACAATGATAGGAGGAGGCAGCCAGACTGGGAGCACCTGGAGGGGCCAAAAGGGCCAGCAGCTCTGGGACAAGAGAGAGGGTGAGCTCTGGGGGGCTGGGTCTAGGACTGAGGCTGTTTCAGCATGGGAAGGGACCTGGAGGAAGCAAAGACTCAACCAGCTTTGGGGTCAACTCCCAACACAATCCCACCTTATGCTCAGTGCTCAAAAAAAGCTGGCAATGGAATGAAGAAACCATAGACGGACTAGGTAACATAGGTCTTGCTTTTCTCATTTTATAGATGATCAGAGACAGTGTTTTGCTCAAGGTCGCAGGGCAAGAAAATGGTGGGGCCAAGACTCAAACGCAGGTCCCCAGAGTCCTGGCCTGGGGCTCTTTCCTTTGAGCACATTGTGGTTCCCTTAGGATTTGTTGTCTGGCCCCTGACTCAGAGACAACCTCCCATCCTCCTGACAGACTATGGGAAGGCAAAACAGTGCTGGGTCAAAGGGGTTCTCAGCTCTAATTCTACTTTTCCATGTACAAGGTGTGCCGTCTGGGCAAAAATGTTTTCCTCAAAATCTTGTCACTTCCTCTGTCACATGGGAATGATTCCATTTATGTAGCAGGATCTGGCAGCCAGCTAGAACGCAAACCCTGTGAGGGCAGGGACTTTCCCCACTGCTCTGTGTCCCTCACCAGCTCCTAGAACAGTGCCTGGTCCTTGCTCCAGTCAACCTTAGTTGAGCACCCCGCACTTTAGGGTTTTGTTCCCAAATTCGACCACAAGATGGCAGCAAAGGAAAGCAGGTCCCAATGACACGGCCCTGGCAGTTCCAAAGGCCTCTCAGACTTCTAGGCTGCTGGTCTCCCAGAGTTAGGGATGGGAGGGCTCTCACTGCTCCATGAGCACCCCTGACCTGGGGGCTGTGCAGAGCCTAATCACTACGCTGTCTGAAGCGGCCTGGTGCTGCTCACATGTGAAAGGTCAGCTTTCTGACCTTGGTCTTGTGGAGCCTTCAACGGGAGCTTGTGTTTTAACTGGTCCCCACTGTGGTGTTGCGGGTGGGGACGAGGTCAGACTGGGATTGTGGGCTAGATGCCCACATGGGGAATGTCATCGCGGCTTATATGGATTGATTACAGATCTTTACACCATCATCTCATTTGGAGTCAGGTGTCACTATTATGGCCATGTCCTTCAGGTTTCAACTCAAATATTTGTTCCTCCATGGTGACTCCCCTTATTTAAAGTAGCCCCCGCTTTCTACCTCACTTCTTCAAGGCGCTCACCTATATCAGGTGCAATTTTGTTTTTACTTTCTAAGTTGCTATTGTGTGTCTGTGGTTCTCAACTCACGAGGACTTTAGGAAAGAGTCGGTCATGATTCTCATGGTATTTCCAGAGGTAGAGTGGCTCCTGGCACACACAGAAGTGCCCAGACGAGAAACAGTGAGTGTGGCTCATGGTCCCCGGTGTGTGGCCATCACTCTTTTTTCTTTTTAATTTTTTATTTCTTTTCAGCGTAACAGTATTCATTGTTTTTGCACCACACCCAGTGCTCCATGCAATCCGTGCCCTCTCTAATACCCATCATCTGGTTCCCCCAACCCCCCACCCCCCGCCCCTTCAAAACCCTCAGATTGTTTTTCAGAGTCACTCTTGATTGTGACACCATGAACTTTCCGGTGGGAGCATGGATCCCATTGTTCTCTGGGCATTCATTTGTCTCTTGTTCTGCTCCCCAGGGGTCTGCAAGCTCAGGGAGGGAAGACCACCCCTATATTACTCAGTTCCCTGACTCTGGTTTCTTGCAGAGTGCCTGGCACATGACATGGCCCAAACACATTTGGGGGCTGAATTTGGCAAGGACTTGTTAAGGTAGACATGGTCAAGGTTGGGTCTGGATGATCTTACACTTTTCTCTCCTTCCTTCCTTCCTTCCTTCTCTCTATTCCTTCCCTCCTTCCTTTCTTTTCCATTTTTTAAAACAAATTAGTATAGTTGACATACAATGTTACATTAGTTTCAGATGTACAACTTAGAGATTTGATAAATTTATTCATTATGCTATGCTCAGCACAAGTGTGGCTACCATCTCTCTGGTTACATCACTACTATAATATCATTGATGGTATTCCCTGTGATGTACCTTTTATTCCCATGAATTATTCATTCCATAACTGAAAGCCTGTATCTCCCACTCCCTTTCCTTTTTACACCCCTCTCCTTCCCCCCGGCAACCATAAGTTTGTTCTCTGTATTTATAAGGTCTGCTTCTGCTTTTTATTTTATTTCTTTCTTTTTTTTTTGATTCCACTTATGAGTGGAATCATACGGTATTTGTCTCTCTCAGTCTGACTTATTTTACTTAGCATAATATGTTCTAGGTCCATCCATGTTGTCTCAAATGGCAGGATATCATCCTTTTTTATGACTGTGTAATAGTCCAATGTGCATACACACCAGTTTTCCTTATCAATTTGTCTATTTGTGAACACTTGTGTTGTTTCCGTATTTTGGTTATTGCAAGTAATGTTACAATGAACAAAAGCCTATGCTTCCTTTTCTATCCAGGGTTGATCCCCACACTCCTGGAGAGGTTCTGGGAACCAGAAGAGCATCCACCTGCCAGCCTTCACGGGAAACTCGCCTCTGGACCAGTTTGCTCTCGTCCTGGCTCAGGAGCTAAGCAGCTGGGCGTGGTTACTGGTGGCTTTCTACAAAGGATCATGTTGAACTGACATACGAATCTCATGAGAGAGAGACAGCTAGCCCCTTTCTACATATGGGAAACTGAGGCTTGGAAATATTAAGTAACTATCCCGAACATCGCCGCTCAGAAGAGGTGAAAGCAACCTTTGAACCTGGGACTCCATTGCCTCTGAGTGCAGATGTGAGGCGAGGTGAAAAAGATAAACAGAAGAATTCTGACTTCTGCTCAGTCTCTCTTTTCTTGGCTCCTTTTACTGTGTCTCTTAACCTTACCTCAATTTTATTATCTGCAATTTTGGTCTCCAAAGAGGATTCAGATCTTCCTGTCTCTCAAGCATTTTCATCAAGATCCCGCACTCCCTGTAATTGGTAGTTACGTGCACACTTGAAATAGCCTTCCTTCTCCCCTGCCTGCTCTCTGTCTGTCCCCTTTTTCTGTGCTGGGCAGGAGTGCTCTGCCAGCTCCCAGCCTCCTCGGCGACTGGATTCAGGTGCCCCAGGCTTTCCTGTTCCCTGCTGATCCCCTGGCCCCTCCCCTCAGGGAGCTTAGCCTTGGGTGGCCCAGGCCAGCCTCCCTTCCTGCTTGTGGCTCTGCAGCTAGCGGCATTTCCTCTGCGGCTCTGGAGGTGTGCCAAGCGGACCCCATGCTGCTCTCCGCAGTCTCTCTGCCCAGCCCGCACACAATGGGTGGAGAAAAAGAAATGAAATTGCGGCCAGCCGAGAGCGAATTTAATGAGCAGGGGAAAGACTGCAATCTGAGACTGAGGCTTGAGCTAAATGGGGCTGTGGGATCTTAAAGCAACAAAGAAAATGAACAGCCTGAGCACAGCGAAGGGTAACAGAACCCAGAAGCCCTGGACTGTGGCCAGGGACCATCTTGAACATGCAAGGTTGCCTCTGAAGGAGATGCTGGCTTGGGCTCTCACCGAGGACAGGGACTGGGGCTCCAAGTCCAGGGTGGGGTGAGTTATCTACATTCTTTCCTCAGCTCCCCTGCTCTCGCGCCCAGGATGCCTCCTTGGAAGACTTTTTGGATTCATATGTCATCCATATGGTTGGAAGACTGTCATGGATGGTGTAGAACACTCTGCCTGTCTTCCCCATCCGCTAGCTCTCCCTGTTCCCAAGAGGAAAGAAGGGTCGCCACTTGAGTGAGTTCAGGACGCCCACTGGGCAATGACTGACTAGCTGCAGAGTGACATCCATAATGCAAGAGCTTATTCTCTAGTCTTTTCTGAGACTTTCTGTCCCACTCCATGTGGCAAATTTGGTCAGCTGAACCAGGACCCGCCCCTAAGCCCCTTCCAGTTTGAGATCTGGCTGTCTCTTTCTTCTGTCATTCTGCCCTACTCTGCTGGTCCCCACATTTCCACTGTTTGGAGAAGCAGGAGGCTAGATGTTAAAGCTGCCAGTACACCCCAACTTTACCCAGAGAGCAGTCCTCTGGGGTCACTGCCTGCTAGGCCAGCGACTAAGAAATCAGTACTGTGACTCCTCTGCTGCTATGATGTGTGTGTGTGTGTGTGTGCACATGTGTGTGTGTGCACACACATGTTGACAAAGACTTTCCTTGACTACAATTTCTTAGGGCTCCTCTGAGCCCTCTTCTCAACTGGGACTCCACCTCGACAGTTGGTGTCTGTCCTGTCTTTGCTGCATCTGCATAGGGAAGGGTTAGCAAGATTCCTGCTAAGTTATCACTGTCATCCTTGATAACTGATCGGGTTCCTCCATTCCACACTTGTGTCTATGTTCTCAGCTGGCCTCTGGCAAGAACATTTTTATGTCAGCTTTGCAGAAACCCTCCTGCCCAACCCCCCGTCCCCACCCCCCCAGCCCTTCACATTCCTTGGTTGTAAATCCTCACCTGTCTTGCCCTGTTTGGAGTGGAGTCCCATCTCTCTCTCTCCCTATTGCAATAGTCTTGAATAAAGCCTTCCTTACCATTTTAATACATGTTAGAATAATTTTCCTTTAATAGCGTGTGTGCGTGTGTTAAGTCTGTGTAGACAGTTTTCTCAGCTTGTCCTTGGGGAGAAAGGGGAAAAGCAAAAGACAGGATTAGGGCACCTCTGGGTCCTCTGCTCTAAGAACATTATTTTGAAATTCAAATATATTCAAATAATTCTAACAGGTCACACCGATCTGTACAGTGCAAGTTCCATGAAAGGTGGGAGCTGTAGTTTTGTTTGCCATTACATCCTCACTACCTAGAAGAGAATGAATACTTATTTGAAGAGAGAATAACTATATGTCCAAGGGCCAACAAAAAGGGTGGAGTGCCAGCTGGGCGTGGGGGGGGGTTGGGTGGTCCATGGTGTTTTTGCAGATGGGACAATATGGGGTACTGTCAGGCATGGGGTGACCTGAGCATAAATTGGACGTGGTCCTCCTTCCTGGCAGTTACAGTCTAGTGGGAGAAAGTCAACAATGAAACAAGCAATGATGCAAAGTCTGGCAATGTTGTATAGGCAAAGGACAGCAAGATTGGAAGCCCACATGACTACAGCTAATCCAGTGTAGCAGGGTGGACGAGGAGGGTGCCCCAGAGGAATTAACTTCTGGGGTAAATCTTGGACCCAGTGTCAGCAGCCCAGGGAAAGGAGTGAAAGTACAAAGAAAGCAGGGAGCGATCCTAGCAGATTAGAGGGAATGGAGTGGTTTCTGTCTTCCTGAGGCATGGAAGGAGGGTTTGAATAGAGAGATGGCTGGAGAGGGGTCTGGGACCAGGTCTGGAAGGGCTTTCTGGAGAGTTTGGGCTATATCCTCTGAGCAGGCATACCTGGATTCTATTCATTTACATGTTCTCTCCTGTGTTCGTTTAGTGGTTCGTTTGCTCATTCATTCATTCATTCATTCAACAAATGAGGTTGAGGACCTACCATGGCTAGCCGCTGCATTAGCCACAGTGTTAGGAGCAAGAACATGACATGGTCCTAGTCTCAAAGAACCTTGAGCTGCCATCAATTAGTTATTTGGGCTCTGCCCCTCCAATGTATCCATTCCTATATGAGGTCTGGATGCTATTGGCCTTGATATTGGCCAAGGTACTGTTTTCAGTGGTTGGATTCTCTATAAGAGATTGATTCCTTCTATTTAAGCAAGGGAGACTCAGAACATTATATTTTAAGCTATTAATGTGAACTATGATCTCATCTGTAATTAGCAGATGGGGAAGTCACAGACAATTAGCAGTAAAGTGTGAGAGCATATACACCTGGGCTGAGAAGCAGTGGGGTGAATTACAGTGCACACTGGAGAGCTGGAGAGGACAGGCCTGCTGGGCTGGCTGTCGGTGTTAACTTGGCACCACTGTCACCATCTTCTAAGGTCTTCTCTGCATCACAGAGAAACCAGGGGCTGCACCCCAAAATTGCCTTCCCCATGCAGTTCTGGGCTATCGTTTACTAAGATGCACAGTGTTTAAGGGATTTGGGGTCTGCTCCAGGAAAATAAGCGATCACAAAGTGGTAATAGTTTGCACAGGCTCTGTATGGGCAACATGTGGATGAGTTTGCAATACAGTTCACCTGGCCCCAAAGTCCACGCACTTAACCACTAGATGACACGGTTTTACTGGCTTCCAAGAAGGTAGGCTTAAAGTCTAACAGTTATTATGGGAGGAGAAACCAGCCTATTCACTGCAGGTTCTTAATCAGGAATAATTCTGTGTGTGTGTGTGTGTGTGTGTGGTCTGTGTTGTTGTGTCAGTAAGGGAAGCAGAAGGAGGAAGGAGAAGGGGAAGGGAGCTTAGAGAACCAGTTGGATGGGCCACAGCTGAGCTGGGATTCAGGGACATGCTTTCAGGGCCACAGGGCAAAAAGAAGCTAGAGGAATGGAAGATGGCTCCTTCACAAACCATTTGACCAGAAGCTCATGGGCATCCAGGTGATGGTGCCTGGAAACACTTGGATGTCTGATTTCCTAGTTCAGGAGAGGTCTGGGCTTACTGTCTAGGTTTGAGAATCATCAGCAGAGGTGTGGATGATGTCATGGGAAGTTTATGATGGATCTGGGCAGAGTGGAAGGGAAGAAGGCAGCTTAGGCTCAGAGAATCAGACAACTGCTCTAAGAAGCTTGACTGAGGTCGGAGAGGCCAAAGTAACGCCAGCAAGGGTGGGCTGTGGCTGCGAATAGCAAGGGAGGCCAGTGGTCCACAGGGAGGGAGTAGTGGCCTGGGTCAAAATCTCCATCAGGGTCAAGCATCATGACTGTATTTCCAGCTTGGACCTTTCCTCTGATCTCCATTCTCAGATCCAGTGGACAGTAGACATCTCAGCTGCACCTGTCTGAGAGCAAACCTGTGCCCGCCCCCCTCTCTACCCAAACTTGGTTCCTCTTTTCGTCCTCTGTATCTCAACACCCCTTCTAGTTCCCTAGGCCTCAAACCTTGGGAATCACCCTGGCCTCTTCTCTTCTATATCTTGCATCCAATCCATCATAAATATCATGAACTCAGTGCTAATATATCCAGATATACCCAGAATCTGACCACTTCTCACCCCCACAGCTACCAGCCTGGTGCAGGCACATCAGTGGCTCACAGTTATTTTACTGGTCTCCTGACTCGTCACGTTGCTTCCACCCTTGTCCCTAAGCTGTATCGCAACATGGCGGACAGATGCTACCTCAAAAGCTTAAACCCAAACATGTGGCTCTTTTGCTCCAAACCCTTCGCTGGCAGCCCATCTCATTTGGAGGAAAGTCCTTAGAGTTGAGGAGGCCAGATGGTGTGGGCAGGTGAGGCAGTCTCTTTCTGACCCAGCTGCTGAGGGATTTGTTTCAAACCTCAGGATTTGCCCAGTTGCCTGCCTTCTTACCCATGCCTTCACCAAATACAAGTGAACAATCCCAAGTACAGGTCTTCTGAACAAAAGAGATATATTATTTTCAATGAAGACTATATTTATTTCAACAGGAATGTGGGAAGTGTCAGGGGAGATAAGTCCCCGTTTGTGAGGTCTTCTATAGATAGCGGGGGTTTCCCTTGCTAGGTCCGCATACTCATCAAAGACCACCCTGCAGCCCCCAAGTGCCACCAAGAGAGGGCACTTCTCTCAGAGACTGGTGCCCAAGGGAAGGTGTTCCAAAGGGTCCATAACCTGGGCAACTTCAACAGTTTCTTTTTGGGCTAGTTTGGTCATTTCTGCAGAATAGCAAGCTGTCACTCAAAAGATCCTGTCTGTTGTTTGCTGGTTGCTTCTGGCATATAATTGAACTGCCCCTCCAGTTGTTAATAATCTCTACCCACTGGGGATGGTGAAGGTGGCTCATGGTGGGACTTGAGGTGTTAAGGAAAGGTGGGAGGTTGGCTGTTGGCATTTGTAATAATCACCAGTTTGAACAAGTTGTATAGGAGGGAAGGAGTTAAGACGAGTGACAAGAACTGCTTTCCAAGGAACAGCATTTCCTTATTTTTCTCATATTGCTGAAATGTTTTTTTGGATTGAGAACCTTAACCACTCTCCCGGTTATAGAGGAAGCATGAGTGTGCTGGACAAGTCCTTTGAAGTGGCAGGTGTCCTGTATATGTATGTGTCTTGGGGGTGGTGCAGTGGTACTAATCCTTGGACACAGGCCTTGCAGAGTTCCTCTGTGAGGGGGCTGGGGTGGAGCTCTGAAGGAGTATATAGGAAGAGTTCAGTATGGATTGTTCTGCTAGGTTCTTTCTAAAAGTCTTCTGTGCAAAAAGAGAAACACCACCCTAATGGAATAGCTTGGGAATTTCTAGTCCTTCGGATTATAAGGAGAATTTGGTACATACCATAATGAATTGAAAATTTTATCGTACATCTAGCTGGGATCAGCATTCTTCCCCTGAAAGGCACAGTTTTTCGGAAAATACTTTAAGTACCCTAGAGCTAAGAACTTTGGAGGTGAGATAGTTGACTGGAGCTCAAACAAATGAATTAAAAATGACTTGTCAGGGCCGGCTCCTGGCCCCTACTCTGACCTCAGCTCACCCACAGTCACTCTCCCTAACTCTGCTTCAGTTCCAGGCCTCATATGTCCTGCCGCAGGGCCCTAGAACCTGTTCTTGAAAGGGAGAGGGAGGGAGGAGTGAGGAAGGGCTGAGAAGGGAAGAGAAGGGCGAGCAAATAGGGTGATGAGGGAAGTCTGGGTGGATGGGAAGTGCACTGGGAGGTGCGGTTAAAAGACTCTTTAAGAGGGGAGATACTTAATATTTCTTTTGAAGTTAATTTTTATTTCAGGAGTGTTAACCACTCCTTTGTCTTCTGTCTCTAAATTTTCAGCCTATTTTATGCATGGACGCTTTCCGCAGGTTGTGTGTGTGAGTGTATGTATGTGTGTGGGGAAGTGTATATGCATGTGAGTGTGTGTGCAAGTGTATGTGCATGTGTTTAGTAAGTGTATGTGTACACAAGTGGTGGATGTTAGTATAAGTACATGTAAATGTGTGTGGAAATGTATGTGCGTGCAAGTGTGTGTGTATGGAGATGTATGTGCATGTGCTGAAGTGTATGTGCATATGAGTGTATATGGGTGTGTGTGTGTGGAAGTGAGTGGGTATATGGGTGTGTGGGTGTGTGAGCATATATGCATGTGAGTGTGTGTTAAGTATATATGCATGTGTGTGTATGTGGAAGTGTACGTGCATGTGAGCGTGTGTGGGTGTGGAAGTGTATAGGCATGTGAGAGTGTGGGTGTGTGTGAGTGTATATGTACATACATGCGTGTAAGTGTGCATGCATATAAGTGGGTGGTTGTGAGTGGGTGAGTATATGTGCACATGTGTGGAAGTGTCTGTGCATGTGAGTGTGTATGGGTGTGTATGGAAGTGTTATGTGTTTGTATGTGTGTCTGCATGTGCATGTTTACACAAACCGAGGAGGGGCCGAGTTTCGGGTTGGGTCCCAATGGCGTGGAGCAGAGATGGACTGTGGAGCAGTGGGCACCAGAAGTAGGGTTATGATGAGCATTGTGGGGGCTGGAAGTAGGGTTATGACGAGGGTTGTGGGGGCTGCAGGCACCGTGGGCCTCCAGGGGACTTCGAGCCAACCTCATTTAGGCTCGTGGGGTGGGGAGAATCTATGGTGACAGGGTGGCCTTATTTATAGTGAGCAAAGGAGAGGAGGTCAGAGTGTTCACGTGGAGTCAAAGGACATGAGACTGGGATCTGGTTCTCTGCACTGGCTCTATTTCGACTTCTGCTTGTTGAATCTTGGCCAAACGTGTCTCCCCACTTTTGGCTTTCATTTTCATATGTGCGAAATCAAGTCTTTGGACCATGTACAATCTTTAAGCTCTTTCCAGTTTTAATGCTGTAATTTTTAGAGTTTTTAAAAAATTTATTTTTATTAATTTTCATGAGCCCTGGATTGCTGGAACATTGAGATAATCAAATTTCTCCCCGAGAGTTGTCATGAAGATCAACTGAAATCATTTTTGGAAATGGACTTTACAAACTGTAAAGCACTCTGAAAATGGTTCTCATTACCATTATTGTTACAATCATGTCAAGATAGGAGTCAGTGTATTACGAAAGAACCATATTTGAAATTATTTCCAAACAGAAGCTGATTGCACTCGAGTCAAGCTGTCTGTTTTTATAAAAGGAAAAGACAGGGGCATGGCGTTGACTCAGATCACTCATCAGAATGGTGACTCTCGGAATGACAATATTATCTTCCTGCGGCCAGAGGGGCAGGATGGCGGCGGGAGGTGTGTGGCTGACATGCAATTAATAATTCAGATTGGCACAGGGCACTGTTCTGCAGGGAACCCTGCCCCCAGTAACTCATCAATAAAATATTGGGTTCAGTTGTTTGGAGCCCACAGCTCATCTGAGAGCAACGTTCTCACTTGGAAATGCTGGTTGGCACAGGAAGCAGAGTGTCAGAAAAGCCTGCGGGTCTGGAATAAAAATGTCAGGGGAGGAAATGAGTCTCCGGCACTCCTTCTCTCACTGCATCCAAAAGGGCAGCCTTGAAATCTGGGTCAGCAGTGGGGACTGCGTTGTTGGGAAAATGCTGCGTTGGGGCAGGGGAACGCCACGCACCCTGTCGAGCCGACCCCCTTGCTGAGGTGTCCACCTCTATCCTGGGAGTGGTCCAGACCCTCTGGCTCAGGGTGTAATCTCCAGGGGTCCAGTGAAATCCTTTGCATGCCTTTAAGGCAATCCACATTCTTTACTTTTGCTGAATTATCCATTTTTTCATGATTAAAGTAACATACTTTCCTTAAAGCCAATTTTATAAATGTGGACAAATAACCAAGACTTAAAGATAAAGGTGAAGGACAGATGCCCTTCAGAAAAGCCGTTGTGTGTAATAATAGCAACAAGCTGTGCTGGGTGGGGCAGAGGGCCAGGCTGCTGGGCGAGGAGACGCCTTGTCACGTGTTGTCCACACGGCAGCCTTGTGAGGCGGTGTGAGGCGTTGAGGACCATCGTTTATCGACACTTCAAATCCCGCAGTGCTCTAAAAACTGATGTTTGTTTTATGATGAATTTGGGGGCAAAACACGCCCTGAAGTGAGTCCTATTTACAGACTCTAGTTAGGCTACTTGGTGTGAATATTCGTGTATTGTGAGAACATTTTTATGAACAGATTTAATTACTGCCTCAGACCCCTCTGGGGATGTTCCCTAGTACATGATATTTTAACCATGGTTCTCAAATCTAAAAACTTCAAAATTCTGAATCACAGCGGTTTCTGTGACTATCCCCACGCTGCAGGGGAAGAATCTTTGGTGCACAGTTGATGCTGCTGATGCAACACCTTATCACCGACAGGTGGGGGATGCGAACCTCAGTCTGCACACCTGGAGGAATGGAGCTCAGAGCTCTCATCGCTGCGTGTAAGGACCTTTTCCACATCACACCCCACCGAGAGAATGAGAAGCTGTCTGACCTCTTGGGGGACGGGGAGGCTGATTAGGATCAGGGCAGTGGTGCTGGGTTGTCCTGCCTGCTGCTGTTCCAGACTTCTGCCCTGGTCCACCTGTCTTCTCAGCCTTCAGGCTGTTGACAGAGGGTCTGCTCATACTTTCAACTCTCATTCAATGAATATTATGCAGCCGCCGAAGGGCTGGGCAGTGATGCTTCAGGGCAGGACTCTGGAACAAGATCTCCTGGGCTTGAATGCTATCACCCCTATTTTCCAGCTTTAAGACCTTTACCAGGGAAGCTGCTCAGATCTCTGAGCCTCAGTTTCTTCATCTGTGAAATGGGGATGATAACACATTACTAACTTCCAACCGAGAACAGCTATGCTCACGTGGTCCCTAAGAAGAAGGGAAGGAGTGGAGATGGTGTGGAGCATTTTTGAGCTCCCGGCCATCCACCTGACTTTATGGGAGGGCAGAATGGGAGGCAATAGGTTCTCAGATCCAGCCCTTGGAGGAATGCCTTACCTCTTCTCTAAGAAGGGCTGTGCTCATCTCACAGGAAGCTGTGCATCATTTACACAGGCTGAAAAACGTGGTTGGGGGGCAACTGGGATCAGCATCTAGAAGATGTCAAGACTGTCAAGAACACAGAGCTATCAAGAAAGCCCCTGTCTTGGGCTTGAACACATGGAGACTAAGCAGTCCCTATTCTGTTTCTGTTTGTATTTCCCTGTTTGGTGCACGGTTCCCTCTGCCAGAGTTTACACTTGGCATTAACAAGATCAAACCTAAAACTGTCACAAGCAGAATCCAGTGGGGGACACATGAGTTTGAAGCCCCTGGTTGGAATATTATGCCGGGTTTGTTTCTGAGTTATACCGGGTTTCTAGAAATCATGTGACATTTGAAGTTCTTTTAATAAATGAGATCAACAGACCAAGAAGCAGGCAAAGAGAAAACATTATCTCTAATACCAGGAAGGCTGCCTTTCTTCGCCGCCCCTCTAGCCTTATACAAGGCCCAAGAAATGGCGTGCTTCTTAGCTAGTCAACCACAGGCCAGCTTCCTGGCTCTGTCTCTTACTCTTTACCCTTTATGGGAAGACTGAGTACCTACCAGTGCCACAGAATGGGCTGACCCAGGGGCAGGGACTCAGTGATTTGGGGCTGTAGAGGAGCAGAGGCCAGAAGCCAACCTGGTAGGGTTCTTGATGATCAAATGAAGATATTTGGCACCATCTTGCCCTGTTGCTCCTCTGTTTGATAGAGCCTGGTTGGAGCCACACCTTCCAAACTCAGGATGGGGTCTCCATCACCTCCATCTGTTTCATTTCAGACCCTGTCATCACTGAGCCAGGGACAGGTTCTGGGTGAAGTTTGACAGCAGCAGCCCCACCATCACCCCTAAATTGGCAGCACGAGACGGGGGCTGGCCCAATGCCTCCTACCTTGGTTTCTGCCCAGTTATCTTGCTTAGAACCACATTCTGCTTCTAGTCCAGGGACTCTGTCCTAAGTCCTAGCCCAGGGTTTAGGGACAATGTCTATGCTTGGTAAACTCTCTCCTTGGGGCTGGATCCATCTCCCCACAGCCTGTCTGCTTCCTGGGGCCTCTTCTGAACATGGCCCATTGATTCTGGAAGCTACCCTGTGCTGTGGATCAGACCAAAGCTTGATGGCCCACACGAAGTTTCCCCTGTCTTTGGGGTGTCAGAGCCTGATGACCATCTCTGAGGCTGGACTCATTGCTGGGACGTTTGCGGAGTCTCCAGCCAACCTGAACTCAGCTTCCCCCCCACTTTCCTGTGGGTCCAAGTCTCAGCACGCTCTGAGATTGACTTTGTTTAAATGTCTTCAGCAGCCTGCACTGAATAAACCTGGAGGGTTTCTCTGCGTCTGAGGACGTAATAATGAAACCTGGTGTTTGGGAGGCTTTATATTTGACAAAGGCTTTCACTTGATACCCTCTTCTCACTCCATTGGGACCTTGAGTATTTCTTTGATACCTGGATAGTTTCTGAGACCAAAGGCCATTCCAAACATGGCTCAGCGTTCAAGCCCCCGTCCCCACCACTGTGCTTTGGGCTTCTCTGGATACAATAGTCTCTCTTCTACTGGGCCCGGGTGGGCGGTGCTCTTACCTGAGATATACCGGGTAGGTATTTCCTTGACAGCGTGTCCCCTGAGCTAAGTTTCTTCTAAGTGGCCAGCTGTTAAGAGTCAAGAATTTAGAGAATGGTTGGGATTTCATACTCTTCCTTCCATTACTTCAACCTTGTACATTCTTCCAACACAGAACTTACCAGAATAGCTCAGGGTTTGCAAAGGTGGACTTAGAGAAGTGGCGATTTTTATGGAACAGATAATGCGTCTCACTACATTTCATTTTCCTTTGCATAGTAGACACAGGAAGAATCCTTTCCCTAACCTCCCCCGTAGTGAGCGGAGCCAGTGACTGAGCTCCGATGACAGAGCAAGAGTGTGCCACTTCCAGCTGGGTGCCTAAGACCTTCTGAGCTACGCCCCTTCCTTCCTGTCTTCTCTTCAGCTGGCTGGATGTCCAGGATCAAGCAGAGTGCTCTACGTCCCCAGGAACAGGAGGTTAAGTCCTGAAATCATGGCATGGAGGCACCCCCCTACCACCACCACACGTCCAATGTGTGATGGATGTGAATGAGAGAAATCCGTGTTTTAGCCACTAAAGTGGGAGTTTTCTTTGATAGCAAAATGTTGACTGATCGATAGAATTCTGATCCTAGTCCAGCAACTAACTATGTGACCTGTGGAAGATCCTTTAATTTTCTGAGCTCTCTTGTCTGCCCAAAGCTTGCCCAGGAGTCTTTGTGGTCAGGGGAAAAGAGCATAGGGTGTAATCTTCTCAGGAGAGGGTATAACCTGCCTGCAACTGCTTCCCCACTCATGACTTTGTCACTGTTCCTCCAACAGATCTCATAGGCTTGATCCCACTTCTGGGCCTTTCTGAGTCTTTCTGACTCCTTCACTTTTCCCCAGGGTGCTCCTTTCCTACCGTTTAAAGTGAATCTTCAACATGAAGCCCTCGAAGAAGTCTTTCTTGTGGATTCCAGCTCAACAGCCTCCCTGACCCCCAATTATTTTTCCCCACTGTTCTACCAGATTTTCTTTATTGTCTCTACCCCTACCTGGACGTAGACCATTATAAGAATATGATATATTATCCCCACCCTGAATGCTAGCTCTATGAGAGTAAGACTTATGCCAGGATTTCTCTGGAGCTTAGGAAAGCAGAGGAACATTGTAGGTGCTCAGTATATGCTGGTTGAAGGGATGTGCAAAGTACTGTGGGGATTACATGAGGTCATTATAGAAAGAGTTGAGCATTGGGCCCTGCACACTGCAGGAGCTCAATAAAAGGCAGGTGTGTCAAATGTCTAATTACAAGTCCCTCCTTCACACTCAACTGTGAACCTCTCAATGTCAGGGACTAGGCCTTATTTATCTGTGTTCCCAAAGAAGCTTGTACATAAGAGGTGGTCAGTAAAGTTCTGTGATGGAAGAGAAACGCAACTCCTATCTTCAGTTTAGTGTAGCCAAAGACTAATGAAACCATCCTTGTTTTAAAAAAAATTAAACCTTTTTATTAGTATATTTATTTTATATATAAAAGAAATACAAAAAAAGAAACACAAAGAAAATGCTTTTATGGCAAATCAGACTTGTCAGTGCCTTCGGCTTGGGCTCCAGGCTCTGGCCCGCTGGGTGTCAACAAAGTCCGCCGGTTGTAATGACCCTTGATAATCCCCGTGTTGTTGTTCTCATTGAGCAGCTGCTTCTGCCTTTGCCGGTTGAGAGACTGGACAAGGCCCAGGACGACTGCGGCCAAGGAGTACTGCCCGGGCAGTCTTCTCGGGGGCAAGATGAATGGATTGGGTTGGACTCTTCCCAGCAGAAAGTACGTTTTGATTTTTCCTTCCTGTTCACTGATGCCCTTCACATAGATCTCCCCTCGGTAGTCAAAGGCAAAGCCCTGGTCCTTCAGGATGAGATAGGTCTCCTCGGGGACTTGGATCCTGCCGCTGACACCTGTGCTGTCCATTCGACTTGCCAGGTTCACGGTTTTGCCCCAAATGTCATACTGTGGTTTCTTAGCGCCGATAACGCCAGCTACCACGGAGCCATGGCTAATGCCTGCAGGTGACCAAAGGAGTGAGAGATGAGAGAAGAGGGACATCTCTGAGATGGCTGCACCCCTGCCTGGGACAGTGACCAGTGAGGGGGTCGCCCCTGCAGATACATCGTAGGGCCCAGATCCTGCCTCAGTCACTCATTACATATATGGTCAGTGTCCATTCTTTAGCCTATGTGGACCTCACTTTTCCCATCTACAATGTAGAAGATGAATTGAGATTATGAAGTAAGGCCTTAGCATGGTGCCTAACAACCAAGGAGGACTCAAGAAGAAACTGTTATTATTCTCACGTGGACAATGACTTATTTCAGCTGCTGGGACAGACAGAGCACTGGACCATGAGTCAGGATGTTGGGTGTCCTCCAGCCTCTGTTACTACAGAGCTCTGAGAGCTTGGGTAGGCATTTTCCTTCTCTGTCTGCTTTCAGGTGCTGAGCTTCATTCCCTTGGTTCATGGCAAAAGCCTCCCAACTGGCTTCCCCATCCCCTGTCTTGTCTTCCTGCAGACCGTCCTCCATACCACTGCTGAAGGGCATCTGACCAAGCTCCAGCCCACTTCAACACCTGCCATGGCTCCTTTGGCCTATAGGATGATGCCCATGCACCTTGGAATCACAGCCAAGGGCCTCTTGAATCTGGCTCTTGCCTGCTTTGTCAGCCTCCTTCACTACCACTCTCCCCTTCACCTTCACCTTCTCACCCTTCACCTTGCCTTGTACCCACCCCAAAGTGCTGGAGTTGCCCTCACCTGCCAGCCTTCAACGTACCTCCGTGCCTTTGTCTCTGCTCATCTCCTGGTTTGGACTGTCATGTCTGCCCAATCCCATGGTTAATTTGGCAAATGTCTTTGAAGACAGTTTCAATGACTCCTCTTTTATGCAACATGGGCTTCTTCTAGGAATGATAGCATTTCACTAATCATGTTGGTGGGCATGTCTGTCTCCTTCTAGTAGACTTAGAATTTCTCATGTATTCTACCAAACTGACTAGACACCTGCTCGGGACCAACATTATTCCAGGCATGGGGGATATGGTGGAAAGGAAAAGAGACATAGCCCCAGCCCTCATGGAGCTTACCTTCTACTGGGGAGAGACAGAAACAAACAAACAAAAAAGTAATTTATCAATGAATCATAAAGGCTGTAAAGAAAAACCAGTTGGGTTAGAGGGAGAGAGGTGGGAGGGGACATTCTGGGAGAGGGTGGTGAGGAAAGGCCTTTCTGAGTGGACATCTGAAGACAGTGACAGGACAAGCCATGCAGATATCTGAGTTAGATCATTCCAGGCAGAGGGAAGAGCAAACCCCTCCCTGCCCTACACAAAATCAGATAGAAGTGACTAAGAAATTGGGGACGCAGACCTTTTGGACCACATGGGAACTACAGTGACGGAGATCTCTCTATGATTTGCAGACCACGTTACAGGCATTACCCTGTCTGAATCCAGGTTACTACTGTGAGGTGGGGGTGATGGGTGGGGGTAAATAATAGCATGCCCAGCTTTCACACAAGGAAACTGACATTCAGAGGGTTCGAATGTCTTGCCCAATGTTGTAGAACCAGTCTCAGTGGACCCCAAACACAAACTGAGATGCCCAGGGAAGCTAGGAAAATGATCTTCTAACCCCTGAACGATGCCAGAACTCAGAATTTCACACCAAGGGTCAGCCCTGACCCCAGCGACATCTCCTGCTTTGTTCAAGGTTGATGTTCTGCTTTTTTAGTCCTCGTTCAAGTGTGTAGTCAATGATTTCAGAAGGGACGCGTAGGGTCGATGGAACATGTGGGAACAAGCCCTGAGCATCCCAGCCATAGATCCAAAACATAAAACAGAACTTCTTTTTATTTTGGTGAACAAAGGTGCATGGCATTTGCTAGCTCTGACAAGTCAGATATTGGCATTTCTTGACCCTTGTTTCTTGAAAGCTACTCAGGGAAAGCTAAGTCAGTCGATGGTATGCTGGCCAGAGGACATCTAAAATCTGAACACTACAGCAAAGGCTGTGTTAGCCTGGAGCCTGGCAGCCAGAATGTCATTGATCTGTCCCGACGTCTTGGAGCCCCTTCCCGAGTGGCCATTTGGCTGTGTGATCATAAGCTATTACTCTCCTTCTCCGGGCCTGAATTGACCCACTATGAAATGAGGATGTGGACTAGAGCAGGGGTGTTTACACTGTGCTGGAGGAGGTCTTCTAGAATCAGCAGGGATGCTGAAGACATTGACGAGTTAGACACATCATAAAGGGTCACTAGTCACATTGCTATGATTTCCATTGCACTGTTGCATTACTCTTGGATGTCTCTAAGCTCAAGGAAGTGTGAGCTGTGTGGCCAAGGGAAGAGCTGAAAGGTTTTCTGTCTGTCCCTGAGCAATACAGCATCTGAAAAACTTAGGAGTCAAATCCTGCTTTTTTTTAGGGCATTATCCAGAAGAACCAGGGAACAGCACACTGACCAACAGCATCAGATGACATGAAGTCATAATGAAAGGACAGATGACTCATCTCTCTACCTCAGCAGGGCCTTGTGTGGGTAGGGTACTGCACAAGTAACTTGGAGGAAAGGTAACTTGTAGTGTTTGCTGTGTATTTCTGCACATAGGCCAGCACTGTTCCCTGGCTTCTGGCACCCTGAGTGACAAGAAGGCCAGACTGGCCTGAGCTGATGCTGTCCTTGTCCTTGGCAAGGTCACAGCGAGCCTGCTGCATTTTGCAGGGGAAAGCTACCCATGGCCCAGGGCATGGGAGGTTCTGATGGAGCCAAGCCAGCCAGCTTTATGGGACCCCACTCACCACACCTCCAGCGGCTACTCACCAATCCGGAGTTCGAAATTGTTGAAGGAATGTTTGTTGATCTCCTGTATGCTCTCAGTCAGGGCGAGGGAGAAGTCAGCTAGGGCACACAAATGTCCCCACTTGTCTTCACATTGCTGGAGCAGAGGGGAGAGAAGAATTCATTCACTGTGGCGAACATGAGCCTTTCTGCAGCAGGGGCCTGTCCTATGTCCTAACCCACCTGTGTGCCCCTGAGATGGAGATAACCAGATATGTGAGCCTCTGTACACTCGAGTCAGCAGCATCCCCGAAATGCAGGATGACGAGAGATTTGCTGAAGCAAGTGTAATATGCATGGCTCATCATATTCCTTTCCCCACATCTACACTTGTTGGGTTGACATGCCATGCATTCCTGAGTACACTTACAGGTGTGTGTGTGTGTGTGTGTGTGTGTGTGTGTGTGTGTGTTTGTGTGTGTGTGTAAGTGCTAGGAAATCTGTATATTTCCTTTGAAGCACTCATACCGTCTGTTTAGGGATGTTTCATATAGACCTTTGCTCACAGAACTCCTGAGGGAGGAGGAGAGTAAGCCTCAGGGCCTCTCTGAACCTCAATCTCCTCATCTATAAAATGGGGATTTGCACACGTGCCCTGACTGCTTCCCAGGGATTGCATGAGACTGCGTATTTGAAAGCACTTTGTGTCCTCCAGAGCAGAGCAGAGCAGAGCAGAGCAGAGCAAAGCAGATCAAATCATTTCAGTGGTGGGTCAGGTAGTAATATTCTAGGCTTTGTCATGTTTGCTCAACGCCGCCATTTTAGCTTGAAAGGAACCAAAGATAAACTATGTATATATGGGTATGGCTGTGTTTCAATAAAGTTTTATTGACAAAAACAAATGGTGGGTCAGATCTGGCATGCAGGCTGTACTTTGTGAACCCTGCTATAAAGCTCCACACATGTGCATCCAGTGACTAGTGTGCACGTCTTCCCAGGTAAGTGCTCGTGGAATGCTTCTAGGTTTTTAGTTGGAAAGCAAGTGAAGAAAGGATGAGAAGAAGAAATGAGGATTCCTTCTTCCTAGTAACGTAGACTACTATCCATGTAGGCTTTTGCGTGGGAGCATGACACAGTCTCAGGTCTCATCTACTAACGCTGGAAGGTAGATGCTAGTGTTCCTACTTGACACTGGTGCCCGGCCCATAGTCAGCCTTCAACAGAGTGGGAGATATTATTAATATTCTTACATACCATAAGAATAAGAAAACAGGCTGGCATCAGGGATTTGGTAATACCCACGATTAACTCATACCCAGGGTAATTTCGTGGCCCTGATTTTGTTCATCAAGTCAACAACAAGGCTCAGAATGGAGCCTAGAGGTTTCTCAGTTGTAAAGAAGCATTGTTTCATCCAGTAGACCCCACTGCCCGTGGGAGCAAATGTACGTCACACAACTAGAATATCCCGTTCATCAGAGTCTCTCCCCACACCCGCTTGCAGGCTGGTGACGGTGGCCTCACTGCCTTCACCGGCATGACCGTAGTGAGGCATCTGCCATGCAGTGTGGCTGAGAGCAAGGAGTTTCTTTACCTGTTTCTCGGGAGACAGGCCTGACACGGCCATGTAGGTGCTGCCAATGGTCTTAATCTTTTCAATGTCTTGGAACCGGTCTTCGCCGAGGAGCTAAAATAGATCCAGGCAATGATGTTAGTCCTGGTGTTTATTCTTCCAGAAGATGCTTTCCTGAAATAGGCCCCCGGCTCACAATGAGGACTACCTGTGTCTGGTTTAGCATCCTTGAGACAGCTAATTTCTCTCTGAGAAGCATGCCTTAAGGCAGTCAACATATGTTTACTGAGTACCTGCTAAGTGCCAGGCATCACGATGGATGTGCCCAGATACTCTTTAAGGAGTAGATCTGTTTCAGTGAATCTTCGAAATATATGGTTATTTTATTGGTTCAAAAAAGAAATAACTAATGTTCCCCGATCCACCAACAAATCTTTTTGGCTATACCTTCAACATGTATTTGGAATCTTAACACTTGCTGTCAGTATACTGGTCTGAGCCATTGTTGGCTTATACCTGGTTGTTGTACCACCATGACCTACCTGCTCCCTCCCTCACCCCCACACTCCCACGCCAGCAGCCAGAGTGATCCCATTCCATAGCAAGTCAGATCATGTCCCCGGTCCATGCAAAACCCTCCTGTGGCTTCCCATTCTACTCCCCCCAACAGATGTCCATGTCCTAATCCTTGGAACCCGAGGAAATGTTACCTTCCATGGCAGAAAGGACTTTGTAGATGTGATGAAGTTAATGATTCTGAGATAGGGAGATTCCCTAGATTAGCTGGGTGTGCCCCTAAGTAATCATAAGCATCCTTATAAGCGAAAGGAGGAGGCAGGAAAGTTAGAGAAAGCAATGTGGGGGCAGAAGCAGAAGTCAGAGGTGTGACTGTCGGCTCTACAGATGGAGGAAGGAGCCACAAGGCAAGGAATGCAGGTGGCCTTTAGAAGCTGTAATGATATGGATTCTCCCTTGAGCCTCCAGAAGGAACACAGCCCCGCTGACACCTTGATTTAACCCGTGAGATCCATTTTGGACTTCTGACCTCTAAACTGTAACATAATTAATTTCTGTTGTTTCAAGTCACTAAATTGGTGGAGATTTGTTACAGCAATGGTAATGACTAATACAGTAACTACCCATTGAGCTTCTGCTATATCTCATGAACAAGATGGGAGGTCCCAGCCATCCATCAGAGGGCTGACAGCCCAGGCAGGGGCAGGGACCACATGTTAAAGAGAAAGGAACATACTTACAAAGCCCAGATACAAGGGCGGGTCAGGCCAGGTGGAGACATCCAATCAGTGGGGCGCGCATATATCTACTAAGGTAAATTGAAATTCAATTGGCCACCCGTGTATGACCTAGCATGACTGTGCAGTTTTCTCTGTGTATTGCAATCTCATTGTCCACCTGTGTATAGCCCGGCTCAACCATCTCTATAAAAGTTAGTCTGTGAGACTGGGAGGGGTCGCCTCTTTGAAGAGACGGCCCGACAGGTCAGTGTGATTCTCGATGCTTGGTGCGAAATAAAGCTTTGCTTGACCTTCACTTTGTATCAGTCTGGTTCCTTTGATTACGGACCCAACAATAACCCACATCCAACCCTTCAGGAAATCCTTAGCTCACCTTCAAAGATATCAGATTCTGACTGTTTCTCACTACCTGCCCCACACAGGTCACACATCCATGAAGCCAGCCCTGGGTGGAGGATGTAGGTTCAAAACTCAAACCTCCCTGTGTCCCAGGGCTAAGCTCTAACCTCCGATTTCCCTATGTTGGTAGGGATTTAGATACAACTTTTGGTTTGCCAACTCTCTGTCTCCCTTTAAGACTATAATATGCTCAGGGGCTCATGCCACAGGTGGGTCAGACAAAGAAGATGAGATGGGTTTTCTACCCACGACTTGCTACAGGCATCCTCTCAAAATTAATCTGGAACTAAGAAAATGTGAAAAATTCCAACTGGAGATAAATTCTGGGAAACAAGGAAAACACTGGCAGGTGCTTTTGTGATTTGGTTTGGGGTGTGTGTGTGTGTGTGTGTGTGTGTGTAGCCTGATTCACAGCTGAGGCATGCTTTGTTTATTATTTTTGTTTCTTGAGCTAACGTGAAGCCACTGTTCTGCCCTGGGGAAGGTTCCACCAACCACACCCAGGAAGGGAAGTGGCTGCAGCAGCCTGCGCGTCCTTAGCCTGGGATCACGTCTGACATTTGCCCTTGCACACAACCAAGCAAGTTTGGTCTCTTAGCAGCCCTGTGGCTGTTAAAATATTAGCTTGGGGATCTTGACATATCTTCGGTTGTCTCTCTCCCTCCCTCTGCCTCCTTATCATTGCCTTTCCCCAGCTTCCTAGAGGGAAGGGGGACTCTTCTTTCCTCTTCTCTTGGAATGACTTGGCCACGGGCCAATTTCAGGCTCAGACAAAGCTGCCTCCTCCTCAGAAGTCAATCAGAAGGCAGCAAGAGGCTTCATTATTTCAACGAATGACCCTGTAGCAAATGTATCTGCCGTATAGCTAAAAACATCTGGGGACATAACATGGTTCCTAATCAACCCCTTTATTAATTCACTCATCTGCATGGAGCGCTGAGATGTGGGAGCACACTTTGGCCTTCAACAAGCAGGGCCCATGGGGCAGGGAGGCCCAGCATGCGGTTATTTCAAACCCAGTCCCGGAGCATGCAGTCCATGAAAAGTTCTGCTTTCCTCTGAGCCAAGAAAGAGTGTCTCACACTCTCAGATTCCCGTGGTACTTTTATCCGCAAGAAGAGCAGCCTCATTACTAAAGTCAGCACCAGGGCATCTGGCTGCAGCTTAGCCAGGGCAGAACGTGGAGGTCTCTCTTGACACAAAGGAAGAAGGCATGTCTGGGTGTCCTGAGGACCCATGTGGGGAAAGCTGAGTGCTTCGGGTTGGCAGGCCAGGGAACTTTCCGGCTGACTGCATGCTCTTCCATCTTCCTCCTCTGCCCTTCCCTTCTACTTCTTCCCTTTTCCTCCCCTTCTTTCCTTTTTAAAAAATTTTTAAATTTAAAATTTAATTAGGTAACATATACTGTATTATAATTAGTTAACATATACTGCATTAACATATACTGTGATTCATTAGTTGCATATAACACCCAGTGCTCATTATATCACACGCCTTCCTCCATTCTCCTCACCCAGTTACCAATGCCCCTACCCACCTCCCCTCCAGGAACTCTGCTTGTTTCCTAGAGTTAAGAGTCTCTCTGATTTGTCCCCCTCTCTGATTTTGTCTTATTTTATTCTTCCTTCCCTTCCTCTATGTTCATCTGTTTTGTTTTTTAAATTCCACATATGACTGGTCATATGCTATTTGTTGTTCTCTGACATACTTCGCTTAGTATTATGCTAAGTTTCATCTATATCCTTGCAAATGGCAAGAGTCCATCCTTTTTGATGGCTAAGTAATATCCCATTGTGTATGTGTGTGTGTATATATGTGTGTATATATATATATATATATATATATATATATATATATATTCATCAGTCAATGGACATTTGGATTCTTTCCATAGTTTGGCTATTGTGGACATTGTTCCTATAAACATTGGGGTGCAGGTGCCCCTTTGAATCACTCTGCCTGTATCTTTTGGATAAATACCTACTAGTGTAATTGCTGTGTCGTAGGGCAGATCTGTTGTTAGCTTTTGGTGGAAACTCCATATTGTCTTCCAGAATTGCTGCACTGGTTTGCATTCCCACTAGCAGTGTAAGAGGGTTCCCCTTTCTCCACATCCTCCCTTACATCTTCTTTTCGATTCTCCCTCTCATCTCTGCCCTCTTCTCTTCTCTCACTTCCCTCCAGTTCCTCCCCCTCTCCTCCTCCTGGTCTAAAACCTGGCTCCAGGACCAATCTTACCCTCTCCTAGCCGATCCAACGTCCCTCTGCAAAAACCCACCTCTGCCACTAGGGGCACTGTCTTATTTTTGTAAGACACCAGGTGGCTACAAATTGGGGCATGGAGAAGGAAATTTAGTTCATATTTATTTATTACAACTTAAAAACATGCTCTTGAGTACTTTTGGGGGATAGGGGGCTATCAAGTTTAAAATAAAACTGCCTGATGGCTCAACCTTCAGACAGTTTTTTAAAAAAAATACAGCTATATTATTATTATTTTTTTAATTTAAAGATATGTTTTGGATTACACTAGTTTATCTTCACCTTGCTAATTTCCAGCTTGTTTATGTCCCCTATTAATTGATTGATTGACTGATTGATTGATTTATCCCTTTAGCAAATACTTAGTAAGCATCTGTTATGAACATCTCCTATGTTCTAGGCACAGTGCTAGTCCATGAGGACTTAACAGGTTACATTAGAGTATGATTTCTATCTTTATGAGCGTATGGCCTGTCACAAAGAGATGGAATAAAGGTACTATTATCATGGAATCACCCTCCACTCTCCACAATGCAAGGCCTTCTGTATGAGTACACTTAACCGCTGACTTCGCAAGTAAAGGTGATTCAGTCTTCTTGTCCCTCACTAGACTGTGAGGCTATGGAAATAAGGAGTGACCATGTCTTATTTATCTTGATCCCCACTTCCATCCCTAGAACAACTAAAATGATCACTGTTGCCTTTTTGACTACAGAACTAGAACCATAAATGCCAGTTAATGGTTAAAAACCAAAACAGTATGGTGGACCTGGGTTCAAATGTTGGCAGCACTACTTAGTGGTGGTAAAAGCCCGGGCTCTCTTGGTGTCCCAGAGCCTCAGTGTTGCTTCTTTATAAAACAAAAGCTAAAAATTCCTACCCTGTGGGTTTTGTTGAGGGATAAGTAACAACTGAATGCTATTTATTGAAATTGTTTTGCATTTGTGGCAACACATGGTAAACACCTATACTAATAAGGTGGGTTTCTTTCCCAGAAATTAGTGGCTAGTGGGGGCTGCAGATCTGTACACTGAAGGGTTTCAGGCTCCATGATGGAAAGTTTCAGAGTTTAAGTTTTTCATGGAAATAGGAGTGACAACATTTACATGGCTAGAAAGGAGATTAGAAGAGGTGTCAGCACTAGAGAAGATATTTGAAAGGAGTGTTCAGTATTAGGTTTTCTGCTGGCCATGATATTGAGGGAGACAGGTCAGAGTATGGTAAGGATGGCATAATTTTGGAGCAGAAAGAGCAGAGTGTAGAATAGCCAGGTGGGCATAATGGCTTGTAAGCAGCTGGTTGGTGGGTAGGGGGCCAGGTGGCATGCAGTGGGAGGAAAGGCCAGAGAGGGTACAGGGATAGCAAGTGCAAAGCCTCAGGTGACCTCATGAGGAGTTGACAAATGGAGACACTGACGGGCTTTAGGTTTCAAAGGGATGTGAAGAGATAGTCATGCTTTTGGTGATAGCTGAGGTAAGGTGCAGGAAGGGGCAGCTAGGAAATGCTGCAGTCATCCAGGGGAGAAGTAAGATGGCCAAGAGCAAGAAGAGGGCAGTACTGATGTTGACGAAGGGACGGACCAAAGAGCCATCAAGACGGAACCCACAGAACTCAGGAGCTAAATGGAACATGGGGATCAAGGGAGAGGACATTGAATGATGTCACAAATGTTCTTGGTGCCCCATCCACATCTCCATTATGGGGTCATTCTCAAGAATGCCAAGAGGTTTGGCTGCTGACAATGCCCTGCTGCACCCTTTTTTGGAGAACTGCCTTGAGCCATTGAGAACCCCCTTGCTGGAAATGCTGGGAAGTGAGGCAGCTTCCTCCACCAAGGGGCAGCCACAGCCAATGGCTGACAAACACAGGTGTACACTTGGCCCTCTTGCCTCAGTGTGAAACAACCCTGTGGTGTCACTTATGCTGCTGAGCTCCCCAGGGATCAGGCTAGGAGGCTAGACCTCCGCCGAATCCCATCTTTGCATGGCCTCTTCCTTAGCATTTTCTCGATGAATCACTTCCCTTCTCAGGCCTGGGCAAATGGATAGACAATGGTGCCCTACTTGAAGCTAGAAGATGGGGGTGGCAGAGGATCACTCCTGCCAAGTCTGTTCATGTAAATACAGTGCAGTATAAGTATATCCCCCTATGTCATGTGTTCTTTACACTCATGGAGCCTAAAAGGAGAAAGCACTATCTGAAACATGTGCATACTTGTATTTAGGTCTTTGACCAAATGTGAATTGATGGTTTTATCTCTGGCACTTTGAGGAGATGGAGAAATGTCCCCATCAGTCCCAAGTCTCTGCGATGCCAGTGTCTGCATAGCAGCGGCCTCCAATCAAGTGCTGGTTTTGCCATTTGATGGTGGTTTGCCATTGGGTTAGATTGCCCTGCCTCGCTGAGACTACTGATCTCGATTCCCCAGATGGAAAAACAATGGTGTTTATCTCACATGATACTTAAATTAGCTAATACATGTTTGTGTTCATGCTGCAGCCTGTGGTTCTGTGAGTACAAGCTATTGCCACAGCAAACGTGATGCTAGGACAACAGAGATGCCCACTGGGAACTGTAGGTTTCTGAGGCTTTGATTTACCTCATCGAAGTCAGCAATGATTTCATTCAGCAGGCGCAGGCACTCCACTCCTTGGTTATTCATTTCAGTTTGAGAGTAAAAGTCTGCAAACCCCGGGATGGAGGCAAACATCACCCCGACGGCATCATAGGATTGAGAATACAGCTCCTGCATGGGGAGACACACAAAGGGAGCCAGAAACGGTCATCAGCGGTGAGGTTCTGTGGTGATGCTCCCCCATGAGCATGTGCACTTGCACCTATGGATAGGTGTCCACGGAGAGGACAGAGAATGAGGCTCTGACACCATCATGTCAACACGGTAGCCACATGTCCTGGGGCCATTGACAATTCATGGTCTCCAGCCTTGGCTGGGCCCTGAGTTCTGACTACAGATCCTTTGTCCTTGGTCAGATTCCTTCTCTGTTCTAGCAATTAGTCTAAACCCTCACCATTGTCCCTAACTTCACTCCCCACTCGATTCCTTTCAAGAAATGATCTCATCTCTTACCTCTGTGGCAAAAACTAGGGCTCTTGGCAGTGACCCAGCGCTGTTCCAATACTCATACTTGTGTCTATGTTCATATTTATTTTCATTCCTTCTGCTTCCATTGCAGACAGTGCATTCTTCTTCTGCTGAAGGTCAACGTTTCTACCGGATGTCTTGGCAGTTCCTGCTTCTAACTTCTTCAGCAACTTCCTCCGGCAGTGATCTTTTTCTTTACTCCTTCTCTTCCTCCACCTCTTTCTCCTCTGCACCCCTCCCCCCTTCGAATGTCCCCCATATGAAATACTATGACAGGCCCTGGAACCTGAACACACCTGTGGCCACCCACCCATCTTTCTTTCGTTTTGTGCAAACTTCCCAAGCGAGTTCCCTCCATTGCCTCTCCCCACCCTGGCAATGTTCACTCACATGTCAGGCTGAGATGAATTGACTCTGGAGTGTCTTAAACTGCCAGCCAAAGTGGAAAAAAATCACCACACGGGTATCGTTTCATGCCTTCTGTACAGGCCAGTGGGGTCATCCCTCCCAAGACCACGAGTCTCTTGACTTTCCTTGTTTCAGTGATGCCACATATGTGTTCCTTATGTCTGGCTCCTTCAGAGATGCCTTTTTGGGGCTTACCTTCCATCTGAAATGTTGATGATGGCTGTGGTTCTGTCCTTGACCCACAGCCAGGTCCAGAGTTCACACACTTACCCGGGCCATCTCGTTTACTCTTAACCTTTCTCCGACATTCAGGTGGGACAGCATCTGAACTCCTGTCTTCAAGTCAGCTCCCACTCTTGGGCTTCCAGCTGCTGGGCCGCAAGCTGGGTTGTCTTCATACTCCTCAAGCTATAAATGTCACACCCAAATGCTTCTCCTCTCCGCCTAAACCTGCCCCCTCATGCTCTCAGTGGGTGGCACCAGTGTCTCTGAGTCATCAAGGTTAGAGATGCTCAGAGATGCCTTGACACCTTCTTCCCCATCATGTCCAGATTCAGTAAATTGCCACCTTCTGCTGGCTTTCTATTTGTCTCAGATAGTTTTTCTGCCCCTCCTGCCCAATGGCTACCCATCTTCCTCCCCACACTGGGTTCCCTGACTTGTCTTGTCCCATCCCAAAGCATGTTTCCCATGGTGGCTGCAGTGATCTTTTAAAGACAGAATATTGACCATGCCTCTCCCATTCTTAAAACCTGCCAGTGGCCCACAACTGCCCTCAGAATGAAGCTCAAACACCATGCCCTAGCCTCCATCTTTCTCTTCAGCCTCATTGCCTGTGATTCCCTGCATCGGACCTCATGTTCCAGAAACAGCGAAGCATTGTACTCCTATGTACTCACCATAGTAGATGCTGCAGGTTTCCTGACTGACCGTTTCTCTCCCCCAAGTTCAGCTGTGGGCTCTTGCGTAGCTTTGCACGGAGCTTTTCTCTGACCACTAGAGGGCACTCTGCCCCCGTGAGCAGCGGGCTCACCGCTCCAGGAAATTAATGTCCCTGGGGAGCCGCTCTCAACCACTGACTGATGGCAATTGTCTTATGGTCCTCCGCTCCTTCATTCCCTGGGCCAGGCAGCTGTGAGGTATGCTTTTGACTTGTCCCTGAATTCCCAGTGGGATTGAGCTCCAGTTCCCCACAGAGGAAACTAGTCTGATAGTGCCGCATTTAGCCCTTCTCTTGCTTCTCACTGTCCTGCCTGCCTGGGCTTCCTGGAACCACCTCCAAGTGAAATACTTTCACTCAAATCCTTGTCTCAAGGTCTGCTTTTGGAAGTGCGCACATGCGCACGCGCACACAGACACACACACACACACACACACACACACACACACACCCCTCACACTTGAATGCTTTGATTCCTACCGTCTGTCTCTTCATTTAGTGTGAATTCTGTGAGGCAAAGACCCCATGCCATTCACCGTAGTGCCCTCTAATCACCCAGTTCATATTTTCTGGAGGCCTGCATTATCATGCGTGCTGTCTCTTGCATCTGGAACAAGGTAAATGCTCTAACCTGTTGAAATTAATGCCTCCCTGGTCTTTGCAGGAAACAATAAAGTTAACCAAGTGCTTTCATATGAATTCAATGATTTAATCCTTGCAATGATCCTGTGAAATAGGCACTGATTCTTATTGCCACTTTACAGGTAAGGAAAATGAGAGAGAGAGAGGGAGAGAGATTGAGGAGTTAAACTGTTGTTTTGTTCTAGATCATACCATTAGCAGTGGAAGAGCTGGGGTTGGAAGACCTCAAGGACCCTCCCCACTCTGCACACTTGGGCTCTTCTCCTCTGGCTTTCATGCCCTTGGTCTGAGAAAGATGGTGTCCCTGATTCAAGATCAATCAGTCTTGGGCTTCAAGCGTGGATGAATCTGAGTGAATACTTTCATGAGTCCTTATCCAGAAGAGCACAGGCTGGTGGTGACTTGCTGCACTGAGTTGGGCTGGGCAGGGTATGAGGAGAGCAGATTGTGGCCAAGGAGCTGAGCCATGGCACCTGGCTTTCTAAGGGGTGTCCATTCACCTTGGCCTTGAGCAATGGAGTGATACCCCAGAAGGAGACTTACTCTCTGTTGTATCCGACTCCTCCAACTGGCTGTGATTTGGAGCACAAAAAATCCATTTGTTACATATTATATTAATTTGTTCAGGCTACCATCACAAAGTGCCACAGACTGGGTGGCTTAAACCCAGAAATTGATTCTCCCATTGTTCTAGATGCTACAAAGTCTAAGATCAAGGGTCAGCAGGGCTGTTTTTTCCTGCCAGCTCTCTCCTTAACTTGGAGATGCCATCTTCTTCCCATGTCTTCACATGGTCTCCCCTCTGCCTGTGTGTCCTAATCTCCTCTTACGAAGACACAGTTAGAGTGGATTAGGGCCGTGCCCTAATGGCCTCATTGGAATGTAATCACCTCTTTAAAAATCCTATCTCTAAATACAGTTGCATTCAAAGGTACTGGGGGTTAGGACTTCGACATATGAATTGTGGGAGACACAGTTCAGCCCATAACACTCATTATTTCTATTTTCTGTTTAAAACAGAGAGAAAATAGAAAACCCTACCAGTGCCTTCTGAAATCCAGTCCATAATGACCCAGTGGGCCAGCTTGCCTCCCACTTCTGCCTGGTGATCTATAAATGCCCCTGTGATATAAAGGCGGGTCTCCAGGGGTTTCGCATCAATCATTTATCTGCCTGAGTGTTCTCACAAATCTTAGCTTCTCCCAGCCTCTTCTTGGTTTTTCTTTCTTAGCTTCTGCCGACAATCAGAATGTTCCGATTGCTTATATAACACAAATAATGTTAATAATGTCAGCTACATCTATGGGGAGCTTCCTGTGTGACAAGCCTTACACAGAAGGCTGCACACACATCACCGTGTTGAGTGCTCACAATCCCAGGACTTAGATATAGTTAAGATCCTGGTGTGTACTAGAAGGAAAACTGAGGCACATAGCCATAGGTAATTTACCCAAGACTCGCGGTTAAGAGACAGAGGTGGAATTCACCCCTTGCCCAGGCAGTCTGACTCCAGAGTAATGCTGCCATTACTGCTATTAATGTTAATAAGCAGACACCAGGACCCCAACCACCACCCCAATAACAATACTAATAATCAGGGTAATGTCTAGGAATAAATATCACTAGGACTGGAAACTGGATCTGGTAAGTCCTTCTGAATGGATGGTTGATTTGACATGCGGTGTTGGGGTTCCCGGAGCATAAACTTCAAGACCTAGGACCTGAGTTCAGATCTCGACTCTGTTGCATCCTATTGGAGTGGGGTGGAAGGAGGCTCAGTCCTCTCTGTCCGATGCTAACTGGTGAAGAAAGTGGCTATAAGGAACAAAATCTAGGGCAGTGGCCTTTCAAGTGCACCAGGTGGCCTATCTATACTGAACCCACCTTGCACTGGGCTGCATTGAGCACTTCATGTGTTCTCCCCTGATTTAATTCCCACATCGACTCAGCAAGGTCTGTATTATTTCCTATGAATCATATGAGGACCTCAGAGAGGCTGGGTAAGCTGCCCTAGGTCACACAGCTAGTTAATAACAGAGATGGAATTTGTGTGCACACAAAGGAGGTGAGGGGTTGGAGGGGGCGTGGAAGAGAGCCAGCCACCTGCCTACACCTTTAAAGACAATCCCATTGTTCAACACTCCCCAGTCAACCACTTTGAATATGCCATCTGTTTCTTGCTATTTTGGGCTCAAAGAACATAAGAGCACTGTAAACTGGGGAGGGATTGATGAATATAGAAAAGCTATTATTGTTCTATCGTCCTCTGGTCTGGGCTTCATAGAGGATTTTGAGCATATGCACAGTTCCTGTTCTGCCCAGATATCAGGATGAAGACTCAGTCGGTTCTTGGCTCAGGGCACCCAGGCCTGTCTGGTTCCAGGTCCTCGGTTTCTTATACTGAGTTAAGCCACCTCGCTGCAAGGGAGGAACAATGTCTGAGGCTGGTTGACTTTATTAGTAGCCTCAGGTTTCTGTGAGAACATCACTGCCTTGGAGAGACCCTCCAGTGTCAACCCCACCTCCTTCACCTACTCTGTTTTCTTACTCAGCTTCTTCTGTCCACCAAGGACTAATCACTACTGGGCACTATCCTGTATATTTATTCACATTCATGTCTATCTGTCCATGAAAATGCATGCTCCATATTGGCAAGGAGTTTTCTTCTTCTTTGTTCACTGTTTGATCCCCAGGATCTAGAACAACACCTGGTACATGGTTTCCCTCAATAAACATATGCTGAGTGAATGAGTGACTGAGTGTATGAGACAGTGAGTGGGGGACTGGGATTGCAAAGAAACAAAAAGATAATCATGGCTCACCTTTATCAAAAACAATAGCAACAACTCAGTGTGCTCCTAAAATGGGCCAAGCACCATTTAGATGCTTTATGCATAATTACTCATGGAAACATTGTAGCAATTGGACCAAGTTGCAAAAGACTTACTTTGTAGGTGAGGAAAGTGAGGTCCAGAGGGATTCATTCCTTCCTCAGTTCTAGAGGTAGTAGGAAGAGGAGATGGGATTGAATCAAGGGCATCAGGCTTTTGAGAACACCACACAGCCTTTCTATACTGAACCCACTGCACCAGGCTGTGCTGGGCCCTAAATATGTTCTTTCTCAATTGAGTTCTCACACTAAATTCAGCAAGATTCTCACACTGAAGTCATGAGGCATTATTTCCTCATGAATCTGATGAAAAAAAAAAATGGATTCAGAGAGGTTGGGTAAGCTACCCTAGGTCACACAGCTGGTGAGTGACAGAGATGGAATGTGTGCTGTATGCACTTTGCCGCACCCAGGACACCTGCCCTCATTAGTGTCCATTCTTCAGGTCTTTGAAAAGCTACAAAGAGCAAGTGGGCTTCCTGGGACTCAGCAATAACCTACTCAACACTGATGACCCAGCCCAGGGGCCTCATCTGTGAGAAAGTCCCTGTCCTGGGTTGGTGAACACTAATCTAAGCCAAAAGTCCAGCAGACTGGCAGAAACTGCCAGAACCTTTGTGGGGCGACATAGCCACAACCAACCGGACAGTGTGTCCCAGGGGGCAAGGCTCTGTCCACCACCCTGTGTTCAGATGGTTTGAGTCAGTGTTTGTCACTGCTGCCCCTTCTTTCCTGCTCATGCCCTAACAGCAACGTGGGACAAAACGTGAGACTTAGCTCTGCAGTTGCACAGACGTGGGTGTGAATTCAAGCTGAGTACTCACCACCTCTGTGTTCTCACTTCTCGGAGCCCCACTTTCTTCTACAAAATGGGGATAATCATTCTTACCTGTGAGCAGTGCTGTGGCTGCAAACTCACAATGTCCAGACCCCAGCTTTGCAGAGGTTCATATCGTAGCTCTGATTTGTAGCAAGAAGAGGAGCTAAGGAGGCCTCTCACAAGAACAAAACAGGATGTCGGGAGTTCCCGCAGGTTACAGCATTCCTGCCTCTCTGCCTGTGTCACCCCTTCTCATGTTACCCTGTCTGTCTGTCTGTCTGTCTCTATCTCTCTCTCTCACACACGTACACACTGATCTTGCCAACCCCCAGAGGCATGGTAGGGGCAGCACAGCACAGAGGCAAGGAATCCTCGTGGCTGGATTTGACTCACAACATCACTTACATACAGGGAGGCACGTCATGGCCCTCTCTGGGGCTCTGAGTCCTCGTCAATAATATGGGGTGATGAACTCTCCTCTTAAAACTGTAGCTAGAACGGAAGATCATTTACTTCAATGACCTATCTCAGTACTGGGCATGCAGCAGGTGTTCTGTAATGGTTATTTATAGGGTGAGCATTCTCTAGGCTATGTTAAAACTTTGTGGTTAAGCCTGGTCAACTGTGAACTATTTAAGTATTTAAAACCTCAAATATGAATCTCAGACCTGTGCCCCTGAAACTATACATTATATGTTAATAAAAAAATAAAACCCCAAGTAAGCGTGACAAGACATTGGATTGAACATGTCTTCTATGATTAAGGCTGAACCTGTCATTTATTTTGCTCAGTGAAGGTTCGGCCTGGATCACAGCTGGTGACCTCAGCATCTCTGGGTGGTTTCCTTCCTTTCAGGATAAAGCCAGTATATTCTTGCTCTTCCCCTCCTGGTCCCAGATATCTCATTGTTTGGGTGTTTTAATTGAAAAGCAGCTCTCTTTTCATTTCTCTTCCGGCTTTTCCTCTGAGGCCTCCAGGGTTTCACCTGCTCCTTCTGGTGGTCAAGGTGAGTGCACAGCAATAGTCTCTTTGCTTTCTTTGATTCGTCAAGAAGTTCTTGCAACAAAGCCCTGATCTTAGGGAGCCTTGAGAAAAGCAGGCCTGAAGCTGATTCCAGAGAACTCCATCTGCCGAGGAGGGTGGGCAGTGCTTGGATATGCATCCAGGAGACCTCCAGGGTCCCGGTGCATCAAGATTTTTCAAGTAGCAGCTTATTCATCGCCTTTACTTCTCTTTCACTGATTTTTCTGCGGTGGCTTGGGTGGGAAATGGACCCTGGGGGGAGGGGACTTCTCCTAGTTCTACCCTCAGGCAAGGTTCACAAACCCAAATGTCTTCAGCCGATCAGCAGATAACAGCAGATAACGTCAATGGTAACATCTTACCCACAGAGTGAGAAGACACTGGAGAGCCGACTCCATGGAACACATAAAGGCATGGATAAACGTATGTAAAACTCAAATTTCAATCCATTCTTATGATGGAGCTTGCATGAAGTCCATCTTACAGATGAGGTACCCAAGGCTGGAGAAGTCCTGTGTAGACTTCATGGTGTTAGGCAGTCTGGGTGGCCTGGCACTCTGGGGTAGCATGGTCTCCGTTCTCCGGTGCTCATGCAAGGACAGTGGGATTCTCCCAGAGCTTGGGACCAGTGTGTCCAACTGCACCCCTCCCACCACCACTGTTCCTCCCAGCTGGACAAGCCTGGGCTCACCTCATTGTCTCGGTCTTTCTCCAGGAAGTGGCGGGCCACGTGGCTGGGCAGAATGTTCCGGAGCATGTTCTCGTTGTGTTCCCTTAGCTCCTTCATCTCATTGATCTCCTCTTTGGCCTGTACTCGCCAAAGGAAGTCAAGGCGGGCTGTGTACTCCAGCTGTCATGTGTGAGAGACAAAGAGAAGGAACGGGTGAGCTCCAGGGGTACAGGCTCAGGCACACAGGGTGGGAGGGGGAGAATGCTTCTGTGGAACCCTTCACAAACAAAACAGAGCCTGAGCTGAACATGCTGGGGGCATTTTGCCCAATGCCAAGAGACTGGAGGATGATTTGACTCCACTGGGGCTGTGGACATTCCCTTCCTACCATTAAGACACCTGTGATTTTGTGATTGTGTGACTCTCTGGGGATGACTCTGTCATCTGCTAGATTATAGGTGCTGTGAGTTCAGGAGTCCCTTCATCTGCTCAATGATCTCCTTACCATGGAGCACTGTGGCAGGCACAAGGGAGGTGCTCCGTCAGTATGTGTGGACTCCATAAGTAAATTCCGATAATAAAGCCAGCCAACACGTAGATGATGGTTGCTATGTACCAGCAACATTTATTGTCTATTCGAACAAATAAACATCCATTCATTCCCTTCATCACACAACAACCCTGATGGGGAGGTATCATTATCAACGCTTATCTTATATGAGAGAATCAAAGCGAGCAGGGTTGAGTGACTTGACCAAAATCGCACACTCGTGAGTGGGGAAGCCAGGGCTGGAATGAACTCCTGAGTCTGAGCTCTTCATCACGAGGCAAGAAGAAGTGAATGAGAACACCGTGGATTCTAAGTTGAGAGACAGATGTGGCTTAGGGTCCCAGTCCCACATTCAAACCTTGTAACCTGGACTCGTGACTTCATCACAGATTCTTTATCTCTACAACTGGGATGAACACCCATGAGCACATGGGACTAGAAGAAGAATTATTTAGGGGGTTACAGAGAGGGCACGTGGCTCACAGTAGGTCCTCAACGTATATTGTTAGCTTCCCCATGTCTTAGTTTCCCTGCTCTGGAGAGCAGACAGCATCATTTTAAAGGATCTCCTAAACCATATTTACCACAGTTTGGGGATACCATTATTTCCAACTCTTTTTTTTTTAAGAGTTTATTCATTTAGGGATGCCTGGGTGGCTCCGTGGGTTAAAGCCTCTGCCTTCGGCTCAGATCATGATCCCAGGGTCCTGGGATCGAGCCCCGCATCGGGCTCTCTGCTCAGCAGGGAGCCTGCTTCCTCCTCTCTCTGCCTGCCTCTCTGACTATTTGTGATCTCTGTCTGACTTGTGATCTATCTGTGAAATAGATAAATAAAATCTTTAAGAAAAACATTTTATTCATTTATTTGTCAGAGACAGAGAGAGAGAGAGAGAGCACAAGCAGAGGGAGGGGCAGAGAGAGAAGCAGGCTCCCTGCTGAGCAAGAAGGCTGATGCAGGGTTTAATCTCAGGACTCTAGGATCATGACCTGAACCTAAGGCAGACTGTTAACTGACTGAACCACCCAGGCGTCCCTATTTCCAAGTCTTTTTAACTGTTGAAATGGACAATATGTTGCGCGGCCAAATATATGATGAGAAGCCCTGAATTCAAGGGTTTAAAACATTCAGCTAATTTCTTTCCTTTGTCTTACATGAAAGTCTCAGGGGGTGGTAAAAATATGGAAAGACAGAGGCACAAGATTACCCCTTCAGCAGAATTTATAATAGCAAAAGCTGGAAACAACCCAGGTGTTCATTTTGTTGGCTGAAGAAACTATTGTATATGACTACAAGGAAGAAAAAAGAAAGAAAAACTATGTCTCTATACTTTGATGAACTAGTCTCCAAGGTAGAGAAAAGCATGTAGAATATTCCACCTTTGATCTACAAAAGGATTGTCTATATCATGGATGGAACTGGAGGGGATTATGCTAAGTAACAGAAGTCAGTCAGAGAAAGACAAATACCATATGATTTCATTCATGTGTGGAGTTTGAGAAACAAGACAGATGAAAGTATGGGAAGGGAAGGAAAAATAAAATAAGATGAAAATATATAGAGAGGCAAACTTTAAGAGATGATAGACTATAGGAAATAAACTGAGGGTTGCTGGAGGGGAGGTGGGTCAGGGTGATGAGGTAACTTGGGGATGGGCATGAAGAATGATGTAACGAGCACTGGGTGTTATATACAACTGATGTATCTCTAAATTCTACCCCCGAAACTAATAATACACTATATGTTAATGAAATTGAATTTAAATAAATAATTAAAATATAATATAATATAAATAATATAATATAAATAATTAAAATATAATAGAAAAGGGGGCATCAATTTCTCTCTCTGTCCACATGTATATATTTTCTTTATTTATCGAAAAATAGAAGAATAAAAGGACAAACATAAAAACTCATTACCGAAGAGATGAGGAAGGAAGGGAATAGAGTGGAGAAATAGGGATAGAATTTAAAGTTTTAAAATTAAATCTTGTTTTATAAACTTGGCTGTTGAATTGTGGAAACATTTTTCTTAAGTACAAAACTGAACAGATGTTTAAAACAAACTCGGTAAAACAAAACAAAACAAAACAAAAAACCAGACAGAAGACAAACAAATGAATCTATGCATATAACTACACCAAGGGGAGATATTCCAAATATCTTTAACACAATAATCTGAAGACCCATTTGTAGAAGGAAATATCCTGAGGATAAAAAGAACTCAGAAAGAATCTCAAAACCATTTACAGCAATTGTATTGTTGCTGGTCGTGTCTATTATTACTCTTAGACTCCTGGAAGTGAATTGCAGGATAAAGCAAATAGGTAATTGGACTGGTGTCACTGAGACCTGGTATTTCTGGGAAGGGAAAAAGGACATGCATGTCTAAAATTGATGGGTCTAAGCCAAAAGTCAATAAGTACCAGTGTGAACTCATGGTATGTACATATTTCCTACCTTGGCCCACTGATAAAAAAGCCTAGAAATAATGAAAATCTAGTAGTAGCAGACACTCCCAGCATCTAGATTGTGGTTTCAAAACATCAATTCTTACAAAAATGACCTCACACTCTTTGCAGAAACGGCTGAAGTTTAGGGCAGGACACGCACGAGCCTGGACCATTTTTTCACATCGGAAAGTAAGAACATCCCCAGAGAGACGGGGGTTGTGTGAACAGGCTCCCATGTGTCAAAGATGTGAGAAATCAAGCTTTAATAAGGATAGTGATTGCAATGGATTGAAACACAGGGACTACGGTAGCATGCCCCAGTTCACTATGACACTTAAGACACACGACCGCATTGATCATCTCTGGATGGTGCTTGGGGACAGACTGACTGGGAAACTTACAGGGAATGCAATTACAGGGAAATCATTAAGCATTTATCCTGCCTTTGCCTTATGAGCTGTACCTGGAGGAGTAAGCTGTTCTTCAAACTGTATTCTGGCTAATGACTTACGGACGACGGATAGAATCAAGCTATTACCACCTATAGAATTAATGAATAGAGGCTATTCTTATCAATAGTTAGCTGCTAATAGAAAAAAAAAAAGATAAGCAGATTACATGGCTGTTAAAAGGAACTCACAAAACCAGCCAACAACGTATTTTTTTTTTTCTCGCCAAGTTTCTAAACATAACTACCAATACAGGAAAAACAATGGGCAGAGGAATCTGTTAAAAGCCTGGAGAGATGCAGTCAACAAAGTCTAAACTGGGAAGCATTATAGAAGTCGGATGACTCTCACAAAATGTTACCAGAAAGAAAAGAGGGAGAGTAATCTTATAAATTAACAGACTTGAGAGACATCAACCAATGGCCATACATGGATTTTATTTATGTATTTGTGACCCAAATCACATAAACAAACTTAAAAATACAATTATGAGCCAATTAAGAAATTGAAACAGTGCCTAGAGGCTTGACAATGTTAAAGAGACACCATTTTCTTTTTTAAAGGTGTCTAATAGCATTGTGATTAGGTTAAAATTCTCTGTCTTGATTGGGTGTATACTGAAGCATTTGCAGATGAAATGATAGGACATCTGGAATTTGCTTCAAAATAATTGGGAAGGAGTGATGAGAAAAATGAATAGGGAGGTAGGTGAGAAAAGACACAAGAGTTAATGATTGTTGAAGTTGTGAGACCACTATGCACTTCATGAACTTTTATGTATGTTTGAAATTTTCCATAAGATCAAAAAATGATGAGAGGGAGCGGGTTGCTGAAGAGAATGCTTGTCTTGCCCGTTTTGCTGTGTGAACTTGGGAAAGTCATTCCACTTCTTGTGTTTTGGTTCCCCTTCTAAAAAAAATAAGGATAATAGTCTCCATGATGTCTAGTTCAAGAGGTACAGATTATTATAGGGATCTATTATATGGACCAAATTATATGATGCATGCAAAAAAATCCTGAAATGTCTAAATTATAGATTTATAAGGTATTACTGCAACTTAAGGCAGCAGGGGATAAGATCAGATCAAGGCTGTGCATTAGCTTTTTTCCTTCCAGATTCAAGAGCATTGAATTTTAATTTGTCAAGTTTCAGGACAGTATTTTCTTATCCAAATGAGATGTTTGTTATCTCCCTTAAAAGTGCATGCTTGATTGAAGCAGGAGATCATTTTCAATGTATTTTCTATTGAGAACCTTTCGTCTGGTTGAATTCAGCTCGGAAACACAGGTAGGGAAATCTGGAGTCCTGCAGTCGATTCCAGCCAGGATTTTCCAGTTACAAATTAAGAATGCACTTTGCATGTCAGCCAGGCAATGGCTGGTCACTGCATTGAAGGCATGTCCATATGGAGACTCTAATTCGAGGACAGCTCTGACTCTTGCCAAAACAAATCTCATGCAGGCAGGCATTGTCTATTATTTAATCTCTGGGGGAGGAAAGTAGGGCCTTCCAGTTTACAAAAGATTTAGTGTGCTGTGCACCTACTATGTGCACAGTGCTTGGCATACAAAAATGATTTGCTCTCAGCTCAGTGGTGAAGGGAGAAGAATGACAGACAGAGGAACGTGTTAAGGAAAAGCATTTCAGCACAGTGGTTAGAGCAGGTGTGGACAGCAAGGCAAAGCACACAGAAGGCACACAGAAGCTTTGAAAGGGAAAATCTTCACATTTGCTCAAGAACTGGCAATGGATTTGGAAGTCTAATCTCTTTCTTGATTTTCACCAGACTATTAGGGCACTGGCTCTATGAGAAGGGTACCAAGGGAACCAACACATGTTGTTCAGAAGCTTCATGCCAGGCTCTCAGCACAGAGTGAGAGTTAACACTGGCCCAGCTCTTGCCCCGGACCAGGCCCTGTTCTCAGCACTTCCTCTGCTGAAGCTCATCCAGTCACATGACTCAACAAGGTGGGTATTTTGTTATTCCCATTTCACAGGTGAAGAAATAGAGTCACACTAAGGCGAAGTCAACTGCCCAAGGGCTCACAAGCAGAGACTGGCTCTGAACTCAGGACATTCTGATGTCAAGCTATGACTTGACCCCTACATTATACGTACTTGACCTCATGCAGCCATTCTTCAACTCCTCGTAGATAACTTTTATCCTTTTCATTTTGTAGGTAAAGATGGGGCAGCTCTAGGGGCTTGAGTTTCTCAATGTCAGCCCTCCTTCCAGTGACATTGCTGAGACTCAAATTTAAGACCATTTGGTTCCAGGGGCACCTGGGTGGCTCAGTTGGTTAAGCACCTGACTCTTGATTTCACCTCAGGTCATGATCTCAGGGTCATGAGATGGAGCCCTACGTCAGGCTCCATGCTGGATGTAGAGCCTGCTTGAAATTCTCTCTCTCCATCTCCCTGCACCATGCTCCCCACTCCCTCTCTTAGTCTCTTGCTAAATAAATAAATAAATAAATAAATGTAAAAAGAATGAAAAGAAAAAGAATATTTGGTTCCAGTGCTTGGGTGTTTCCTTCTATACCACGCAGTCTTGGTGTCTCTTTATCTGACCCAGAAGTAAGAGGAGACCTCATTAATCTCTGTCCCCGTGTGCAGAGGCGGCTTCCTCTCCTATAAACAGAGTCCCTGAAGAGAAGCCCACAACTCAGGGTTGCCAGTGAACCAGGTGAGATGGCAGGCACCTGACTGTTCTCTCTCTCTCTCCAATGTTTAGAACGTTCACCTGCCTTGGGGGAGGAGGAAGGGATGGCACAGCACTTCCACATGTGTACAAGATGAAATTTCCCAAGTGTTCAGTTACATAACTTCCTCTGTCCCTCTGGAGATAATCTCATTACACATGCTCCCACCAGGCTGCTGCTGTGTACCAGGCATCCATGGGCATTATCCAACCTTTAAAAAAATTGAGGGCCCCTGAGTCACAAAAAGAGAAACTGGTGGAAGCAGGTAGCAGACCCCAGGAGTAGACAGACTTGGTTCAGAGAAACAGGAGCCTGACACAGAAGTGATACAAGTGAGGCAGAAAGACCCTTCTCATAAAGAGAGGCAAGGGCACATGGTGGGGAGAGAATAGACCTGGAAGTTTTGGATTCCTGTTTCTACCTGGTGTTCCTTGTTGGCTTTATGACCTTGGTGACTTGGGACCAGATGCATAAAAATACTTTCCCCGTTTACCTCAGAAGCCTGTTTTCAAAGTAAAGCATTCATAGCTTATGATTTTTGAAGACCTATTCTATGTGCAAACACTGGGATTAGTACATTACAATTATATTCTCATCCAATCTTCTAACGACCCTATGAGGTAAGGCCGTTACTAGCATACCCATTTCATAGGCAAGAAAATTGAGACTCAGAGAGTTAAGTAAATTGCTGAAGGTCGCATAGCCACTAAGTGGCAGAGTTGGGGTGTGAGTACTTCTCCCCCACTACAAAGCCAATTAACCTGTAACTGCTACCATTATGGGATGTGATTATGTAATTTTAGAGCCTTTTGAAAGTTAAAAAGAAGAAGGGGACATATCAGATGTCACTTAAGCACTTGGATCCTCCCTATGCACAAATATACCCTTACTTTACAAATAATCTTAACATGGTTAGGTTGTCTGTTTCCCGGGACAAATGGAGCACAGAACAAATTAAATCAGAATCTTAAAAGGGTATTGGGGAAGGGACATTGCCAGGGCACAGAATAATTCCTTAAGCTGATAGAGGAGAAAGGAACATCCTTCCTATTGTGGAATGAGCTCCCTCACTCTGAACTTGCTATCAGTTATCCTGGACGGGGGCGGCGGTTGCTCACTCATCAGTTTCAAACCTGTGGGATGGAGGGTGGGTATGTTTCTCTGTAGGATCGCCTTGTCTGATTTCATCTTTATAGCCTTCTTATGGACTGCTGTTTGCATGTCAGAGTAAGGGGTTTTCCCCTGTAACCAGAAGCCATCAAGACATGGAAGATATGACACCAGCTCTAACAGAGCTAGAAATACCTAAATACAAGAATTCTGGAAATGGCTAGTTTTTGACTTTGCCTTATTATTTTGCCATGAATTCAGCTCAAATTTAAAACCAAATCAAAGTCACACTGCAAGATTGAGTGCCTGGGACCATTGTGTTGGTGCGTGAACTTGTTTCTTTCTCCGGTCTAGAGAAGTGGAAAGGGTGAGCTTTGGAGAAAAATCTGGGTTTGAATCGGGTTCTCCCCCCTGACTAGATGAGTAGCCTGACTTTCTTCATCTGCAAAACAGACTGCCAAGAATTACCAATCTGGGTTGTTGGGAGGATGATACCAGATAACAGAGGCACAGAGCTAGAACTTGATACACACTAACACTTCTCCCTCCTCAAGTCTTTATACTTATCTTTCTCCCTCTTGGCTACATGTTGCCATCCCCCTATTACACATAACTTTGTATGTATTTCTAGGTTCTTGGGGATTGGGGCTGTTTCAGGGTTTCTTAGGGTTGATTACCTCTCTGTTTCCATGGTGATTTCTCAGCGCTATGTTTCTATTTCTGCCCTAGCTGAGTCTTCTGTTTTGTTTTTCTCCTCTTCTGGTTACTTTTTTTGAAGTGGATGTAGACCAAAGAAAGATGGACCAGGATCCAGGGCAGGGCAGGGAAGCTGGCAGGGACTGGTTCCACCAGGGAGAGAAAATCTCCCCGGCTGATGAACACCACAGCAGTCATGGTCTGAGTCTGCATGGAGATGTCCTACTGACACCAGCAGGTAAGCCGCCTGGGGTGAAGTCTGGTATCGCACTCCCATGCAGAATAAATTCTTGCCCCAATGACTCTAAAAGTCCTTGGACAGCCTGATCGCCATGTAGCAGGTCTTCTGGGAGACTAGAACCTTTGGGGTCAGGGATGGGGTTTTAGACGGAGCCCACCACAGTGCCTACCCCAGATGCTGGCAGAGTCGTGGTTCACAGGAGGTGGCACTGATATGCTTTAGGCCCTTTATCTGCTTGGACGAGTAAGGAATGACACACTTCCTATAATTACATAAGGCAGTGTGCAAAATGCTGCGCATGATAATCTCAGACAATTCTCCAAAATGGACGCATCCAGGTGTTACTATCCTATTTCACACTGGACGAAGACCTCTAAGTTCAGGGAGACGAGCGACTTGCTTAAGGCCACAAACAGAGCATCAGAGGCTAGACTAGGACCCCGGCTCCACTGATCCTCTCACCTGCATGATTCCCAAGCCCAGCACTCAACTTCTCCAGGAATGACTCCATGCTGGCAGTAATGGAAATGGGAGAGATCCCGGTTTGCCTCAGGCAGAAATGGTAAGTTTTTATTTGTTTGTTTGTTTGTTTGTTTGTTTTTCATAACAATGATCTCTTTGAAAGAGGTATACCTGAAAGGCATTAAAACATCCTGGCTTGCCAAATCATCTTCTCCAGTTTAGTTTTTTTAAGGTGGTCTTTACTAGGAACCAATTCATTAAGAATCACCACTTCCTGCAAGCAGCTGATGGGTCATTCGCTGCAAGGAAGAGCAGAGGACTCATAGATCGGTTTCAGGGCAATGGGAAATGCCAAGTAGCAGAGAAGAGTTTGAGCAAAATTTTGGATTACCTGCTGTCCATGGTAGAACACAGCAAGGAGGAACATGGCCATCAGCAGCAGTGACACCTCCTTGGTCCCCAGGAAATCTCTGTTGGAAGAAGAAAGGAAAGATGACAAGAAGAAAGGCAAGGTTACAACCATCGAGGGACCCCAAGGAGACTCATTAGCAGACCAGGTTCAGAAAGAAGCTGGGTAAACAGAAAGGAGGGAATATTTCTTGAGCATTCACTAGGCAATAGGGGCTGCTATCTGAAGGTTTCCACATAGGCTAATTCAGAAATCAGTTGATTCTCCAGGATATGAGGTCACTTTTGTCAGACCTCGTGGACGAATCTAAGTCTAACATCTCAACAATGCACTCACATTGATAAAAATGTTTTCCCTTTGCGGAATACTTCCAGACTTCAAAGAGCTTTGAAACTTTCTCATCACAAAAATCCACATGAAGACCAGGATGCCTCCTTTTTCTTTAGATGTTATTCTATTTCAGATAGGTATATGGTGCTGACAGTGTGGCTATGTCTGTTTTAGCTGCTTTCACTTAGATTCTTAAATTGATTCAATGATTTGGACACTATTTTAATTCTTTCTAAGTTTAAAATTCTTATATTAATTCTATGAGTCAGGCACTGTTATAATCTTATTTCTTATATCTTTTAATAAAACCTTTGTTCCCTGTGCGTCATCTCATCCTGGACTGACACCCCTCAACCCCCACCAAATGCTCCATTCACAGTCCTTGTTGGGGCACATGCTGAGGGGTCACTGGTCTAGCCTATCCTGGGCTCTCCCAGAGATCAAGCTGGAAGGCAGCTGAAGATGGGTAAGCTTATATTTAAACACAGATATGACTTTCAGTTATCCAAGGAATTCAGAAGTTCCAAAAACCCTTGTTCAGTTCTGCATGTTTTCTCTTTCAGCGTAGCACGAAGCCTTTCTCAGGACAAGCTAAACCAGGAGGCAAAGGGTTTGGAAGAAGCAAGATTGGACTTTGAATATGGACATGGGCAATCTGTGGAAATAAACAGTCCTCTTGACAGGCTTCTGGGGACTAATGAAGAAAACTCAGAATAAAATGTTTTAGACAAATTATCTGTAGGGACATTGGGACTTGCTTTCCATTACCTCCTGTTCTTCCTCCACCTTTTCTTCATCTCGGGAGATGCCCCCATCATCCACTCACCCTGATGCTTGAGCCAAATACAAAAGAAACCTAGGAGTCAGCCCTCACCACCCCAATATATAAATCCTGTCTGCTCTTCCACCCAAATATATCCCCTGTCCCTCCACTCTCTCCATCTCTACCTCTAACACCTGAGGGCAGCCACCACGGCTTTCAGTAACCCCCTGCATTGCCCTCCAACATCTATTTCCAACATGCTTTCTGGAATATTCTGTGTCACTAAAACTGGGTCATGTCACTTTTTGTTTTATTGCCTCCCAACCAAAAGCACACATATGCTCACTAGTGGCTTAATTCTGATGAAGCTTAAAGACACAAGGTGCCATCAAAGAGGAAATGCAGCGTGTAGGTGGGGGGGATAGAGTGGACGCTGACAAGGCCGCACCCAGGTGGTCTCGAGCCTTCCCTTTTCTCTCCTCACTGGAGATGAGCAGTAGCACTGGGCTCAGGAAATGGGGGCCTGAACCCCGCTGCCAAGACCAGCATCTCATCTAGCTTTATGTTGAAGACCCTCCCAGCTGATCCAGAATGGGCCCAGTCCAGATCTGCAGATAGAACAAGAACTCGGGAACAGAAATGTGCTTTCTCTTGGGGAGCTCTTGTGCATACGGGAACACAAGGGGACCAGGATGTCTATGGGCTGGCACAAGATTCCAATTTGTGAATTCCTAGTTCCATCTGCTTTTCCTTGGAGATAAGGTGCTAATAATAGATGATACTCATTATTGTGTCTGTCCTCTATAGCCCAGCAAAAGCACGTAATTACTGAGCACTACTGCATGCCAGGCACATGCTGGGATATAGAAAATGAAGAGGGCACGTTGTCTTTGTCCTCAAAACAGTCCAGGAAAAGAGAGAACCAAACAGATAGATAAGTTCATAACACAATACACTCCATTGTAAAAATACATCCTTGTTGCCATGGGAATACATGGGAAGAGAAAGTAACCCAAGATGGATATTCCGGAAACACAGGAGCTGAGTCTTCGAGGGTGGTAGACTTCAGGAGGAAAAGATAGGATGGGCTCTGTAGGTATGGGGCATGTATCTTACTTAGCTAGCTGGTTGAAACCTGCTGGTGCTTGTTCTTGCTCCTGGTGGGGATGCTTGAAAAAAAGCCCTCCTTCACACAGCTTCATGTGAATGGGAGGCATCCTGCATTTAACTCCTCCTGAGTGTGCCCTCCCGGAATGCCTGCTCTCCCAGGCACTTTTGATATCCTTTTCTTTGTGACGTAGAAGACTTGGAAGGCCAGCAATGTGTTACTTGCAACACACTTTCAAGGGAAAACACCCATACCTCTGGAAAGCAGAGGCTGATCAAAAATAAAGAGCTGGCTAGATCAAAAGAAAAAGTATGAGAAAATTACTATGAATGGTTTCCTAGTCTTTAAACTCTATTTCACCTGGAAATATTATAGCTGGAGTCAAGATTGCAAAGTATGCATAGAAAGTCAGCCAGGCCAAGGAACATCCAAAAAGAACTGTGATTTGAGTTTAGAAGGAATTTCTTTTTTCCTGATAGCTTCTGTGATTCTTTGAAGAACTTCCAAGAGAGTCAAATGACCAAAATGTGAATGAAGTTCTAACACTTTGCTTGATATTGGGTGGTACAGACATAAAACCAGGGGCATTTTGAATTAATTTATTTATAGTAATAAAATCATGGAATTAATAGAACCATCTCCCTATGCTAATAGAAAGGCACATAATTAAGTAAAAACACATGTAGAATAATGCTGATTCTCAAGGGCTGTAACAGTCTTTAGAGAGCATCTTATCTGATGTCTCATAAAAATTAATGTTTAATTTGAGTGTTACTCATTACAGAAGTATTTATGTTAATTGTGGTAAATTTGGAAGCTAATACAAATTCACAAATAAGAAAATAAAAATTGTCCTTATGCCTACCACCCAGAGAAAACAATTATTAATATTTTGGAGCCAACCAGGGGTGCCTGGGTGGCACAGTCAGTTGAGGGTCCGACTCTGGATTTTGGCTCAGGTCATGATCTCAGGCTCCTGTGATATAGCCTTTCAGCAGGTTCTGGATGCAGAGGAAATCTGCTTGGGGATTTCTCTCAGTCTCCCTGTGTCCCGCCCCTAGGTTGTCCTCTCTCCCTTTTTCTCTCTATTTAAAATAAATAAATAAATCTTTAAAAAAATATTTTGGCGCCAACTAAGTATCCCTTCCCTTTCCTCCATGCAAAAATATGTTTATACATTAAGGACTGTATGGTTCATATTATTTTTGAAACCTACTTCTGTACTTAGTACATATTATGAAAATAATTCCATGTAATTAAATATTTTACAATGCAAGTTGGGTGGGTCTGTTCTATTCCATACTATACGTATAATAGATAATGTAATACCCCTTGCATGGCTTCTATTTTATACACTTAAAATCAAAGACCAGGGAGAAGCTACTTGCCCCAGTTCACCCAGCTGATTCCCATCAGAGCCAGGACACAGTTTCACATCTTAAGCACCAAGTTCAGAGCTCTGGCCATTTGTGCATCTGATGCCAAGTTCTTAGTTCTAACTATTACTCCCATTTCCCCTTTTGAATCTCAAAATGAGCCATCCAGTCTGAATGATGCTTTATTCTGTCCCCACGCTAATGACAACATTTGCTAAGTGTTGATCATATGCCATGTCTGTAATAACACTATGTATAGGTGATGGTCTTTGGAGCTGCAGGAGGGAAGACTGGAGGAGTCATGGGGACCAGACTGGGAGACATGTGGAGTCCTTGAGAAGCAGATTGAATTTCAGCTTCTTAGAGGTGATAAAGAGCCCCTTAAGGGATTTTTTAAAGATTTGTTTATTTTTAGAGAAAAAGAGAGAATGAGTGTGGGGATGGGGTGGGGAGAGGCAGAGGAAGAGACAGAATCCCAAGCAGATTCCTAGCTGAGTTCAGAGACTGATGCAGGGCTTGATCTCACAATCCTGAGATCATGATCTGAGCCAAAATCAAGAGCTGGAAGCTCAACCGACTGAGTAACCCAAGTGCCTTGGAGCCCCTTCTGGGTTTTAAGAAGGATAATGAGTTGACCAGATGTCTCTGATGGTTTTGAGCGGGATACATCAAGAGTGGAGGCTGGGGGATCAGTTAGGTGACAGCAGCCCAGAGATGAGAATGAGGATCTTTCTAGGACAGCAGCATTATGGCATGGAGGGTGCATGTGGGATAATAATTGTTAGTATCATTCAAGTGCTTTTTCTGTTCCAGGCCTTATGCTAAGTTTCCATGATCACATTTGATCTCTTGAATACTCCTACAACATAGAACAGGTTGTTACTCTCACTTTACAGATGAGAAAAGCCGTGCTCAGAGGGATTGTCACTTTTCATGAATTCCCTTGGGAATCACACAGCTGGCCAACGGCAGTGCTGGGGTTTGAACCTAAGTGCCTTAACTCCTAAACCTGTACTCACACCTGTTGTGATAGAGCGCTTCCTTACAAGGCATACTGAGATAGATGAGTCTCCAGGGATTGATAAGATACTGGGGGAGAGGGTGCCCCTCCTGTTTTGGACTCAGGGTCATCTGCTGAGGGGACGAGTTGTCATAGAGGGCCTCCTGAGCAGACTGGGAGATGCTGGTCTGAAGTATTTGGGACCATCTGGCTGGAGATGCAGCCAGGCTGCCAATGGAAGGTTCTTCACACTCTGCATTACAGGTGTACCTAACCCCCAGGTACAACCAGCAGAGTGCTGCTGAAGTGCCCAAGGTGAGCTCCTGAAGTGTGGGCTAACCCCTGACAGTATGAGCAGGCTCTGGCTGCCAATGGGACGTGCAGTGGCCGCTGATCTGCTGATCTGTAACTCAGTGAACGAGAAGGTTGAAAGAGCTCTTCTGATCCTTATTAGTTTAGTTCCATGGATAGCAAAGTGTGAGTCAATACAAGACTTGCCAATAACTGACCTCGAATCAGGAAGAAGCTGAGAAAAATACTCTGACCTTGCAGCAGTGAGTTTGGGATTGGATTCACATTCACAACCCTACTTAACAATCTCACTACAAGCTCTTCCCGAAGGCCTCGGAACAGAATTCAGAACTAATAAACCTCTCTCCTAAGAAGGGGGGAGGGGCTAGGAATGCACCGCTATGGATCTCTTGCTGTGTAACAGGCACATCAGAGCCTCACATGGCCCCGGGATAGAGGACAGTTATTCCATTTCACTGACAGGCAAACTGAGGTCCAGAGATGGGAAGTGACTTCCTAATGCAACAGACTCTGGATTTGAAACCAAAGCCCTGGCTGGTTGGTTTAATCTTATTCTTACCACAAATGTGGCTTATTTTGTTCCTACATCTCTTTGCCCTCTGTTTGGCCATGGCCACACCTATTGCCACTAACTATTTTACCTAATTTGAAACTGTTTTGACTTTTTGAATCCTGGGCATATGATGAGAGATTCTTCAGCTTGACTTAGAAGAAGTGTGTGCAGTATTGACAAAGGCGGACTCTGAAGCCAGGACAAGCCCAGTTTGACTCCAGATCTGTTCGTTATTAGCCATGGGCACCATGAAAACTGTTTAGCATTTCCGAGCCCATGTTCTTCGGATGGTTGCTGTGAGGATCAAACAGGGTCATGTACATAAAGGGTCTGACGCGTAAAAAAAAATTAGCATCTGGAATTTATAAAGAACCCTCACAAATCCAGTAAGAGAAAGGCAAGGAGCCTAACAGAACACCAGTCAAGGGAGAGGACCTGACAGTTCACTCAAAGGAAATCTAAATAGTTAATAAACAAACAAAAATGTGCAAACTTGCTCATGACCAAGGAAGTACTAATGGGAAAAATGAGATTCACACCCATGAGTTTGACAAGAATTTTGAAAGTCTATCAAGGGTGGGGTGGGAACAAGGAGCAACAGGACCATTGCTTGTGAGAGGGAAATTGTGAGAGAGACAATGAGATGACCAGATGGCTCTGATGGCTTTGAGAGGGGTGCGTCGAGAGTGGAGAGCAGTTTGGCAAAACCGTGCAAAGTGGGACATAGAAACACCTCACAATCCAGCGAGTGTGCTTTTAGATGTAAGTTCCGGGAGACGTTTTTGATAATGGTCACTGAAGCATTTTTTAAGTAAGGAAAACTACTAGCAGCCTGAATGTCTATTAGTAGGTCAAATGATAAATATATTTTGGTAGGTTCGTATTATGTAATTGGAACATATTACCACTGCCGATTGTGGAAGCAGTCTGCAGAATTACATCTGTGGCCATCAAACTAGAAGCATCAAAGGAATGCAATACTGCATGACACCGAAACAATTTTATAAGTAATTTATAATACAGACAACACTAAATGTATATAAAATACATAGATGGGAAGGATACACAGTAAGTGCCTTAGAAGTTGGCTCTTAGGAGGAGGGAATAATGCTGGGGACGAGAGACCATCTGAATACCATAGCAAAATATCTGAAATACTTGATCCTCTTAAAATGCAGAAGTAAGGGCACCTGGGTAGCACACTCAGTTAAACCTCTGACTCTTGATTTGGCTCAGGTTGTGATCCCAGGGTAATGGCATAGAGCCCCGCATTGGGCTCAATGCTCAGCGCAGAATCTGCTAGAGATTCTTTCTCTCCCTCCACCCCTCCCACTCTTGTGCTCTTTCTCTAAAATAAATACATAAATCTTTAAAAAACAAAGAAGTAAATATGACTCATTATTAACGTTGTTTCCAGGGGTTGGTTCATAGATGTTGATATAATTAGTATCCAGCACATTTTCTGGGGCTTTTTGGACAATCTTTGCCTCCTATTTTTTCTCATTTGGTGGGCCCCTTACTATGGTCTCGATTTGCTCTAAGCTTCCTGCACCTGAGGCCACTGCCTAGGCCACTGCTGGCTCGGGTGAAGCTCCATGGTGCAGGGGTGGGGTCTGGCTTCCCCATGGGGCTGTGTGAGGGACCACGGGCTGTCACCAGGAAGGTCATCTGGAGACCGAGCTGTGACTCATGAGAGACAGGAAAAGGATGGATCCAGGAGAGAAATCTCTCTCCCTTTCTGTGTCTGAGCTGGTTTTCCTCACTTCACTGCTCATCCAGAAACATTTCAACTGAGTGGTTCCTTTTTTCTTTCTTTCTTTTTTTTAAAAGATTTTATTTATTTATTTGAGATAGTGAAAGAGCACAAGCAGGGGGAATCACAGGCAGAGGCAGAAGGAGAAGCAGGTTCCCTGCTGAGCAGGAGCCCCATGTGGGACTCGATCCCAGGACCCCAGGATTATGGCCTGAGCTGAAGGCAGACGCTTCACTAACTGAGCCACCCAGGTATCCCTGAGTGGCTCTTTCCAATCTTCTCCTGACCGATGAGGCCACAAAATATCATGGCAGCTTATGCTTGTCTCCAGACCTCTTCTCCCTCTCTTTCACTGCCCTGGAGTTGTGCTGGCTCTTCCACCTTGTTTCAGCTCTGTTGCAAGAAATCTAGGGTGAGACATTATTTTTTGTACTTTTCTGTATTTTACAAATAATCCAGGGCAAGGAGTGTAGTAAGTGTTCAATGATACTATTAATATTATCACAGCCAAATTATAATCAGACCTCATGCATCTCAGAGCTGTTAAATTGGGAGGAATCACAAATTATTAAGTTTGGAGGAAGGAGACTGGAGCTACTCTTTAGTCACTACTCAGTCCAAACTTTACAACTGAAAACAAGGGATTTTGCCTCGACTTGTAAGCCAGAGAGCTCCTAAGCTGAGAAACAGAAGTCAATATCCAATGGTCCCCAAGTTTTGGTGATGCCACCTCAATCATCTTCCCCAAGGCTCCATTTCCAACTGGGAGTTGAGCCCTTTTTGAGCGTGTGATGGTGAGGACTTACTCTCCACTGTGGTTCAGGTTGTCGTAGCGCAGAAAGAGGCCTGCATAGATGGTCTCAGTCAGCAGAGCGTAGATGGCGATCATAATCAGCAACACAGCCAGCTTCAGGACAGAGTTCAGGCGGAGGAAAACTGCACAGGTCACCATGGCAAGCACCCCGGTGAAGACGAAGTACTGGAAACAGAGAGAGGGGAGGTGGTCAGAATCCAACAGGAATGTGGGAGGGCCAGTCCCCTCAGCACGGATGCCAGTGGGTCTCCTGATGCAGGTGGCAGCTGAGCACCTCCATTTGGAGACCTTAGGCTGCCCTCAAGTCCAACAGGCCTCCAATAGAACTCATCGCTTCCTTACCACATCCCGAATCTCTGTTCCCTGGCCTTTGGGGTCCATTTATGCCAATCCTAAGCCAAAGAACCCTTAGTCTCTTCTTTGCTGCCTTTCTCTTCCCCCCACTCCTCAGCCACCCCACCCTAAGTCTGTAGCCTCCACTTCCTTCAGGGAGCTCACACCCAGGCAGCTCTCCTCTCCCAAGCATTTTCTGTTCTGGTTCCTGAACAATTTCCGGCAGCTCTGTCTGCTTGCGGCCCCCAACCCCCACTGAACACACACTGTCTTTCTTTCTCCAGAATTTCTAAAACACAGACCTCATCATGCCTCGCCTCAGCTTGAAGGACTTTCATGGCTCACCATTCTCTCAAACTCGAGTGGGAAGCTCCCAAGGCCAGCACAGATCAGATTTCCCTTTACTTTCTAAACCCAACATATGCTTCAGCCTCCCTATCTACCTGCACCCTCCCATGGCTGTTTCCCAACTCTCCTGGGCCTCTGAGCTCTGCATCTCGTGGTTCAGAGTCATCCATGTGACTAAGCCTCCATTCTCTGAAGAGCATCTTCTCCTCTGAGAAGCCTTAGTGCTCATTTCCAGATGCCCTAGAAGCTGGCTTGTTCCTCCATAGCACCACCCACATCCAGAATAAGGTCTATCTCCTTGTATAAGAAGTAGCTGTTCAAAAGGCCAGACTGGTGCCATTCAAGCTGGAATCCTGGTACAGGCCTCGAAGCTCAGTCTGCCCAGCCATAGTTCATTCAGCCCTTTGTAGGATGGTGCCCGGCCTCTTATCCTGTCCACTGTAGCATTCTGAATGGCAGGTTTGGATTCTGACTTTCCAGTGGGAAAAAAGAATAGAAGTCACATTATTAAGGCCCACGTGGTCCTCTTGTAACTTTCAAAATAAGTGGCCAAGATGGGAATCATAATTCCCACTTCACCGGTGAAGAGACTGAGGCTCACAGAGATAGCATGAATTGTTCCAATTCTCACACCTGGAAAATGGCACCTAGGACCCTTGGAAGCAATCTGTCCACGTACGTGTGACTGCAGTGGGCACATTGAGCTTGATAATCCCTAACATCCACTCCAACCCTCTTATGCCTGGCTCTTTGTAGCAATTGGAGGTCTCCTTTCTCCTATTAGAGAAAGAGTTTCTGGATGGGCAGAGGACACCATAAGAACTTCTAGACATCTCCAAGTGACTATGGAAGACACGTTTATTGAGTTCCTAAGTCAAACTGACTCATTAATGTACATTTTCAACAGCGATATCAACAAATGTGGATAGCACCTTGATGAGACCCCACTGAGCATGAACAAGACTTTATTGTGCATGTAGTAGACTTGGAAATGAATAAGGCTGCGTCCCTATCCCTAAAGACCCCTGCATCTGGGACACCCTTCACTTTTGTCTTTCTTTCTTAGTAAATCCAATCGTGTCCATGTCTGAAATGGATGATGAGCTTTCTTCAACTCTCCTTTAAGATCTTCCCTTGGCAAGATTTTCAGGTAACTCATCTTGATGCCCTGAAGCCATCATTTTAACAGATAGAGGAGAGTTGGGTAGACCTGAAACATCTTGTTTCATTGTTACCTGCATCATAATGAAGGGTTGTGCATGGTTTTGTCAATGCAAATTACAAATTGTGTATTAAATTAAAGCTGTCAAAATGATTATGCCCTTGAGCAAAAGTTAATGAAGGCACAACAGTTAAGTTTAAGAAGTGTGATAAGGACTTACTGTGTGGCTGTTGCAATCAAGGCATGTTGCTAGGCACTGTGAATTCCAAAGTGAGAGATGGCCTGGACCACACCCGGTGGTCTAAGATGTAAAGCCAATATGTAGAGACCAATACCAATGTGCTGGACGTTCTCTGCCAGCAATATGAACCTTATGGTGATGCTGTAAACCACAAGAAATCAGCAGCATAAGGACCCTGGGTAGATAACACCAGGAGCTTTTCCTCTGTCTCTTTTCTAGCTTGAATGAATAGTGGGAGTGGGACCAGGGAATGGAGAGGAACAGGAAGCAACTGAAGTATTATAACTTTGGAAAACCCCTCTTTCAGCTGCATCTGGACCCATAAATTGCGTGTTTCCTACAACTTGGGAGGATGCTGGGCCCAACACAGTGACTAAATTTCTTTCAAACCACCAATAGTCTCTGTGTTCTTTTAAGTTAGCCAAGGAACTCAGATGCCCCACAGCTTCTAGAGTGCCCCCTGAATGGGTCCTGGGCATTAGGGTTTCACAGGTGTGGCAGGGCAGAGAGAGGAGGCAAAGCCACATTGCAAAAACTCTTGTATGTGCTGCTGAGAAGTCTGCACTTTATTCCGCAAGGAGCAGCGGGTGGGGTTCAGGTTTGTAATGGATTCAACAGGTCAGTGGTCTAGGAATAAACTGTGGGGTAAATAAGTACAGGAGGGATTGTAAGTCATGGAGAAAAGCTGAAGGTTTAATGACAAGTTTGGGGACTAACCCAATAGATGGGGCAAGAAACTGTGTAACTTTACATGAAGGTGGGGGAGGGAGGAGTCGGGACTGGTGGTAAGCATTCCAGCAGGGATTAATCTATTAACTAAGAGAAAAAACCAACTACAGAATGAGGATGGGGAAAAGGAATGCATTCAGCTTTAGGGCTCTCAAGCTTCAGGGATGTAGGATGACTCAGAACAACTGAGGGCAACCACAAGTGTGAGGCTGAGGCTCGGAAGAGAGATGAGTCCGGAGACATGTCTGACATGGTTCAGCTGATCCCACAGTGTGGAGATTGTCCAAGAAGAACATGAAAAGTAAAGACAGAAGATACAGAGACTAACATGTAGAGTCTCTCATGTTTGAGGGGCTGTGGGAAAAGAGAAATAAGAACACTCATTAGGGATTGTTGAGGGTATGAGAGGACAATGAGGAGAAAAGTGTGAAAAAATAGGTAGCCCCCCCAAAATAAAAATCTCCATAGACAAAGATTTTCAGAGGAGCATTTCAAAGGTAATATATAGAAAATGTTTTCAAAATAACTTAATGCCAAAAAGCAGGATATAAAATTTTATATGCACTATAATCATAACAATGCAAAGTATGGACACATAGGACATGGATTTGGTGTGGATAATTTCCATCTGTAAAGTCCTTTAATCTGATCATAACACCAAATACCAAATGAGGCAGGGATCAACATACTGTTCTGCAGGGAGTCCCTCTCTTCCCGAGAAGTCTGCATCCTGTATCATCAAGGGGTTCTCTACTTCTTCCTAGGTTTTAAATGATGAAACATCGTCCCACCAGGATATGTATGAGAAATGGTAGGGACTGGTCAGTTTCTAGCAATTTTTAATAGAGAACACAGACATTTTAAGGGGATAAGAGATCTAATCATGATATGGCAGTTTTGACCAGGAAAGTAAAAGATTGACTGCCGCAATGAGTGCCAGCGCCTTAGTGCCCAAGTTAGGAAAAAAGAGGTGAGAGGCATTTCAGTAGTGAGGTTGACATGTGGGTAGGAGAAGAGGGACAGACACTGAGGATGTGTAGGTGGGAGGCAGCCCAGGTCCTCACACTAGATGAACACCCGGTAACGTGAGGGGATCAATGGGAGTGGCAATGCCTGTGCATCAGGGCTAAGTTGGTGGGAGGTGGAAGTAGTGCTCATAACCAAACATTTGCTGGGCACAAATTCTGTGTGAGGTACTTTATGAGTGGCTTCATATGCTTCCACTTACTTAACTCTTAAAATGATCCAAGGACAGGTACTATTTTTATAGTCATTTTACAGAAGAGGGAAGCATATAGAACACATTTCTGCTTCTGAATAATCAAGATTTTCTTCTGTCAGATAATACACTGACTTGGGAAATGACAAATAAAGCAAAATCTTCTAAGTCTGTACTGAAAAAAAGTTGGACTCCCATGCCATGGCAAAGGGTTCAGAGGATCAAAAGTTGAGGATTATGTTTGCATGAAATAAGTATTTTGCCCAAATTCTACAATTGTTGAATGAGGACTTACGGGGACCAAGAACCCTGCAAGGCTGGAAGGCACTGTTCTAAGGTCAGGACACTGTCACAAAGTATCATAAATGACTTGGCAATAGGTACACATTCTCCTCCTGGAAGAGGAGTAAGCAAAAGAATATCACACCATGGTAACATGAAGAAGGACTTGAACTCAGCCCCACACAGGTCATGCATGCTGGGCTGTCAGCTCCTCTTTGGTTGCTGCCAAATCCCATGGCATTATAAACTCACAGAAGAAAAAAGAAAGATGACTGACAATTTTCATAAGTCACGGTCCTTCAGGGAAAGAATCCAAACTTTCTGATTCACATAGAACCGGGTTTTCGATGATAACTCTTGGTTCCATCAGCGCAGTGAAGTGCATATGGACCAAAGACAGAGGCTTCTCTGCTTCATCCTGAGCCTCCCCTTTCCACATGGTCCAGGAGTGACAGTGTCAGGACCCGGGGGTCACCACGGGTACAGGTGGGATGAATAACCTGATGTTCCTCGCTCTTTACTGGATTGCGTGAGTCAGGGGAGAGGGGCATTTTGTTTAGGCTGGATGCTCTGCTACAATCTGACTGTGCTTTGTCTTCTTCTACATCCTCGTTTTGATGACTGGCCTTTCCCCCCGCCCCATACTAGGGGAAGAATGGTGAATGTTCTCTTGGTTATTATAGTTGTTAGCTTAGATCTGTCGAAACTGCATTTAAAGTCCACAAGTAGATGTGGATGTTTATATCTGACTTGGGTTGAGGGGAGATAAGCGATTCTAGATATTTCCTAGAAGCAACTACATTCACAGTTGATACTCTAACCTCATAATCCTTCCTGGAAAGACATACCTGTATTAATGATGTGTACAAATAATGACTATGCCAGGAAAGCTGTGAAGCAAAACATAATAAAAAAAAAACATACACAGTATCTATATCTTATGGAAAGGCATTACATCACAATATTTTTAAAAGTAGGATCATGCTTATCTTGGTGGTGCTTAGTAGACGATTCAACACAGCCACCCTGCAAGATTATGTCCTTGTCTTGGCTGTGCTTCTTTGATGACTGAGCTCAGATCTTTGTAAATCATCATCAGAGTCCATTTTTGAAAAACATCAAAAATGCAGTCTGTGTTTGATTCCTGAGCAGCGATGTCCAGCCGTATCATGCATCTCAGCGACTTTCAGAAATTAAATGTTCTTCCAGAGGACGGCAATTTGACATTGTGAAACATGTATCTAGGAAGTATACGCTGTTAGCTAAGAATGACCAGCAGAGAGGAACATGGTGACACTGTGGGAATTAAGTGTGTGCCCTCCAAGGCCACTCCCTCAGCGTGGGCAACAAGTACAGGGTCTTGAAGGATCTGGCTCCCTTTGAATGATGCAATGCAAGGTGGTCACCATCTTGGAAACAATTGGCGAGGCCAGAAGAGCGAGATTATGAAAGGGAAATAGGCTATGAAAATATGGCCTGTTCAAGTTTTTAGTCTGGACACATGATCATGTAGATAATCTCATGTTTGGAGCAGAGGATCTTGTGCATTTAAGAAATCTGTAAAGTCCCTATCTTCCTTAAATTCAGATCTCCACTTGGGCAGGCACTATTTTGCCCTAGGTACCAAAGGCTTCAAGAAAGAAACTAACATTTAATGAATGTTTTATTGACGTCATCTCTCTTTGTCATCCCAACAATCTTATGAGATAGGTATTATTAATTAATAATCCCATTATAAGGGTGATTAGGTGGCTCAGTTAAGCAACTGACTCTCAATTTAGAGCTTGATCTCAAGGTCATAAGTTCAAGCCCCACATTAGGCTCCACAAAACAAAACAAAACAACGAAAACAACAAATAATCCCATTATACAGCTGATAAAACTAAGGTTCAGAGAAGTTAAGTGACTTGTTCAAGGCTACAAAGCAAGTAAATGGCAGAAGAAGAGTCCTCCTTTCTCACTTGAGGTCACCACGAAGCCTCTATCACCCACACCTGTTCTGTTTCCCATGTTCTGTTAATGTCCTTAAAGACCTGAAACCTGGGGCACCTGGGTGGCTCAGTCGGTTAAAGCCTCTGCCTTCGGCTCGGGTCATGATCCCAGGGTCCTGGGATCGAGCCCCACATCGGGCTCTCTGCTCAGCGGGGAGCCTGCTTCCTCCTCTCTCTCTGCCTGTCTCTCTACCTACTTGTGATCTCTATCTGTCAAATGAATAAATAAAAAAATCTTAAAAAAAAAAAAAAAGACCTGAAACCTAAGCTTCAGCATGGTGGAGTGTGTTGGTTTTTGGATCATCCTTTGCCTGTATGGCTTTTGGGCTCTTTGTGGGGAAAGGCAATTCCAAAAACTGATTATCATTTGGAAAAAAAAACACATCAATATTCTTTATATATTTAGCCATAACATCTAATTGGTTCTGTGCAGAAACAAAATGAGCTCCTATAACAGCCCTCTGTTCAACTGGAAAAAATTCTGAATTTCCTGCAAAGCCATTTGATACTCCTTCTTCATTTGAATGTTTTGGTGGGGCTATTGCTGCGGGAACATGGGAAAATCTAATTTTATCCTGAATAGCAGCTGGGGATTTCTGACCACCCTCAAAAAGTTTCCTCCAGAACCACTTGGGGTTCAGACTCCCACCCGAGGAATTCACCAGAGAACTGAAGGCACTAGTTTTTATCGTCACTTTTGGAGTTTAAAAAATATGCCTATTTCCTTGACCACATATTCTCTTTTCTTTTAATTGTTTTTCTTCTTCTTTCTGCCTCCTTCTTGCTTTTTCTCCACCTTGTCTTCCTCTTTCCATACCGCCCACCTTTCTTCTCTCATCTTCATCACGAAAGCTAATATTTAATAAGCAAAGACACAGATAATGACACCCCTGGGAGATAAGCTTTCAGGGACACTTCAAAACATTAGCAAGCTCTAACTGCTCCTGCAAATACAGTTGACTATTTATTCAAACGTGCCAGCGCATCTATAAGGACTCGCATAATAAAGGGGCTCAGCTATAAAATGAAGGTCTTCCTACTGAGCCTGCTGAGAACCCCTCGCAAGTGTTTGAGATAACGACACTCTGGGTTTGTGCATGTGATCTGCGTTTATTTTTGCAAACCCATGTCTCTTCCCTCCCCTAGACGATTTCTCACATCAAAGTTGGAATGCGGCTTTCCTCACTGTCATTTACTGTATCTTCATCCATTTTGAGTAATAGGCAAGCTCCAGTTCAAGACTAAATTATACTCGATACCATATATTAAAACAGCCTCTTTTTTTTTAAAGAAGGTATTTTTTTTAAAGGTTTTATTTATTTATTTGACAGAGATCACAAGTAGTTAGAGAGGCAGGCAGAGAGAGAGGGAGAGGGAAGCAGGCTCCCTGCTGAGCAGAGAGCCCGATGTGGGACTCGATCCCAGGACCCTGAGATCATGACCTGAGCCGAAGGCAGTGGCTTAACCCACTGAGCCACCCAGGCGCCCCTTAAAACAGCCTCTTATGCTTACACCACATCATCCATGTTTATATGATATGTTTATGTCACAGGCTTTCGGACTGAGTCCTGTTTCTTATGGGGTGAGGTAGAAAGGTCAGGTACACAGATGAGGAAGCCAAAGCTCAGAGAGAGGAAGGGATTTGGGGTCACACATGTGTGAGTGATGGGAGGCATTGTGTGTGAATTAAGTCTTTTACAAGGTCTGAATATCTAATTCCTTCTCGTTCGGTGGACAAATCTCTAGGTAGGGAGGCATGTATATCAAGAAGGCAACTGGTCCTTCAAATCAGGCTGTTGGTGGTAGATGGTGATGGAAAGAGTTCAGATTCCCATCAATTTGGCCAGTGGGATTCCTGCATCTGGGGGGATTGCCAAAAGTTGGCAAACTCTGTAAAGGGTCAGCTAGTAAATATTTTGGCTCAGTGGGCCCCACACCATCTCTCGCAGCTACTCAACTCTGCCAACTGTACTATCAAAGTAGCCACAGATGAGGCACCTGGGGGGTTCAGTCAGTTGAGTGGCCAATTCTTGATTTCGGCTCAGGTCATGATCTTGAGGTCCTGGGATTGAGCTCCCATTATGCTCCATGCTCAGTGTGGAATCTACTTGAGGACTCTTTTTGCCTCTCCTTCTGCCCCTCCCCATGCTCGTGTGTGCTCTAATTAAAAAAACAAATCTTCACCCCCAAAAAGTAGCCATAGACAATTGGTACTAAGTGGGTGTGGCTAAGCTCCAATAAAACTTTACTTACAAAAGAGGTAGCAGGTAGAATTTGGCTGGAGGCCATAGTTTGCGCACCCCTGAGCAAGATGATCCTTCAGTTGTGGGAGGAGAGTATTGAAACTCTTATTTAATTTATCTCATTTTTAAACATTTCTATGTTTTGAGTATGTTCCACAATGTACACAATACATTAGCACAGTGATAGAGGACTGTAACTTAGAGATAAATGTGTATCAGTGGTGCAGGCTCAAAACCTTCTTATAGGAAATCATAAATACATCATGGCTGACGTTTAACGAGAAGCTACTTTGTGCTAGATGCTACTCTGGACACTTTACATGGGTTAATGCATTTAATCCTCATAACTACCCTTGCGGAAGGTACTACTTTCCTTCTTGTTTTATAGATAAGGAAACTGAGGCACAGAGATGATGTTATGTGATCAAAAAGCCATTTTCTTAGGACTGGCAAACCTATGAACGCTGTGATCCTGAGTTTGGGAGTTTAGATTTGGGGTCAAGGGTATGTACTGTTCTAGAGTGATGTGGAAGTTCAGATGAATAGCTCACGAACACCAACTCCATGTCAGATGATACGTTGGAGCTACACATAAGCAAACTCATCTAAGTATGCACCATGACAATATGATATTCCCTAACTCCACAAAAGCCATGTGAAGAAGATATTATTTTTTCTACTTTATAGATGAGGAAGCTCAGGTTCAGGGAGAAGAAGAGCTGACTCAAGATTCCATTGCTAGCAGGTAAAGGGGCTCAGCCAGGATTGAAACCTAGCTTTATCTAGCTCTCCATAGTTGATGGGTGGCCAGCTCACGGCCTCTTGGGACACTCCTCATCCCCTCCAACCTGAGACATTCTCAGGGAGCTGGTGTCCCACAGAGTCCACAAAGTCTGTGCTCTCTCAGTCCTTGGTGCGAGGAGGTCCCCCAACATATATAGTTCCATCTTGCCCTGGACTTCCTTAAGAAAAGCTTAGTTCCTCCCTAGGAATGGAGGACTGAGCCTGGATGCAGAAGAACAAGATCAAGAACAAGCCAGATAGGGTTTGAATTGCAGTTCCAAGTCTTGACCACTGAATTAAGAAGAGAAGGACAGAAAGAAAGAAGGAAGGAAAAAAGTGAGGGAGGATGGCAGGCAGGCAGGAGTGGTGCGGAGTGGCACTGAGCAAGTTACTCTCTGGGCTTCTGTTGCATTATCTAGGGATTGGAGATGACAACTGTCTGGAGTATTGAATGATGCCATGTGTACCAAATAGGTGCTCTACACCTTATACAGGGCAGGAGGCTTTCTCTCCTTTTCAGAACATTTTTCACACTGATTCTGGGGCCTAGGTGAGACAACACAGAGCCTTTCCCTCACCCAGGTGGTGGAGGAGTCTTAGAGAACAAGGGTCTACCTGGGTCCCTGGGGTGCGAGGTTGGTTGGGGTCTGCTGGGACAGCCCAGCTGTCCTCTCTCCTGACCCCAAATTTCTGCCCCTGAATGTAAAGTTCTGGGCTATAGCTAACACAGCCTAAGACTGTCCTTTGCCCTGTACCATAAGCTGACCCCAAGGCCCAGGGCAAACCTCTGGTTCTGTGGCCAGGGAGGGTGAGACTTACATAAAGATGGTGGGTATCTGCTGAGACACCTCCTGACCCTGTGGTGCTGTTCTTTGTTTTACATTTAGTTGTGGTTTTCTGTGTTTGTGACTTTTTAGCTTTTTTCTATTTCTCCCACCCCTTTCCTCTTTTCCTCCCTTCCCTCCTTTCTTCCTTCTCTTCCTCCCTCCCTTCCCTTCTTATCCTTCCTCCTTCCCTCTTTCCTTCTCTCTTCTCCCTTCCTTCCCTTCCTTCTCCCCTTCACCCTCCTTCCCCCCTTCCTTCCTTCCTTACTCCCTTCCATCTTTACTTCTTCCCTTCCTTCTTTCCTCATTTCCCCCTACCTCTCTTCCTTCCTTCCCTCCTTCTTGAATGCAGCAAAAGCCATTTGAGCCATAACTCTGCCCTAGACTGGGAACAACAGCACATTCTGCTCTAGGATTTCGAGATGAGAAGGGGAAATGAATGGGGGTGGGGGAAGGGGAAGAGGAACATGGATAGAGGTTCAGGTGAAGAAGGAAGAAAGGAAGAGGAAGAAGAAGGGAGAATCAGGAAAGTCTGGAGGTAAGGGCAGGAAAGAGGCAGGGGAGAAAGGGAAAGGCAGAGAAGGGGAAGGAGGAAGAGGAGGAGCAGGAGGAGACAGAAGAAGAAAGCAGACCTCTGGAACGCTTTCTGAGACCCTTCGGGCAGTTGTGCTTGTGTGGAACTGGCGGAGGTACCTAGGCCCAAGTCTTGCCAAGGGGAGCTCGAGAATAAATACCTCTGGGTAGGAGCAGATATCTGTAAACACAGCTGAGGAATTGAAAGTCAGGTTCTTCAAGGGTATCGACTTGTCAAAATCACACCACAGCTGCGGATTAAAAAAAAAGAAGAAGAAGAAGAAGAACAACAACAACAACAAAAAACAAAACAAAACAAAACAAAACAAAACAAAACACAGGAACAACAAAGTCAGTGTGAGTGCTGGGAACAAAGCAGTGTGCCTTTACTGCTGAGCCTCGGCAGAAACCTGGGCAGACCAGGCCCTACAGGGGGCTTCATTCCAGAATGGAGGGGCCAGCTGGGATCTCCTCTTCCATTTTAAAGAAGGTACTGGCTCAGGAAAAGCTTTTGCAAGCCAGCCCGGAAGCCAGGTTAAGACAGCTCTGCTTGCCCTGTCACATAGGGCCAGTGGAGAGTGCCTGTGGGGCTCTGAAGAGAGCCAGATGGCAGGAGAAAAGGTCTGGGGTATGCTTGCAGCCTGTCTCTCATCAACAGCTGGGAGGATTCCAGGGATCTGAGGGGGGCACGTTCTCCAGAAAGACTCTTAGCATGGGACAGGGGGTGGGAGGGCATTCCCTAGGCCAGAAACTGCTGCAGATTTTACGGTGCTCAGGAAAGAGTAGCTACCATTGGCTGAATGCCTCCTCTGTGCCAGACACTTTGGACAAAAAAGCCTCACAACCACCTTGTGATGTAGCTACTATTTTTATCCCCATTTTACAATAAAAATATATGAAACTCTGAGAAGTAAAGTAACTTGTCTAGGATCACCTAGCTTGTAAGTGGTACAGCTGAGATTTGACGGCAGGTCTATCTGACTCCAAAGCCTCTGAACTTCCTGCCGCACCACCATGGCATGGATGGCCCAGATGTAACCTTGACCTTGAGTCACTGAATGTATTTCCAAATCCTGCACCCTAGAAATACCTGATTCGTCAAGACTTGAGATCCTGGCTACGCCTCTGTAGGCCATGATCAATGTTCCTAAGCACTTCCATTTCAATTGCAATAATCTATAAAATATTCATTAGATGGCGACTTAAGTTAGGTTAGGATTTTCCTTTTTCTTTATCCCATAGAATCCTTTCCTACAAGGCCAGCCACAGAGTTTGGGCAACATAGCTCTAAGTAATTACTGGGCCATTCTGGACAACAAATTTCAGGCAGTATAAGCCTCCGACTCATAGGCTGACAACTGACTAGCTGACAAGTTTGAGTCCCTGAACACGTGGAGACCCTCCCTCAGGCCCCAAGGGCACACTGATGGGTTCAACCGCAAGACGGATGCCTCCACTAGCATCTCTCAACATGCCAAGTTCAAAACCTGGAAGGAGACAGATCACTCTTAGAATCTAGAGTAACTAAGCAATGGACAACACAGACTATTTGTATGTACACAGAAAATGCTGTTGCTATCATGTTACCATTTTAGAGAGTAAATGAAATCATTAAAACATGGATCACCAAATTAAAAACAATGATAAATATGGCAGCTGGAGAGTCATCTGAGTTCAATGTGTCACATCCAATGTGAACTCTTCGAAAGTCATAGGCAAGATCTCAAGCTTCCTGAAGCGCATTTCCCTTACCCATTGCATGGGAACGGTAATACCTACCTGTAGCACATAGTAGGTGTTCAAGAAATGATGGTTCTTTTATTTCCAACCCTCTACCCCCACTTCCAGAGATAAAATTTAGCATTTGAGGATGAGCATGAGTCGTGGAGTCAGACAGACCTTATTAGCAAGTTATTTCATGTCTCTGAGCCTCAGTTTCCTTAGCCATAAAGTGGGGATAAGGAGACTTACCTCACGGGGTTTATGTGAGGATTTCATAAGAAAAACATGTGCAGCTTCTCCTTCAGTGCATGGCACATAGCAGGTAGGTACTTAAAGGGAACTCTGATTCACGATTATAATTGGTTGGCCACTGACAATACAGAAACTTTAGGACGTTTATGCTCCCTTGGAGCAGATAATCTCCCCCCACTGGGAAGAGATAATTTGCCACCAGTAAAATGCACAGCTCCGACAGTAGCTGCATTTCTGTTCTCTGTCCCTAAGCTTGGGGCTGCACCAGGCACTTGAAGGTAAGTGGTACCAAGAAAGGCAATGCAAGAAGCTACAGGCTCCATAAACCCTTCATTCTTGCCTGCACACGAGAAGCCAGAGGGTTGGTGGGTTTGGAATGCTTACGATATTCAAGATGGCACCCAGGAAGTTAATCAAGATGGATGCAAAGATGATGACGTTCCGGGCCAAATAGGTCTCATTAATCCAACAGCAAGTTTTCCGGAGGATGAGGGGCAAACACTTATAATCCTCTGCCGTGGTGATGAGGACGAGAGCCGAGTGCAGCATAATCAGGATGGAAAACTGGATGGCCATTGGCATCACCCTGAAGGGAAACCCAGAATGTTGGGTCATATGGCATCATTCATGACTGCCCTTCCCCACCCCTGGAACCCAATAATTCTCTAAAGCTCTGTTTGTTCAAGAAAAATCAGCAGGAGACCTTTTCTTAATTATATCCATCCCTAGAATATTCTATCAAGAAACTTTGAAATGACCATCAAATTTGGCTTTATTTATTGTTCCTGTCCACCCCCCGCCCACCGCCTTTCTTTTTTGCTTCCTATATCATTCACACTAGGCAACTCTGCGAAGGCAACATACCACTGGAATTTTATCTCAATATCCCCACTGTGGGAGGGACCCACATGCCCTTTCTCCTTTGAGGGGGCTTTTATGAAACACTTTACCTCTTGGTCTACTCTGATGTCAAGATCTGAATTTGGCACCTGTTTCAAGTTGCTCAGTTTGGTTAGTGATTACCAAGATTTGCAGGGAATAGACCATGTGCCATTTGAGATGGGTAAGGGTGCAATTTGAGTTGTAGGTAAGGAGAACTCATCCTTGCCCAAGGCTTCAACATCACTCCCAAGTACACATCTTGAGCTTCAAGGTCTCACCAAAGCTTTGTCCCATGGTAGCTCCTATCTATGGACATTTCTGTTGGGTGTCAGGTTGTTTCCAGCAACTTGGTGATCTCTAAGCCCATCCCTGGAGGCATCTTTGACTGCTTCCTCTCCTTACCAACCAACCTCTCAGCAGGCATATTTCTTCTCCTTGGGAGTTCATCCCTCATTCTCTGTTCTCTGTCCAGCCATTTGTGTCTCACTTCTCTACCTTTCTTTCGCCAGCCAACTGTTGCACATTGAAGGGTACCTGTGGCTCCTCCATCTCTATAGTGAAGTCCATCCATTTGGCTTCAGCATCTTCCAGTGGTCAATGCTCAACCAACATGCACTTAGTGAATGAAGTTAGACCCAACTTCTAACAATGCCTTACTATCCTTCTGCCTGGATTTCCCCATGTTTATTATTAAGACATTAGTGTCAGTAATACACAGAGCTCTGACTATGTGCTAGACCCAATGCTAAGCACTTTATATAATAGCTGATTTCTATTCCTTGCTACAGACTTATGAAGACTCTTGATCTCTCTTTTTTCAGGTGAAGATTTAAGGTTCAGAGAAAAGCAACTTCCCAGAGGTCACTGAGTTGGTTAATGTTAGAGCTAGGATTTAAAGTCCACTGTGTCATTGATGAGTGACAGACCTCCCATGTGTGCTCTCATGTCATCTTTTTGGGGATTCTGTGGTGTCATTTACTTATTCATTCAATAATCTTCTTCCCAGATACAGTGGTAGGCACCAGGACACATCTTCCCCATCCTCTAGGAGATCATAATCTAGAGGAGAATATGGACATATACATGATGAACTATTGGAGAATATGCTATGATCTATAAAGGATTCTGAGCAACCATCATTTAGAAAACAGGAAAAGGAATCAAGGGAGGCTTCACAAAAGGGGTACCATTTGGGTCAGGACTTGGAGGTCGAAGAGAGGGCTTTAGGGAAGGAAAAGCCAGGAGCAGGAGAGTAAGAGTGATCCGCATGTTTAGAACTTCCACTAACACAGGTGGTGAGGCTGTGGGGCTGGGGAGTGCCGGGCTCTCATACATGCTGTGTAGAAAGTTCCACGTGGAGGTGATACACAGATATCCCAAATGTTTTATCAGGAAGGACACGGTCATATCTGTGTATCTGAAGGATAACCGTGGTGGGAGGTGAAAGATGGAGTGAAGAGAAGAGAAAGAATTTGGCAGAGGTTTAGATAGTTGGGGCCCAAGTTACCGAGGGAAGGACATAAGGTAGCAGCATGGATAACTGGGAGGTTCAGGGAAAGACAAAGTGTTAATCTTAGTAAGTGTTTTCTGTATGTGTTTGGAGGTGTATGGCAGAGTGACGTCATTAAGGGTGACACTCATGTTTTTACCAACTGAACTGGTAAATGCAGGAAAAGAAGCTGGACCATAGAGTATAAGGATGATGAATTTGATTTGGGACAAGTTGAATTTCTGGTGCTTGTGGATCATCCACCTAGAGACATGCAGAGAGCTAGGCAGTTGGAGGGGTGGTTGTGGAACTCTGGGTCTGGAGTGAACAGGTGCTGGTTGAAGATCTGAGAATGGAGGAGCTTGCCCAAGGAGAATAAGAAGTAAAGGCACCACAGATAAAACTATAGAGGTTGATGGGCTGGAAGGAGAGAAAGCAGCAAAAGGAATTTAGGAAATGTAGTCAAATGAACAGGAGAGAAGGAGTGCATGGCATCAGGACAGCCAGGAGGTAAGACATTTGCAAGGGTGGGGCTGGGTAACTAAGACTGGCAAATCCCTTTGCATGCTCACGCATCACAAAGGCTGGAAATTCACTCTCCCCACAGCCCCAGCTTTTATTGTTGAAGGTTTTATATTTCCTTTTTTAAATTAAAAAATACTTGCACAGTTTTGGTTTTATAGATCACCTTGACAGGAAGTCTCTGCAGGAGTTCTAGATAAGAACAGAAGGTCTGTGCAGCAGTGGGTTCCCAGAGGGGTCTGGGCAGATAGGAAACTTCCCCCCAAATAGGCTGGAAAAACATTCCTGGAACAGCACACCATTATTCTGGGGCACCCAGGGGAGGCAAATGAAGGAGGATCACTTTTGTCAGACAGTCCCTGGAGAAAAGGGGCCAATTTCGAGGCTTATGCCTTTCAATACTGTGAGGCAGCCCCCAGGAATACGAATGCTTTGTTTCAAAGTGTGAGGCAGAAGCAAAGCTGGCAAAGAGGATGTTGAGAGCCACTCAGCAGGAGCCTCAGACTCTTCTGTGGCCCCCCACTGTCATCCACATAGTCTATGACCTCCATGGACCTCCATGGTGATGTGCAGGAACTGCCGGGGGGTGGGCTGCTCTGGGCTTCCCCTATAGCCCCTCTGCCCTCCACGGGCAACACTCAGGCATGTGCCCTGTGCTTCTCCTTCTGTGCTCTCTCCTGGGGAAATGTCTTGTTCATCCTTCAAGGCTGTTTTTCCCTGGGTTCTCCCATGACACCTGCTATAGAGCTGAGCACACAGACAGTGCTCAATAAATGCTCACTGACTTACACTTTTTGTGGGGAGAGAAGATGCTCTTCTTCCCCTCACCAGCCTTCATAGGGAAAGAGATTCTCAGTCGCCCTCCAGCCCTTCCTGCCTCCAGGAGGAGTCTGCCACCTATCCGGAATGTTCAGGGGACCTGGTTCTTCCTGGAAGGCAGGGCCAGTGTTAAAACTCAATCCTTATGTGAAGTTCAGCTGCTGGCCCTTCTGTCCTTGTAGATCCACTAAGATGGTTGGGAAGCCAGAGCCAGGACCTTCTCTGTAAGAAGAAGACTGGCCATCTCCTCCTGAGCGATGAAGCTCAGGTGTCCCCAGGAAGTACCAACAGGCAACTGCCCAGATTTTCTTCATTCCTTTGGTGCTGGGGGTGAGGGGTCTTTCTCATTTTTGCAGCAGTGAGACCCACACTGGCGTGGGAAGGCAGAGTAAGGGACACAAGCAGAGATCCAGGAGATTCAGAATGGACACGATGTGGTCTCTTGACATCAACCACATTCTGTATACCAGTATTTACCATAAGTTTTGCACAGGCAAAGCAAGCATTTGCTTGGCAATTTACCCAGCTGACCCTTCGTTGCCCATTTGAGCTATTGTGCTTTTGGGTCAACTTCTAGTGCGGTGTTTTGGTATGCTGGAGGGCTGTGAGTGGGACTAGTACCCAGAACCCACCTTTGCTCCTAACACCATTTTAAGTGATGAGCACTTCTTTCTGGGTTTACTGAAACAAAGGAAAAGGGGGAGCTAGGGGCTGAGGGCTTGTGTTTCCTCAAATTTGGATACTGAATTGTAATGCACAATGTGGTGGCATTTGGAGGTAGGGCATTGGGCAGGCAATGAGGTCAGGAGCGTGGAGCCCTCATGAATGGGGCCAGTGCCTTCGTAAGAGAGGTACCCCCTACCCCCAAGAGCTCCCTGGCCCTGTCCTCCATATGAGGGCACATGTACAAGCTAGGCAGAGAGGGTTCTCACTAGACACTGAATGTGCCAGTGCCTTGATCTTGGACTTCCAGCCTCCAGAACTGTGAGAACGATGTGAGCTGTTTATAAGCCTGCAGTCTGTAGTATTTTGTAACAGCAGCCTGAAGGAGCTGAGGCAGGAGGTAAAAGGCGGGCATGTGGGTTAGTGAGTGGCAAGAGCGAACAAAACCCTAGGTGTGTAAACCCATAGCTCTAAAACCTCACCAGTGGTACAGCCTTGGGCAAGGTAACTAACTCTTCTGAGTATCATATTTTTAATCTGCGAAACCAGAATCGTTAAGCCCACCTTTTAAGAAGGCTCTGAGGTTAAAATAATAAGGCAGTATGCTTAGCACATAAGATGAATTCAAAGAAACATTACTTCTCTATTCACGGTGGAATCCAGAAAACCAAACGCATTTCCAAAATTGATGGAAAGAGTATTAATTACAAGATGCAAGGTGCTGGCACTGCCTATAAAATTCCTCTAAGAATCTCTGCAGCAGCTCCTAGCTCCTCAGGGCTCATCTCCTTCTGCACACATAAACATTGTAGCAACCAATTATAGTTTTTAAATCTAATTATAGAGCTACTCAGGCATCCAGGGATTCTGAATTTGCTTTGCATTATTGGTGTCCATAAGAGGCAAGGAAACCTCTCATTTCTGAAATCGAGTCTGAAAGAAATGACAAGGGATTTGCAAATGGCTCTCTCCAAATCATTTCTAGACATTAAGTTCTAATTGCTCTCCATAGCCCATCTTTAAAACAGAGTCTGGGTTGGTATCATGACTGGGTGTTTGCTGGGAAGGCGGGGATCAATGGGGATGAGTGAACAGCCTCTAGCAGCTTGGGGTGCAACAGGAAACAGAAAGTCGGGTCATACCCAAAGATGACATTTATACCACTGTTCAGAATCTGCAAAGAGCCTGAGTCTAACAGTACATCTGAGCCCCATAGCAACACTGAGAAGTAGGTATTCTTAGCCATTTCAACAGATGAAAATACTAAGGCTCAGGAAAGGGAAGGGAACCAGAATTTATCAAAATGGATATGGTTCTTTTAATTCTTACAGCAACCTTGGGAAATGGGCATTGTTATTCCCATTTTACAGTTGAGAAAATCAAGGCTACAGAGAGGTCAGGTATGTACAAGCAACTAGTGAGATGCATAAAAAGTAATAAGACCCAGGGCCTCTTTCTTCCTTTTTTTCCTAGCCTCCCTCTCTTGCTTGCATATTTTCTCTTTCCCCTTCTTTCCTTCCTTCTTCCGCACCTTCCTCTCTGTCCTTCATCCCCTCATCACCATGCTTGCAGACTGAGCTACACTGCTCTATAATCACAAAAGATATTTTCTGTTCTTTCCTCAGTTTACCCCTCTGGGAGAGGAACATCTGCGTGCACGAGGAAATTAGAGCAAAGAGCAGAGCCAGCACTCTCCGTGCCAGGGTCCATTACACTTTGCTTTGGGGGCTGGGAGTCAGCTGTGGTCATATGAGCAGAGCCTGCCTCGTCTGCTAAAAATTCCATGACGGAAGAAATGCCAGTGAAAGGCACCTGCCATCTGTTTAGTCGCAAAGAATCAATCAGATACAAAATGAGTTGGAGAGTGAACAAGCACACATTAATGAAAGCTTGTGCGGTATCTGGGGCAAGGTGGCACCTCAGTCCCCACAACATGTGGCCTGTCTGGTCAGAGATCAGCTTGGGATGTTTTCTTCATTGCCAGTTTTTTCTCTTCAATTGCGCAAATGAGCTTGGGGTTCTGGCTGGTATTTCAGCCCACCAGCTGCTGCCGGAGGAGCCGGGTCTCTTCCCCTGAAACCAGGAATCAAGCAGCAGGGCTGGCTCACCTTCCCTGGTCAAGGCCTTTGGGAGGGGAGTCTGCCCAGGCTGTGAGGAGTGCCACATTCCCTTCCTCTTTGGCATGGTGACCTCTTCTATCCCAGGGCGAGTCTAGACCCTCAGCTTGGCCTGTGCTTCTCTCTGTTTCCCATTCCCCATAACCTAATCCGTCTCTGCCTTAACTATCTAACAAACTCTTCCTCTCTGGTCCAACCCCCCACCACCTCCATGGCCACCACCACTATCTTGTCCCGACCATTTCTCACCCCAGAGTTTTGCACCTACCTTCTACTGGTCTTCCCAACTCTAGGCCCTTCCACCTTTCCATTTTCTATGTTAGTGTGATCCTTTAAACACAAAATCAACCCCATCACTGCTTTGATGAGAAGTTTCGATAATATCTTCACTGCCAACCAGTCACAATTCCTTAGCAAGGCTTACAAAACCCTTACCTCCAGACACTCACTTTCCAGTCTTCCCACCCCCTCCATCTTAGTCCTCTCCCATGACCTGGCAAGTCCTTCAGGAGGGGGTTAAGATGTCAGTGTCACCTCCTCTGGGAAGACTGCCTTGATCCGTTTTCCTCACCTCACTCCTACACACCCTTTTCCACCATATACTTGCCTGATTTTCAGAGTCTTTGTACCATATTCTAGTTGTTCAGCTAATTGCCTTTCCCCCAGTTATACTGTGAGCTTTATGATGTTAGGGATCAGGACTGTGTAGCTCCAGTGTCCAGCATGGTGTCCAGCACAAAGGGTCACATAAAGGACATCTGTTGGGAATTCAGGAGTCAGGAGGGAGCATGCACCAGATGGGGGGCCCTTCTTGGCCCCCAACTCTCCACTGGCAGGAGTCAAGAGGGGAGTCCAGGAAGTTTGGGTGAATCTGACAAGACCCTGCCATCACTCACAGCTCAACACCCTGAGACCATCCCTGAGAACCGAGGGCCCAAATAGTTTTTGGGGAGTCAGGATACCCAGCCTCTTATGGCACTCCCTGGTACCTTTCCTGATTCATTCATTCACTGCAATAGCAAATACAGATCTGCACGCATGGTTTATATGTTATCTATATGCAGAGCACAGGTATATCTACATATGTATCCCTATATGGCATACAAGCAGCTACATAGATGGCATCTACATCTAGACATACGCATATATTCTGATTATTTCTTTGACTCCTACCACTAGATTATAAGATCCATGAGAGTACTTTTTTTTTTTTTTGTCTTTTTTGTTCACAGATAGATTCCCAGCATCTAACACAGGTCTGATTCATAATAAGCATTCAATTTAGCAGAGGTACACAGTCTTTACTCCTCTCTCTCACTGAAGACTTTAAATTATAAAATGAAGCATAAACACAGGAAACCACACTAAAGTATAGCTTAATTAGCTATTATAACATGCCTGTCTTTGTAATGACTACTGAGTTCACAAAACAGAACTTTGTTGGGCACTCTGAAAGCCCATCCCCAGGCTCCATTACAACCCTTTCTCCTACTCCCAACCAATCACTTCCCTTTCCTTTGTAGTTTTATCATCTATATTTAGACACTATAACTTAGTTGTGACCATTTTTAATATTAAATTTGTTTTATCTTTTAACTCTTTCAGAAAATCTGCAGGTTCTCTTTTTATCCCTTTATTTTCTTCACAATGTCTTTATTGAAGAATATGTGCCCTTGACCTATAGCATTCCCCCCTGCCTGGATTTTAGTTTTGCAGACTCATTCAACATCCTTTATCCTCCATGATTCCTACAGATTGGAAGCTGGATTCAAAGGGCTGAGCCAACTTAGGTTTAATCTTTTTGGTAAGACTATAGACATGTTCTGTTCTTCTCCCATCAGGAGACATGGCTGTCTCTCTTTTTGTGTTAATAACGTCCTCTGATGCTCAATTCCTAGATCCATTAATTCATTGGGATGTTGGAAAATGACAATATTTTAATTATACAGTTTCTTTAAAAAATATTAGCATGAGTCATTTTATGATGTTTAACTCACCATTTGGTGAGTTCGTGGTACACTTCTTGCAGGAAGGAGAGAAAACATCTTCCTACCTTCCTTCCTTCCTTCCTTTTTACTTTTTTTACTTGTTTCCAAGATAACCCATCAAATCTCTATTATCCATTCAACTTTTAAAAATGTCATTATAAACTCATAAAGTTAAAAATATTTTCTGGGTTTTCATTGAATGTTTTAACTATTACCCATACTCAAGCTCAAGTTATTCCATTGGGTACAATGGGAACTTCTTCAGTGTGGCTTCCAAGTCCTTTAGACATGGTGAACCAACTTGATAGCTTCCTTATTTTCTAGTAGGACAAGATGTTCCAGGCTCATCTTGCATATTTCCTGTCCCAGCCCTGGAATCATACATATCTCCAAAAAATTGTTTTAAATAAAAACTGGAATATTATTTCAACAGCACAGTCTAGCCCTCTGTTAGGCTCATAGATACTGGGTTGGACATTCTTTTTTTTCTTTTTAATTTTTTTTTAATTTAAATTTTATTTTTTATAAACATATAATATATTTTTATCCCCAGGGGTACAGGTCTGTGAATCGCCAAGTTTACACACTTCACAGCACTCACCATAGCACATACCCTCCCCGACGTCCATAACCCCACCCCCCCTCTCCCAACCCCCCTTCCCCCATCAACCCTCAGTTTGTTTTGTGAGATTAAGAGTCACTTATGGTTTGTCTCCCTCCCAATCCCATCTTGTTTCATTTACTCTTCTCCTACCCCCTTAACCCCCCACGTTGCATCTCCTCTCCCTCATATCAGGGAGATCATATGATAGTTGTCTTTCTCCGATTGACTTATTTCGCTAAGCATGATACCCTCTAGTTCCATCCATGTCGTCGCAAATGGCAAGATTTCATTTCTTTTTGATGGCTGCATAGTATTCCATTGTGTATATATACCACATCTTCTTTATCCATTCGTCTGTTGATGGACATCTAGGTTCTTTCCATGGTTTGGCTATTGTAGACATTGTATGGGTTGGACATTCTTGATAGGATTTTCTGTATTCATATCTTTAATCCAGGATACCACTTTCAATTTTAGTTGTCATATCTCCTTAGGCTCTACTCACTGTGATGGATTTCTTAGACTTCCTTTGCTTTGAATGACCTTGACAGTTGTGAGGAGTACTAACCAGGTATATCGTAGAATGTTTTTCAGCTGGAATTTTTCTTTTTCTTTCTTTATGATTAAGTTATGGGTTTTTGAGAGGAAGACCACAGAGGTTATGTGCCACTCTCATTCAACATGACTTATCACTGTTGTGTTAATGTTCATCAGCTGACAGGAGCGTTTGTCCTGTTTCTCTAGGCTTTCCCTCTGTCCATACTATACTCTTCAGAAGGAAGTTCCATTCAGCATAGCCACACGACCCCACAGGAATGGGGAGTTAAATTCTACCATTGAGGACAGAGTACCTACATAAATTATTTGGGATTTTTCTGAATAGGAGATTTCTCTATTCTTAATTAAATTATTCATTCAATGTTTATTTCTCTCCACCAACAGATATTTATTTTATATTTTATATTTTGGGTTATAGCCCAATTCTATTTGATTTATCTTCTTATTCAAGGTGTTCCATCTCTGGTTCCTGGGAGCTCTTTCAGTTAACTCCTGTGTCCCTTTGACATTCTCCCATCGTGTGTTTGTGTGTGTGTGTGTGTGTGTGTGTGTGTGCATACTTTAATACTTTCCTATTTTCTGGCCCTCATTGTTAATAGGTATGTGGTAGTATAGTGTCATTGTTTTAATTTGCATTTCTCTAGTGGAAAATGACATTGAGCATCTTCTTATATGCTCTTTTGATATTTGTGTATCTACTTTGGAGAAGTGTCTGTTCAGATCTTTTGCCTATTTTTAATATTGGGTTGTTTGTTTGTTATTGTTGAGTTTTAAGAGTTTTTTGTGTATCCTGGATACAAGTTCTTTATCAGATATGTGAGTTAAAAATGTTTTCTTCTAATCTGTGACTTGAGATTTCATTCTCTGAATAGTGTTTTTCGCACAGCAGAAATTTTAAGTTTAATTAAGTCCAACTTGTCAATTTTTTCTTTCATGGATCATGATTTTGGCATTATATCTAAAAACTCACAACCAAATGCAAGATCACAGATTTCTCCTATGTTCTCTTCTAGAAATTTTATAATTTTGAATTTAGGTATACAAACTATTTCCAGTGATTTTTGTGAAAGATGTAAGATTTGTGTATAGATTTTTTTTGGTTTTCATATGGACATCCAATTTTTCTAGTACCATTTGTTGAAAAAATATTTTTTCTCCATTGCATTAACTCTGAACCTTTTCACAAACCAGTTCATTATCACGTATATTAGTGAGTCTATTTCTGGGCTCACTTTTCTGTTAAACTATATTCTATTCTTTCTTCAATATCACATGCTCTTGATTAATTTATAATTATCTTAATATAATTATAATTTATTTTATTTATTATTTGTTATTATTTATTTATTATTAATATAATTATATTAATTTATATTATCTTAAAATTAAGTAGTGTAAATACTCTAGGTTTTTTTTTTTTTTTTTTTTTTTGGTATTTCACTGGTTATGCTACAGCCTTTGTGTTCTCATAGAAACTTCAGGATCAGTTTGTTGATATCTACAAACTAGCTTGCCGGGATTTTGAATGATACTGAATTGAATCTATAGATGAAGTTGGGAAGAACTGCCATCTTAGTAATATCAAGTCTTTCAATCCATGAACATAAAGTTTATTTACATCTTTTTTTTACTTATTCCACTGTTTTTTGTTGTGTTTTTTTTTTTTTTTTTTTTTTAGTTTTATGTATACTGATCCTGTACGTATGTTGTTAGATCTATACTTAAGTATTTAATTTTTGGTGGTTTAAAATAGTTAACTTTAAGTGCTAATTTTTAATTGGTAGTATATGAGAAAGCAATTGACTTTTTTTCACTTTTTAAAAAGATTTTATTTATTTGAGATAGAGAGAAAGAGAGAGGGAGCTCAAGCAGATTGGGAGAAGCAGACTGCAGGATCAGTTCCAAGTCCAATGCAAGGCTCAATCCCAAGACCTCAAGATCCTGATCTGAGCAGAAATCGAGTTGGATGCTTAACCAGCTGAGATACCCAGGCGCCCCTGTTGGAGCACCAACAATATTTCAGACAAATATTTTTTTAAAAAATGAATGCTCAACAAAATTGTAGTTATTGCTTCCACATATATTTATAAGCAGAGGGAAATGAAAATATGAATATGTTAAGAGTGATACTTCACATTAAGTATTAAAAATATAAATTTTGATCTCTACACTTTTCTTGCTAACTTCTCTATATTGGGCATTACTAATTTTTTTTTTTTTTGTATCAATGTGGGTGAGACTGGAGGAGATCATGCTGAGTGAAATAAGTCAAGTAGAGAGAGTCAATTATCATATGGTTTCACTTACTTGTGGAGCATAAGGAAGAACATGGAGGACATTGGGAGAAGCAATTGACTTTTGTATATTGACTTTGTATACTGTGAGCTTGCTACACTTGCTCATTAGTTTTAGGAGTTTTTTGGATTTTCTACATAGACAGTCATGTCATTTGCAGATACACCTAGTTTTATTTCTTCCTTTCCCATATGTATACTTTTTTTTTCCTTTTTGGTGTCTTATTTTACTAGCAAAGATGTTCAGTAATTGTAGTGAGATAGTACATTCTTGTCTTGTTTCTGATATTCAGGGGAAATATTCTTGTCTATCCACCACTAAGGATGATGCTAGCAATGGGTTCTTTGTAGATTGTGTTTATCAAGTTAAGGAAATTCCCTTCCATTGCTGGTTTTCTGAGAGTTTATACTTTAAATGGGCATTGGATTTTGTCAAATACTTTTTCTGTGTCAATTGATGTGATTATATGGTTTTTCTTCTTTAACTTGTTGATGGGGGGCATTACCCTGTTTGATTTTCAATTGTTGAATAAGTCTTAACTATCTGGAATATATTCTGTTTGGTCATGGTGTGTAATTATTTTCATACATTATTGGATTTGATTTGCTAATATTTTGTTGAGATTTTTGTGTCTCTGTTTATGAAAGATATTGGTCTGTAGTTGTCCTTTAAGTAGTTTTTTCTTTAAGTAGTAGTTTTCTTTTCCTTAAAGATTGACTTTATTCAGTCTTTACTGAATTTTGGTATTAGGGTAATTCTGACCTCATTAAAATGAGTTAGGAACCGTTCATTCCACTTCTAATTTCTGGAAAAGGTTGTGTAGAAATGGTATTAATTTTTTCTCTAAATCTTTGGTAGAATCCACCAGTGAAACCATATAGATCTAGTGTTTTATTTTTTAGTCAGTTTTTAAATCACTGACTCCCATTTCTTAATCGATACAGGACTCTTCATGTTAACCTTTCCTTCCTGTGTAGATCTGGGTAGTTTGTGTCTCGTTCAACAACTTGGTCCATTTCATCTCATTCATTAAATTTATGGGCAAAATATTCTTTTTTTATCATTTTAATGTCTGTGAGATCAGTAGTTCTTTCACTAGTGATATTGGTAATTTGTGTATGTGTCACTTTCTCTGCTTCTCTCTTCTGTTTACTTGGCCAGAGATTACTGATTTTATTGATCTTTTCAAAGAACCCGATTTCAGTTTTATTGATTTTTCTATTATTTTTCTGTTTTCAAATTCATTGATTTCTGCCCTAATTTATATGATTTCTTATCTTCTACTTGTTTTGGGTTTAGATTCCTTTTCTTCCTCTGGTTTCTGAAGGTAGAACTTAGATTATTGATTTTAGATTTTTCTCTTGTAATATATACATTGATTACTGTAAATTTTCCTCTAAACACTGCTTTTATTGTATCTTACACATTTTGATACATTGTATTTTTATTTCCACTTAAGTGAAAATATTTTGAAATTTCTCTTGAGATTTCCGTGTTGGCCCATGTGTTATTTAATCTTCACGTATTTTGACACTCTCTTCATAGGTAGATACAAGAAATAACATACATATTGTTATGTCTTCTTTGAGAATTGAGTTTTTTTTGGTCATGATGTAATGTCCTCTTCACCGCTGATAATTTTCCTTGTTCTGAGTCTACTCTGACGGAAATTAATATGATTACTACAGTTTTTTTTTTTGATTAGTGTTAGCAGAGCATATCTTCTCCATCCCTTTACTTTAAACACATTTGAGTTTTTATGTTTAAAGTAGATTTGTAAATGCTTTGACCTGTTTTTTCCCCACTTATTTTTTTTTCTTTGCATTTAGTTTGAGAATTTCTTGACCTATATTCAAGCTCCTTTCTTGAAGGACTTGAAGAACTCAAGATTCTTTCTTTGGCCTTGTTGAGTCTACTAATGAGCTCATTCATTATTTCCGTTGCAGTGCTTTTATTTCTAGCATTTACTTTTGATTCTTTCTTAGAGTTTCTCTCTACTTCTATTTCCCATCTGTTCTTGCATAGTTTCTAATTTTTCCATTAGAACACTTAATATATTGTGCTTGCTTCAGCAGCACATATACTAAAATTGGAATGATACAGAGAAGATTAGCATGGCCTCTGTGCAAGGATGATGGGCAAATTTGTGAAGAACACTTAATACACTAAAAATAGTCATTTTAAACTCTGTTTCTGATAATTTCAGCATCTTTGTTATCCCTGAGTCTGATTCTAATGATTATTTCCTCTTATTTCCTTTAGGCATACTTTGTAATTTTTTGTTGAAAACCAGTCACATTATATCAGGTTCAAGAAACTGAGGCAAATTAATCTTTACTATAAGGATTTAAGTAAATATACCTTGGAGTTGGGCTACATTTAGTGTTTTCAGTAGCTATATAAGTACAAGTGGCTACAAATTCCTTATGTCCTGGTTTTTGTCTCCCCTCTTGAATTGGGCTCCCCTGAGAACTCCTCAGAAAGAGTCTGTGTCTTGCAGTTCTTTCAGCTATAGTCTACCATTAATTTTATGGATTCTTGTCAGTGTTGTGGGAAGGTGTGGGGAAGGGAGCTCTGCCTATTACTCTTCTTTTTGATTAAAAAAAATTCTTTTTACCTTCTATTCCTCGTAAGGCATTATTTGCTGTGTTTATGCTCTATATTCCTTCTTCTTAGGACTTCGTTTCTGAAATGTATCTTTATTCTCATTTTTATTTCCTTCCTGAACTCTCTTGTTGAATTTCTGTTTTTCTACTTCTGGTTTAGGTTGTTAGTTCATGTCTTGAACCACATGAAGTGCTTCAATTCTTTTGAGGTAGTGGGTTATAGATTTGATACATGTTATAGACCTGTCTTTTGGAATGTTTTCATCTACTGTAAGGAAATTGACCTACCTTTTCCCCCCCATTTATCTAATAATAACTTGGTATCGAATTGCCACCAATATGATTTGTTGCTCATTTTTGTGTCAGATTAACTTTACTGAACTTCTAGAAATGGGCGTGGCTTAGGAGAGTTTATTTTTCACCTCTGTGGAGCTCTCTCTTTAGTTGCTTTCATGTGGTGTTCAAAAGCGTGATGGCTACATTCTCTTTCCACTTTTACAATGACCCTGGTATTTCTTCTTCACTATAGTCTTTACTGTGAGTCCTCTTGATTTCCCTCACACAGATCCTTTCAAGGTGCTATCCTGGGAGGGAGATGGGGTGGTTGGTCTGGTGGATTCCCAGCATGTGACAGTTCCAGCCTTTCAGGACTTCTTGCGGGTCTTTGCACTCACTGGATGCTGGATTAGGCAAGCCCCTCCCCTTTCTAGCTGCTTCCTCAATTTGCCCTGTGGTACTTCCCAGTGAATATCTATTGGCTATACTGGGGCTTTTTTGTTCACAGACATGACAGATACCTACTTGCTTGTTTCTGTTTCCACCCACATGGATGCTGATGTCACACAATACTGGGGCTATGGGGAGACTGTCACTACCCACTTCCATTTGGGAACTTATGGGGCTATCATCTCATCTGTTTTTGTTGTAAATACAGTCCATGAAGTGTTTGGTTTTGCTATCTAGCTGTTTAGATATGTGGGAGTTTGAGAGGTTCTGAAATGCACCACCTTAGGCCACCATCTCCATGGAGTCCCTTTCTCTTTTCTAGTATCCTTGCTAATCCAGAGAATGTCAAGCATGGTCATTCTCAGAGTGTTATTAGCTTGAACACCTTTCGTCATCGCAGACACTGAGCCTGTGCTACCTCACTCCTTTTTCATCTATGGTGTCCACCATGTCACATCCTCACACAAACACTTTACTCTAGACTCTCCCAAGTGCCCACTACTCTACAAACACAACATTTCACACACCCCTGTGCCTTTGCCAGTGCTGTTTTATAAACTGGGAATGCCCTTCCACTTACTCTTCCTGTCTCATCCTGCTCAGCTCCAAATATTACCTTTTCTACAAACTCTTCTTTAATCCATTTGGTCAAAATGAATTACTGATTTTGGTACAGAGTTGGTAGGTAGTTAAAAGCACAGACTCTGTCTTAGGGTTCAATTTCCAGCTCAGCCATTATAGAGATATGTGACCTTGGATAAATCCTCATCTACAAAATGGGAATCAGAGTGTTCTCACACAGGAAGAGCATAAAGCTTGGCCCATGGACAACCCAGAACTAAGTTCAAATGCTGGCTCTGGGCACTGACGGCCTGTACAATATAAGTCTGTGTCTGATAGAATGTCAAGAGTCCAGACTCTGGAGGGAGACTTCCTGGGTTTGAATGCAGGTTGTAACTTTTCAATGGTAAGACCTGGTACAAATTATTTCATGACTCTAGGTCTCAATGCTCTCCTCTTTAAATGAGGACATTAGTAGTACCTACCTCATAGGGTTGCCATGAGGATTTCATGAGTTACTGCATGGAAAGTATTTGGAACAGTTTCTGGCCACATATAGGTTTTTGTGCTATTATTAAAGGGCCCATTTTGCTGGCCCAGGAAGCTTTGGTGCTGTATCTATGAACAACAAAGTGGTGATTAATGGAGACACAAGACTGTGGTGGCAGAGGCTCTAATACTTGTTACATTCAAAGGTGCAGTGTCAAATAAGAGTGGGGCCTATTTTGATTTTGGTTGTTGTTTTTATTAAGATCATGAGAAAGACTCATTGCAGAGCAATGAGATGATGCAGAGTAAGACAACCAGGATAGACACTGATATTATCAAACGATTTGGTGTGGATCCTGGGTCCCATCATTTTAAATTCTGATCCCTTGGGAAAGTCAGCTGACTGGCTCCAGGTGAGGCACCATCAACTCACAAAAACATTTCACCTGAGGGTGCCTGGGTGGCTCAGTTGGTTAAGCGACTGCCGTCGGCTCAGGTCATGATCCTGGAGTCCTGGGATTGAGTCCCGCATCGGGCTCCCTGCTTGGCAGGGAGTCTGCTTCTCCCTCTGACCCTCCCCCTTCTCATACTCTCTCTCTCAAATAAATAAATAAAATCTTAAAAACAAAACAAAACAAAACATTTCACCTGAAAAGTTAGTCCTTTCATATTTACCTTGAAGAAGGAAGCAAACTTTGTATCGCCGTGATAAATAGAAGAACGATAAATGCACAGACCAAGTTTGACTTGAATACTTCATCCCTCATTTGAGAATACTGTAATTAAAAAAAGAAGAAGAAGAAGAAGAAAGAGAACAAATTACTTCACAGCAAAGCTGCACTTCTGGAAGAGTTAAGTTTTCCCAGTGTTTGGAGTTGAGGGAAAACAACAAGAAGAAACAAAGCATTAAAACATCTTTTTTTTTTTTAAAGGAGGAATCCATATCTTAATTAACCCTTCGCAGAGCATTATCTCCATCCCTCCCTCCAACCTTCCAGTGAGAGCCCAGGACTGAATCTTGTTGTCTTCTAGGCAAAAAGGAAAGGGAAGGGACTGTGTGCAAGCTTCTCCAGCTCTCCTCCCTTTGAACTAGCATCACTTAAACAAAATGGAAGAGCACACAGCCATATAGGTCACAAATCAAATTCACATGGACTCTCTTCATGATTAAACTTAAGTCATTGAAGGGTCTTGCTCTATTTCTTGTTAGGCGGGGGATACAGGGAAAGGTTTCCCCCCGAGTCTTCCTGCCTCCTTTTTAATGAAAACTATTAAAAAATGAGATCACAGAATCTTAGAAGAGAGAGCAGACTAAGAGAACTCCAGTGAGTGCAATGCCCTTTCATTTCACACACAGAAACCCAACTGATCGTCCAATGTGTTCCATGCCCTTTTCTTGTCTGCTCCCGGCAACCCTGGGTAGTGGTACTAACTTTATTTTGATTATCCAGCGAGCTCAGTGATTTCACTGTCTAGCCTTAAAAACTTCTGGAAGGTCAACACTGAATAGGCACTTGCCTTAGTCCGGTCTAATTTCCTGAAACCATATTGGAGTCACTAAATGAAGAAGAGTCCAATTCCTTCAGAAGGAAGAAAGGATTTTTAAAACTGAGGAAGACCTTAATATCAGCCTTCCTCAAGCCCCTCATTTTCCCTCAATACCAGAGAGGTCAAACAACTTGCCATAGATCATTCAGTGTGCAGATCATTTTTAGGGCAGGGGAGCAGAAAGCTAAGCCTGGCTTTGGAACTTTGTATTCCCTGACTTGAAATTCACAGTTACTTTATAAAGGAAACAAGTAAATGGAACTCTGGCAACACTGCAGGCTTGTCCCCAGTACTGAGAGAAGGTTTGGGTCACTTCAAAGAACTACTAAAATCAGTCCAATTTGTTGTTGGTGTGGTAGTCACGATCAACAGTTACATGATTTTTATTCTCTTGCCTACTTCTTGGTGTGGTCTGGGTTTTAGACTGAATGGACTGTTCAGTGTCCTGGCTGAGATGTGGGGGAATAGCAATGTCCCGCGGCCAGCGAGCTCCACAGCAGGGGCCATAACGTTGTTCAGAGAGTGCACTTTCATTGCTGCTTTAGGGCAATGCTTTTTCTGTTCCTCAGGACTGAGGGTCAGTCTGCTTGCCGACCACCTGCTCAGTATCTGGAGGGGAAACTGGACTGCTCCCCTGAAACATCACGATAAGCCACCCTCACTCCTGATAAAACTACAGAAAATCCGTATTACCAAGAGCACTACCTAAGGACGGGGCACAATCAGAGAGAGGCATATACATACCAGCTTGGAAATCAGCCACAAAGCAGTTAAGTCAAGGAAAGATACATGTCTGAATTTCATTTAACAACTAATTGTACAAAATCTAATGATTCTTTGTTAGCTGACTGATGAATGTCAAATGAGCTTGGTTATATAGATTTGGCATGAGATTTTTAAAACAACGATAATTTTTAGTTTGTCGAATCCCTGTCTTCCTCATTTTCTGCATCTTTATCTTCCCCACATTATCACAGCAGCTTGGAGTTATAATGGAAGGTGACCTTCAGGAATCCTTTCCATGACCTTCCTGACGTCTATTCAAACACCTGCTGATTATCATCAGATGCCTTTCTCTGCTTTGTTGAGGCAAGTGGGTTTCTTTCCGCTGGGTGGAGGCAGCAATCCTAGGGATCTTCTGCCCTTGACTTGGATACTACTGGTGTCTGAGAACTCACTCCTTTGCAAAGGGTTCCTTTCCATATTGGGTCTATCTTTACTGTGAAGAAGTCTTTCCTGTATATCAAAAGCCCGAGTCTCTGCCTCCTTTCCTTTCCTGAATGCTTCTCAGTGATGACCTTAAAAATGTCACATAGTCACTACTGGTCCAGCCTAAAGTTGCACATGGCTTTAGGTTTTTACTTGCCTCTGTTGGCAGGCTGGAAAGACTTATTCTGGCTCCAGATTGTCCACTCTGTCAGTGGCTCGCTGTGAGTGAAGCCAGTTTCTTTGAACTTCCCTTTTCTGATCTGTCATATGGGGGCATGAATACAATTCATAGGTTCCCAATGCTATTATCTTATTTGTGCTAAGATTGAATAATAAGTTCTATTATTCATGCCTGAACTCCAGTGCCAACACTGTCACAAGGAAGAGCCTTATAATATCGGGAAGCTGATGTCAATCGAATATAAAATACTGGGTTTCAGAACAGAGTGCATTGTTACTTTGGAAGCACAAAGGAGAATAGAACTATGGAAAGAACATTCCTAATTGGCTCAGGATGATAGGGTACTGACATTGGGTGGTGATTCATTTCACTTCCTCTTCCGAGTGAAGGTCTGAACACTCGGGCTCGCAGCTATAATAAGTTACATGTACGTTCTCTCCTGCCATTGTTAGAGCTCTCTCCTGCTCACCTCATGTCTGTTCAGTCCTCACTTGGCCTTACTTATCCTTTTAAGTCTTAGTGGTGAGCAAAATGAACTAACCTAGAGCTAGACTACCTGGATTTGAACCTTAGCTCCAACACCTACTATCTATGGAACGAATCCTGGACAAGATGACTAAGCATTGTATGCCACAGTTTGCTCACCAAGAAAATAAGGATAATAATAGGAACTATCTCATTATGGTTGCTGGGAGAATGAAAGAGTTAATATATGTAAAACGCCAGGATGCAGGTTCTTAGGGCATAGGGCAACCTCATACAGGTGCTTCCTGTAATCAATTAATTATACTTAGTGTATTTCTATGCTTGTTACTTTTCCAAAGCCTGCTTTTCAACCTCAGTGGTGCCTTCTAGAATGCTGTCTTCCATTCCTCTGTGCAAAATGGTACCTTGTACTCAGTAGGGTCCCCTAGAGTATGGCTGACTGTTTGGTCCATCATGTTAGAAAGGATTCTTTAAAAAGGAATTGTAATCTAGTATGTATGTGTGGGTTTTGTTTGTTTGTTTGTTTTGTCTTAGGAAAAGCCCCTGCCTTTATTCCTTCCCCTGCCTCCTAGAACATCTTCCACCAGCAGGTGGAATTCTCCACTTCTCCAGAGACCTTTAGGAAAGGTGTCATTGAAAATGACTACTGGGCCTTTATAATTCACTGATCCTTGGTCTTCAAGAGAATATATATATATATATATATATATATATATATATATTCAGATGAGGAACTTGAGAATCAGATATAGAGAAAGAGTTTGCCAAGGTCAATTAGGGGATTGGTGACCAAGTTCAGATAATAAGCCACACCTCTTAGCTCTCGATGGTGTGTTCACTCTGTTGGACCACTATCTGAAACCAGAAAAAGCCTGGAGCCAGTACCTGTGCCGACTATACTGGGATTAACGCCAATTAAAAGAGTATGCCACTTGGAACAAGTTACAAGTGCTTTCTTTGAGATCTTAGATTAGAGTTCGATTACTTTTTTTTTTTTTTTTTAATCCATAGGGCTCTGGTTGACTCAGGAAATGCTCAAAATCTTGTAATTTATTTGAATAATAATAACTAATGCCTGGTGCAAGGTAAGCACCATGCCATGTGCTTTACGTGAACAATCTCTTGTAGCTAATACAACAATGCTTTGAGGAAGATTATGTTTATCATATCCCCATTTTGCAGATTATGAAACCGAGATTTAGCATAATTGAGTAACTCAACTAGAACTTCACAGATTATAAGTAGGAAATCCAGAGTTTAGCCCTGGAGTGTCATGTGTCATTGGCTATACTATCTGCTGCTATGTTGATGTTTTCAAGGCATGGTTATCTTCTTCATAGGGTGCTGTATAACATGTTTTGCTATATTTCAGTGATGTGGTTCATGATACAAAGAAAGGGAATGTGTTAAAAATTTGAGTTTATGTAAATCATGGTTAGAATGAGAGTAAATCATGATCTGGGCCAAGCATGGCCCTTAGAAACACCCTATGAATGAGTTCAACAAACTGGCACTGCTGAATTTTCATGATTGATGGATGGATCACCAGCACAAAGCAATACAAAGGGAAGAGCCCTTTTCTCAAGGCCTGCAGGAGTGAACCACTAGCAGGGAAGAAAGGAAAAGGCACAGTGGGCTTTATGTAAGAGTAACAGATAAGAAGAACCACAACCTGTGGATGTTTAATCACCACAAGTGATTAAAATGCTGTTTTAAAAATAAAACTTTCCTACTTGTTTGACCAAGTTGAGACATGGGGTCCCTTCCAAGGAATTAGGGGCAGGAAGAATGTGTGTTTCATTTTGTTCATGTCTGGGCGTGTTGCCCTGCCTTCTCTTGAAAGACATCTTCAGAAATGACATCAGAGCCACGAGGCTTTGAGGTTCCTAGATCTGTCACAAGGAAGCATGCAACCCGAGTTTGGTCACACAGGACAAGGTTATTCTTGAATCTTCATCCACGAAGTTGTGACCAGGGAAGCTAGCTTTCAGAGGTGATGAACAGAGCTTCCAATATTCTGTTTCTGTGTCTGAGTCAGGCCTGGAAAACCTTCCCATATGTGTGGGAGGAAAATTACCCTTTTCTCCTAGATTGGCCACTTCAACCATGAGCTAAAGAGCACTGATGAAATTCTTGCATCTCTGTAAGATGTAAAGAATAGTTCTAACTAAAGCAGTAACCTAGTTAATTGTCCAAACTACAGCCATACTGTCTTTTCACTCAATTGTGTATGTGAGATCACACAATTTTATAAAAGGGGTGGATTGTATTTGTCACCTTGGGACAATGCTTACTCATGCCAATTTTACTCAGTAAAATTCCTCCAAAATGAGCTATTAACTCCTGCCTGAAGATTTCCAATGATGGGGGAAATCAGTCCCTCACTTGAGAACCCATCCCATCTTTGGACAAATCTAATTGGAAAAAAGATTGTTTTCTAGCACACGTCTCATTAGAATAAATTAATATGTTTGTTAAGTTAAAGAAGAATCTCAACCGGGATGATCTCATTTTGCATGAGTGAATGAAGGAATTTAACTTCTGTTGTTGAGCTCATGCATTACGTAGCATGACAATGGCTAGAACACCCTTAATTGATCATTTGAGGAAAAGGCACAATTGCAATAAAAGAGGGAAGGACTAATTTTCAATAATTTCATTTTTTGAAATTGATAATTTTCCCTATCTTGGTGTCTAGTGTCTAACCAAATCAGTAATAAGTCTATGAGTGACAGATGTGTCTGAGGAACGTCTCACGGTCATACTTCTTCCCAAGTAACCCGACCTTTGAACAAAAGTAAATTTCCGCATCTTTACTAAACTCATAAAGAATCATGTGAACACATATCTAAGATGGACAGTTTCAGAAGACGGAGGCTGGGAGGACGCTTTACCAGGCACGACAAAAGTTCCTTAAGGACAATACGGTATCAATAATGTGTTACGATATTATGTTATGGTCTTCCTATGTAAGGAGGTTGACTGACATATGAGAATTCCTAGCAGGACTTTACAAAGCTTCCCACCCAAATCTTCTAGCTCACCCTTTCTCAAATCTCTCATCCTTGGGAGGACACTCTTCTTTTCTTTACTGGCCCAGTTCCCCAAGCCACAATAAGCCCAAAGGAGTGGTAACTACTCCTGTGTTCCTTGCCTAGAAGCCCCTTGTTGTAGGTATTGGTGAAGTCTACACATGAGACATTAAGATTCCACTAAGGACTGAGCCAATATCCTTTGGGTTGAAATCATCATAATTTTACCATTCTACACTGCACTTATGGATGAAATTGTTACTTTTGACTGTGCAAATACTGGCTTTGTGGGACTAGGGTTAGCTAATTGGTCTGATAAAAAAAAGACAAGTGAAATGACCCTTGATATCATTTGATTGCCTAGAGGGTGTTAGAAATAACAGTAATTTTACAGGGTAATATCACAAATATAAAGGAGTCTCACAAAGCTACTGTTTGAATAAGGGATGGATTCTCTTGCTAAGCTTCTTTGAAATCTCTTCTTCCCACCTGAAGAAGGTGGCCTAAACAGTCTCGCGGTTTTGGGCTTTACAAGAATAAAACTCAAAAGTAACCCATGACCACAACAGAATAATTTTTTTAAAACACTACAACAAAAACTTACAGTGTACTATATGCTGGCTATTATGCTAAACATAATAATAAAAAAGTAAAAAAACAAAAATAATTTTAAATATTAGATCATGAAAATGATCAGGAAGGGTCTGATTTGGAAAAAAAAGAAAAAGACCTGAGACCATTTGGTTCAGGCTCCAGATTCTTACATCTCTGCACCTAAATAAGAAATGGAAATAATAAATTCTGCACACCTTCCAGAAAAAAAAATGCATGCATATTTTTTCATTCCCTAATTCCAGAGTCCAAAATTCTAATCCATTAGAAAATTTATTCATCTGGCTAGCTTTCTTGGCTTTGCCACAAGTCCTCCTTAATGATGTCATTCCACTTGTCATTACTGCAGCAGGAGTGGGTGGGAAAAAAATAAAGAGAAATGTCAAAGTTTATGATGCATTTTTCCAGAACTCGTTCAAGCTCCTACTTAAATTGACTTCTTTATAAAGTCTAGAGGGAAACTGAAATTCTGAACGCAGATAAGAACCACCTGTACTCAGCCAAAGGATTATCTAAAGGCTCCCTTGTGTAACAAGTCCTTGTTTTTATGTGGTTGGTGACAGAAAAAAGAGTAATGTCAAACGAGTGTTGTGAAAGGACTCAGCAACAGACTTGCTTCATTGCAAGTACTGTCTATGACAAGTATTATTATTTTTACCTAAAAAGTGGGCAAGAGCTGATGGCTGACTTGGGTGTGAAGAGGAAGCTCACACTTCGTCTGTCTGATGTGCCTCTGGCCTGTGAGGTGGCTCTTGTCCGGTTTGCCTGTTCTCTCAAACCAACTGGCTCACATAGCTCTGTCCTCGATAGCTCACACCACCAAGCTTACTGTTTTGTTACACAACTCAGGGGTAACTCGAGGTCTCATTGTGCCCACCCCCACAGCTCTAAGACAGAGTCTCATGTGTCTGTTTAGTCACTTACTGGGTTTTCACAGGCACATGGACAGTGAGAGTGATGGGATTATCCTTGTCATATCTGGGTGCTGCCAGGAACATGTGACAGATTGTGTGTGCATGTACATGCATATGTGTGTACCTGTTTCTCTCTGTGTAATGTATGCACGTGTACCTGTCTGCATGCACATGTGTGTATCCATACATGTGGGTACATGTAGGCACATGTACCTATGCATGCACATGGGCGTGTGCATGTAGGCACTATACCAGTTTATGCATGTATACATGTGTGCATGTGCATGTGTCTGTAAACCTGCAGTGTGTACATTTGTGCACGTGTGTACATGCACGCACACACACGTCTGTGCATCCATGTGCCCATGCATGCATGCATTGTACCTGCCTCTGTGTGCATGTGTGTGCACATGCGTGCATATGTACATGCCTGTGCATGGGTATGTGTACATTTATGCATGTATACATACCTCTGCTTTTGCATGGGCACATGCACGTAGGCACTGCATGTGTCTGTGCACATGCATGTGTCTACACGCATGCCTGTGTATATGTGCATGTGCATGGATGTGTGTGTCCATGTGTGCATGTCTGTGCATGGGTGTGTATACATGTGTGCATGTGTATGTGTCTGTGCACATGCATGTGTCTACATACATGCAACATGTGCATGTCTGTGTATGTGCGTGTGTGTGTTGGGGGGGTAGTAAACAAAAGTTGAGAGAAAATTTCATGGTTTAATTTTGCTCTTTTCCCTGCCTCCAAGGTATTTGCCACATGCATAGCTATATAATCCCTCTGGCATACCCCATCAGCCTCATCCTCAACACAATTCCAAACTATGTGAAAAGCAGACACCTTAAAATTAATAAGCTCTTACAAAGTGTGGTAGAAAAAAATCTGAGTTTTGGGTAAAAGAGTTAGATTTGAATCCCTGCTCTGTTATCTTCTATATGTTTGAGCCTTGAGAAAGTTACTCCAACCTTCTGAGCCTCCCTTATTTATCAAACAATAATACCTACATGAAATGACTGCTGTAAAAATTAAGTGAGGTAACAAATATAAAATGCTTATGGTAGGGCCTGATAGAGTAGCAAGCGATCAACAAATGTCAGTGTCTTTGCAACACTGCTGCCTCGAGGCACTCCATGTGAGTTATCTGCCTTTCATCTGCACAGCAGCCTTGTGGGGATGGGAAGTTCAATGACTTGCCCGAGATCACAAGCGGGAGTGGGAGTTTGAAGGGAGTGGAAGCCACGTCTTTCTGTCTTCTGACAGCACCTGCCCTGGTGAATGTCTGAAGCAGTCCGTGTGCAGCAAATGCTCTGCACTGGGCTGGAGGGACTTCCCAGGGATCATGAGCACGGACAAAAGGACAGTCCTTGCAGGAGCATAAAGACACCTATCTGTGAAATCTAAAATCCTGAGCTGGCTTGGTCTCCTAGAAAGAAGGGCATGGCCTTTAGGGATAATCAAACACCAAATGTCCTTAAAGAGAGCCAATCTTTCTCATCTTATTTGGAAGATGGTGATAATAGAGAATTTGGAATAATAAAATCATTTAGAGAAAAGACAACTGAATGACTTTTACATATTTACATACATCCCAGGGGACCACAGTGGCTGCTGCTTCTGCTCTGACTGGGAGGCAGGGCCAGGAAGGCCTCCCGCAGTGGGCTGTCGTGTGTACTTGGCTAGTATGCACCATAACGTTCTTATGTGATTACGTATTTGCGAAGGCTGTGACCCTGGTATACAAGCCACAGGAGCACTGTTTCTTCCCACCATTTTTAATGAAGTCATCTCTTCATGGAAGCTCTATATGTCTGAGATTTATGTTAAGTGAGGGTTTAGCCTGGCCCAGATATGGACAGACATAGGATCAATCACAAGGAAAGGGAAAAGAATAACTATTGCCTTTATTCAAACATCTATTCCATGAGTATTATGTTAACTGAATTTCACAACAACCCAGTGAAGGGGCAGGTATTATGATCATTATCCCCTCAGTGAGGTCACCTTGTTCTATGTCACTCAGTCAGTAATTGGTAGGAACTGGATTCAAGCATGTCTACCCAGTAATCAGGTGTATGTTCTTTCTCTGTCTTTTAACAAAGACTGGGCACTTTTGAGATCAAGGAGATACATGAATGTCCACCTGCATGATGGAAGGCTCTCAACGTGTCAGCACCCACTCATGACCCATAAATTCATTAACCATTCTTTGCACCCACTTTTATTTCCAAAGTGGGATTTGAACCAAGGTCAGCTTGACTCTAGAGTCTGAGCTCCTAGGAACACTGTGGGCCTTATGGAGACATTCCCTGAGGTCATATTGACATCCAGTGTGGATCTAGGACCTTCTGATATGACCTGATCTCTGACGGTGTTTGTCAAGTAACAACCCCAAATCCTAATGTACAGCCAAGGACAGAGAAGGTTGGCCACCAACTTGGGACAAAGAAATCCTAGATTCCTGTAATCTCTGGATTACATCTCTGTAAGCCTCTGGAATATCAGAATCTTGGGGACAGAGTGATGGGTGGGTACCTGTATTTTTAACAACAAGGTCCCCAAATGTCATTCTACTTGAAAAAATATCAGTCTGGGACAAAGAGGCTTTTTATCCTTAAAATTTTTCACAATCACATAAGGAGGCTTTTTTTCAACAGAAAACATCTTGAAATTTAGCTAAAGGATGCCAGCATCGAAAAAAAGAGAAGGAAATCTGGTCATCATGGATATGGTTTGATTTCAGTACTTAGCTTCTTAAAATGCTCACACCAAAAGCATAAATTCCCATAAAACAGTTCTGAAGTATATATTAAACATAGCCCAACCTTTCTCGTGATGAGGAAGTTGACTCGTTTGGAAATGGCGATACTGTTTTCAAAAACTAAGCTTCTCAAAGTCCATCCAAGTATGTGTCCCTATGTTACTGAACTCTCTTCAGGAACTACAGGTATTGGGCTGGTTTATTTGACCTGGAAACATCCATAAGTAATTGTAATTAATTGCCTTCGCCCTCCTAAGCTTCACAAATAATAAATATATGAAAAGCCTTGTTCTAAAAGAGAAATGAGGACCAGAGGCTGATAAATACCCCTTTCCTGTAAGTGTTGTGGGATTAAGTCTCTCCCTATATACATAAAGAATACTCACACATCAATAACACTGAGGTGAGTACCACAATGAAAGATGACAATTAAGACAAATGTGCAAACCACAAAAGGAGAAACAGAAAGACCAAAACATAAAAACATCTATAGGTACACTTTAAACCTCAAGAATAATTAAAAAAAAACCAAACTGACAAGGAGACACTGTTTCTTATCCAAGTGGCCAATTTAAAAGTATAGGCACAATTGTGAGAGCAATTTCGCAATGCACATCAAGTATTTTTAAATGTACATTCTCTTGCAGCCATTTTTAGGATATTATTCCTAAGGAAAGAATTAAGCATGAGTGTATGATTTAACTAAGACAATGGTTACTGCAATGGAGTTTATAATTTATAAGAGTGAAAAAGTGAGAAAAAAGCCCCAAATGGTTAAAACATACAATGAAGTAGTATGTAGTTACAATTTATTTTGTAACTGCATATTTAATAATATGGGAAAAAGCTCAAGCAAAGAGTGCTTAACACTGTATCACAAATCATTATGTACAAAATGGTCCCATTTTAATTAAAATTGCACAGATAAGCATAAAGAATTACAAGCATGAAAGTGTAGGGAGACAGATGCCAAAATGTTCACAGTGGTTATCCTGGCTTGTAAAGTCACAGGAGATGTTACTTTCTTCTTTTTGTCTTATGTGATGGGCATAAACTTTTGTTAGTGAAAATGCATTCATTTTTTTCTGATAAGAAAAAGTCACATGTAAGAAAGGGGGAAAAATCCAATATGATTGTCGGTATTGACAAACATGCCATGTTTCTACATCCCTTTTACCATAATTCTAATTTTTTATTTGTCCCTGAGATCTGTAAACTGTCTCAGAAAGTATTTAGCTTGAGGCTAAAGAAAGGCAGGTGATTTTTCTGTGAAATTTGGGAGGACCTGGAGGAGACCTTTAATGACTGGATTATGCCCCCCACCCCACCCAGAGGCCTGCTCAGGAAGTCCTCATGGGGATGCTGGGAACTAGAGATGCTAAGAACCATGAATTCTAATCTGGTTAAGGAGCAAGCCTGGGCTCATGTTTCTTGTTATCCACACCAGTGAGTTTTGAAAGTGAAGGGAGGTACTACTAATAATCACATTGAAAGAATCAGTGTCTTGGGGCACCCGGGTGGCTCAGTCATGTCTGCCTTCACTCAAGTTATGATCCCAGGGTCCTGGGATGGAGCTCCATGTCTGGCTCCCTGCTCAGTGGGGAGTCTGCATCTCCCTCTGCCTCTGCCCCTTCTCTCCTGCTTGGGCTCTCTCAAATAAACAAAATCTTAAAAAAAAAAAAAAAGAAAAGAAAAGAAATGCCTTGGACAAACCAGGACATATGGTCACCATGGTCATAGGGAATTCAGGGACTCATGGCATCGATTGCTGAAAGATGCCAGGGGCTGTTAGACTCTTCACAGATGCAGAAACAGAGCACCAGAGAGGGGAGAGAGGGAGGAGGACCAGAGAGGGACATGAACACATGCTGCACAATATTGGTGATGCCACGAGTCATGAACACGCTGCTTAACTCAAAAGATTCCTTTATGTGTGTACATATGTGAGAGTGCCAGGGTGTAAGTGTGTGAGAAAGCGTGAGTGTGTGAGTGTGCAAGCGTGTGTGTGTGTGAGTACGTGTGTACCATCATGAAGTGACATGGAAGGATGTGAGCAGAGCAGAACTTCAGTCTTCTCTCCTGAAGCTCCACTGCTCAGAGTCATATCAACACTGACTCATGCCTTTTGGCTCTTAGAGTTCTAAAAATATCCTGAGACCAGCTTACCAGGAGTCAAGACAGTCTCCTCTAAACTGCTCCTTAGCCTGCATCTGCATTCATTTAACAGGTATTTGTGCAACACCACGATGTAGTAAAGGTCCTATTTCACAGGACACTGTTTGTAGAGGTGCCCATTTTTATAAGCGAATGTGACCAGAAAATGTCTGAATGACATTTCGAAGGAGTTTTATGTTCTCTAACTCACTACAAAGGTGGAGAGGGAAAAATAATTTCCTTGTTCACACATCTTCTTATTGTTCAAACAGAATGAAGCCTTTTCTTCCCCACAAAATTCCAATGGTAAAAATCAACGTTTCCCTTTCCTGCTTTCCCTTCAGAAAACAAGTTTCTAGGAAGCAAATTTGCTCTGAAGAAGCGTGGTAGGGCAGTGGGAGGAAAGAGCTCTTTCGAGTCACAGACGCTGTATATATTACAACAATCCTATGATGCACAATTTTAAAGATCTCTGAAACCAGAATGCATCTTATTCTCCATGGAGTGGTAAAGCCCTGAGTTCTTTCAGAGACGTTTGTGATTGCTTCTGCTGGTCAGCAGGGGGCAGTATCAACCCGGGACTACTTAACATTCAATTCCCTGCCTCAGGTTTTTTAAAGACTATATTCATTGTGTGAAATCAGGCGGCAAAGCTATGTGGATTCCATTTCGGAGCTTAAACTCTTGGAGAGCTTTTTTTTTTTCTTTTCTTTCTTCTTCTTCTTCTTCTTCCTTTTTTTTTTTTTTCTTTTCCTAACCAGTCCCAGGGGATGGGTGTGAGGGTGGGATTTTTTTCTGTCCATCCTTACCTGCAGGGTAAGCCCAGCTTACTGGGAGGAGTTTCTTCCAGACTCCCCATACTGGGTTTTTTTCTTAGTGCTCCCTAGAAAATGGGGCATCTCACGGATGATGGTACCTTAGAGTCAACAGAATACCGTAGCCAGATTTTGAGATCTATGACCTCTATTTAACCTCTAAACAGCTGGTTTTCTTTTTTTGTTAGCAGGATAGCAATGTTTCTCTGAGGATGCCATAAACTGATACACATAAACACCAGGCACAGAGTAGATGAACATTATTCTCCAGTTCTAGAACCTTATGGCCTTGAAGGCACCTGGCCCCTGCCTCCTGCCCCATCCAAAGTTCAAAGAGGAGTGAATGAGGATAGCACAGGATTGTTGCCTTTCTACGAGGGCCTGGGAGAGAACAAGCCCCAGGGCTCTCGGGGGAGGCAGTGTGGTGAACAGACCAGGCAGCACCTGGGGGCTCCCAGAAGGCTCAGATCGAAGTCCCTCTACTGACCGGTGGAGTTTGGGTGGGCCACTTAATCATTTCTCTGTGTCTCCACTTCCTCAAGTGTAAGGTGAGGCTCCTAAGAACACTTACTTCGAGATGTCATCGTAAGTGAATTTGTGCTAACAGCTTAGAAGAATGCTTGGTACTTGGTAAACACCTAATGGTTATTACTTACTATACATTCTCTGCTTGATAGCAATGCAGCCCCTAGAGAGACTCTCAGAAAGAGATTCAATGAGGAGTGTCTCTGTGACAGGAGGGGAGAGAACGTTTTCTGATGTGCCCCACTGTCCTTACTGCGGGGAACCCACGAAAGGCAGAGACAGCGTTGGATAGTACAAGGCTGGACAGTCAGTGGGCAAATCCCCACATGTCATTTCAGGATGCTACCCTTTGCTTCTCCTAGAAGAACCTCTCCTGGACCTAGAAATCAACCTCAGACACATTGTGGCTCCTCCTGCCCCCACACCCACTCCTGCTCCCAACACCAGGTCCCCCAGATGAGACGCAGCTGCTATTGAATAAAACACATTAAAAATTATCTACAGTCTGCAGGGTCAGGTCATTAGTGAAGCAAGTACTTCTTTAGCAAGAATGAACAAAGGGTTTTGTACAGCTCTGGACCTAGGTATTTACCCAGGCTAACTGAGAAGATTATCTGCTAGATCACACAGCTCTTCCTAACTCCTTCAATGTGGGAACCATGATATAAACTGCATTTAATTTGGACATCAAGCCCCTTAAATATATTACAAATAAGAAAAGCCTACTTTTTATTTGGGGAGAGGGTATTGAGTGAGACAAAATGTTTCTTCTCTGTTAGTACACAGACACAATTCATTTCAAATTGTGAACTAGAGGGGAAGATATGAATTTTGAAGTTTGCAACCTTTAGTTAGTTAATAACAGAAACTCACTGGGAATGGTGTATGTGCACAGAAGTGTGAATTCTCCAAATCAAGGAAAGCAGAATGTCCCAGGAAGCTGAGCAAAGTAACAAAAAAATTGCTCACTGGAGCTTTGCAGAGTATTGAATCAAACTCCTGAAATTTGCTTGCAAATTCCCTGCTGTTTTTGCCTGAGGCTCCTGCAAAGGCCAGGCACCTCCTGTGCTCAGTCAAGGAAGGTCTGTCAGCTTCCATCAGTGCAGAGGAGCAGCCCAGTTAAGCAGGGACAGTGCCTGCCTCCCCACAACCCTTTACAGTTTAGAGCTAGGGTGGGGGAGATGCATGGGAAAATATTATTATCAGTATGGTGATGGCTGCCATTTTTGAACACTTAACCTAATCAAGGCGTTGCCTGGAGCCTCTCATAATAACCCAAGTAGGAGGCACATCCATGATCCTCATTGTGCATTGAGAAACTCGTGCTCAGAGAGGCTACCTCACTTACTGAAGGTCACATGGCAAGGAACTGGCGGAGTTGAAATTCCAACCCAATGCTGAACCCACCACCCATTGCCTTTCCACTATGCCTACATCAGGGGGCCTCTGAGCCAGCAGACAACTAGGAAAATGGGAGAAGCATTATCTGTAATCTAAGAAAGGCAGTCTTTATCACTAATGCTTGTGTCCGGTTATTGGGTGTTCTCATACATTATGTGACAAGGGTTACAACTGACATGAGTTCTCCTAAAAGCAAAAGCAAGTGAGTGCTAATGTCCCTTAGGGTTAAAAATCTTGAAGTCGAGGAAACTCCTCTGTTCTTTTAGTTATCTTCTCCTTAAAAAGCAAAGCTGAGGCCCTCTTTCTCTAACCAGCATCTCCGTTCATGGCCTTCAGTCTACTCATGATTTGCAAAGAGAAAAAGAAAAGACAATACCGAACCAAACCAAACCAACGACAAACACATCACAAACACCGCAGCCCCTGGGCTCTCTCTCTGGTCCCACGAACATTTATGACAAGTAACTTTAGAAAAAGAGCCACTGTGGAGCCCCAGCTCTACCTTGTGCTCCAGGCTGGAGTCTTTAAACATCAGTGAGAATGGCTTGATATGCTCTCTTCTCAATTTATCGCCACTCCGCAAGTCGATGGTATGTTCTATTCTCTTGTTAATTTCCTCAGGCCCAGACTGGACATGCAAAGCTTGTGCAAGATGGTTTGGAAGTAGATTTATTGAATTTCTTGTTAGGGCAGCCAGAGTCTAGGGGGAAAGCACATGCAAACACGATAAACCTGCTAGTCCCCTTTGGATTAAAAAGAAATGCAATGTTTTTAGATCAGGTTGCATTGCAAACAGTAATAGCACTCCATGCATGCAGATGTATTCAGTGAAACCTACAGAAGTTGATCAATTAGCATTCGCTTCAGAGAAACACAAAATATCACATTAGTAGGGACACTTGTCTTTCCTCTAGGTAGGCGCACTGAATTCCTTTGGTCAGGTATTTAAAGAGTTGTTGGCTTGGAGATGTTAACCAAGACCCTTTCTCTAACCAGGCACATGGCTGGTATGAGAGAAAGAGAACCACCAGAAATAACAGAAATTAAAATAGCTAGAAAGCCCACAGAAAAGATAATCTCTCACCGAGCAGAGTCCACACTTTCATGTGGTCTTTCCTTTAATGGTGGTGGAGAGACTGGGAGACCCAGGGCTTGCATTTTTTTAATTTTTGGCATTCCTCATGGACAAAGAGCCAAACGTGCCAGGATCTCCTCCTTAAATTAGAAGATTGTTAGATTTTGCACAGATATGTTTTTTCCTCCATCGATCATTATATATCTATATATTGATATAGATATATGTGCTTCATTCCTTTTAGGCAAAAAAATGCAAGCAGCGGCAGCCTCTCACCATTTCCCAGGGATTAAACAGCAGGAGGTGGGGAAAGGCGTGGCCATCCTGGTTGGTCACAGGGACGCAGCAACAGCACTGGCTTGTGAAGATCCACCAGGTGTGACACGGAGGTCTCTGTCTCCTGCTGTTTCAGCTGCAGGTAATAACACCGACTGGCTGGACTGAGCCAAATGCAATGCTTGCTCACAGCTCCAATTTAAGACAACTGCTTTGACAGACTAGTGGGAGTTGGAGCCGAAGGGATACGGGGACAGTGATGCTGATCTCCTCCTCCAGGAGATTTCCTGGGGGAAAAGTCTAGGATAAGGGGCATTTGTAGAGTCAGGAAGCAAAAACTCCCTTCCTCTCTGTACACGCTCACCTCATCTGCTTTTCTTTGCAGCCTCCCACCCTGGTCACACTTAGCCCACAGACTAGACTGGGATCAGGTGACGGAGCCATCAAGGGACAGCCTGTAGGAGCTGACAGAGCACCTGGGATGCCCTCTTGCCTGAACCCTTCATGTATCCTTGAGCCTCAGAGACATGTGCTCAAGAGTCATCAGTTCGTCCGCAGCGGGGTCAGATCCTGACCCCAGAGCCAGTAGTCAGGGGCTTTGAGCTCACAGAGAGCTTCTAGCCCACTCCATATGGGTTCTTCCTCTGGTACTGTTAGACTCTTCATTTTAACCTTCATGTGGATATTTAATGAGACCTGAATTCAAGGTCTCTAAGGAATTCCCTAGTAGGGCTTCATCACTAGTAGAATTTACTGAAACCCATTCTCCAGCCCCAGGATAAAGGATGGAGTTGCATGTGCCAACATAAGAAAGTAAGGTACATGCTTGTAGGACACTGAAGCAGTTAATCTCAGCTCTGAATACCAAGGAGGCTATTGCAGAGAAAAAGATAGATGTTAGAGGGAGGAATGGCAGGGTGAGAGGTGAGGAGGAGAACTGGAGCAGGAGAAGGAAGCAGTGACCAATGTTCCAGAAAATTGAACAGCAGGAACCATGCAGGGCCAGAGGGCTTGAGACCCTGGGACTAAATGCTGTTACAATGGCATCTCAGAAGGCAAAGGCATCTGCACTGTCAGCCACACTGTGCACCCCCACTGGTTTCTTGGCCAGAAATTCTTCCCACATAGTTTGGAAAATGACAAGATTTAGTTCTCCATCTTGGAGAGGAGGAGGGAAAATGCCCATGCTGCTGTTGTCTGGGGACGCACTTTTACCCTCTGGCTTTGAGATGCCAAGATGCTCCCCACCCACCCCCCAGCAACTGCTTGGAGCTGGGGTCGAACAGCTGGATGTGGAATTCGCTGAATATTGGCTCAGTACCTTTATCATTGGGTATTTCTTTCTCTCCCTCTCATTTTTATTTTTCTCACTTTTCCTTCCTGGAACGAAATTGATCCGACCTACTCTCCCAGTCCCTTAGCCCTTCACTGGCTCTCAAACCTCTGTGTTTCACAGAGAAGGGGAATTTCAAAAATACTTTTGGGACTGATTTATATAAATTACAACAGCAGTCACCAGTGCCATGACAGCTCTCTGAGGTGACCACCACTTCATAAAATAAAGGACTTTTTTTTTTCAACAAGAATGCTATACTCTTCGGAAAAAAAGAACAGTCCTTTGCACTGGATACATTTAAATTAATGGATAACTGTGCATTTTTTCTTATGCTGATCGGGACTGGTGAACATGTCACAAGAGATCAATTCTGGCCTATAAGCAGTCCTTTCAAAAACCAGAAATACGTGTTCCTCCCTGGTTGCCTGTATCATGGCCACTTCTGAAGGCAGAGACCAGTTGAATCACCTGTCAGAGCTTTCCAAACCCCCACAAAATTCTACCAGCTTTGTGCCTCCTTCAAATAAAAGAGAAGTCTGGAAGCACCTCTCTCTTTTTCATCATGGCTAGCAGATTATAGTTCAGAGCTGGGAATGAGCCCTTGTATCAACATGTCTGTGGTGCTGTGCTGGAGAATTCTTTTCTTCTCCAGACAATTATTTTTATTCTTTGCAGTTATACCCCTAGAATTTTATTGCAGCAGTCAGTGTTCAGTGGACACTTTCCTGATTGTTCACTTTGTCAATGACATAGGACCATCATACCTGCTGTTTGACCAGCAATCTCTCTGGTACCCACCTCACAGCTTCAGGGTGTATAGGCTCGCGGGAAGACCAGCATTAACTCAAGAAATCAAGCAAACTGGAATTAGGGAAGGAAACCATCTGCTTTCACTCACCCCTCATGCACCACTATAAAGCATGACTGGCTTTGGAGGTGACTGTGGTTTGAGATGATCTGGTAGACCTCTCCTACTCCATTAGTGATAACCACTAAGATTTGACCAAGTGGGATATGGTTGCCAACACCAAAAATCCATATGCTGATACTTCATGGGGATTCATTTGTAATAGTACTGGGGAAATGAGTAATGGGTCTCATTTGCAGATTTAGAGTCATTATGGAACCAGTTGTTTTTAATAGAATATGCCTTTTTGTCTTTTTGAGATTGACAGCTGCAGTGGGAGCAAGATTAGGATCATATTAAAAAATAGCATAAGCTTTCAAATAGGCTTCCAACTGCAATTGACCTCCTAAATGTCGAGATTGTTCTTTTATGTAAACAACTTGAGCAGTTGGCTAGGAATAGGAAAACAAACGGATGAAATGGAATGAAATGGAAAATGCCTGAGAATAACACACACACACACACACACACACACACACACACACACACACACAGACACAGACACACACACACACACACAAAATTGAATACATATATCTGAATATATGTTTCAACGTATAACTGAAATACATATTATGCTTATATACAATTATAAGTGTGTAGTATACTCATTTATTTACCTTAGCTGCTATTTCCAGATATTTGGGAGGTCCAAGTGCAGCAACAATGTTGGGAAACATCAAAGGTTGCTACTGGTCTGGCCTCTCATATCTGAGTCACTTCACAAAAAGGCACTGCAGCCCTGAGATTTATCCTAGCTGAGATCCATGCTTTCCTAGTGCATTTCAATGACTTCTTTACTCATAGGAACTTAGGACAGATCAAAGCCCAGATGACAACCAGAGCCCCTTCTCCCAAGTTTCTGAACATAGGGTCTGCCTGAGAATCTGGGGGTTCGGGTGAAAATCAGCATCACAAGTCCCAGGTGTGCTTTTGTAAACTGCATCAGAATGGTGGTGGGGGGGCAAGCCATAGATCCTCTTAAACTCACAGTCATTTTGGCTCATGACTTTTCTTTGGGAATTGTCTTATATGACATACACAGTGAAAATCTATTTTTTTCTACTGTCCTCTCATTTCATGGATGGCCACAAACTTTGGTATTCCTTCATCAGGTTGTGGCAGCAAATATATCCTTCCCAGTAAGATTTCTGGTTGAGGTGTATGCTCCAGAAACATCAAGTTGAGTCAGAAACATTGTAGCTCTTATGGATCACATACTCCAATTGCAAAACACCCTCTAAAGCATCCTTGGAGATACTGCAAATCCAATGATGTAGTTGTGATGTAGTTGTAATGTTGGCACCTGGGGAGGTCATCACTAATTCTCCTAGTTAACTCCTGTCCAAAAAACTTGTTTAAAGAACAAGTTTTGAATGAAGGAATGAAGGGATGCTTCTTTACAAAATGGTTCTGTGGACAAATCTGTTTAGGAAATATGGATCCATTATGGTTTATTGCCATCGTAGCCACTAAGGACATGTTTTGTTGAGAGACTCACAGTACGTGTTACTGAACTGGAGGTAATGATAAGTTCTGCGGAAGTGAGATTTTAAAACTTTGCATTTTCCAGACTTAGAACACAAAATGCTTTTTGGCTCGAATCACCTCTACATGTTCCATGAAATATCATTTGGGAAACATTGGTCTGAAGTTCTTCCCTGTTTTTGTTCACAACATCACCTGGGGTCCTGCCTCTGATTACTGAGTAAGATTCTATTAACTTCTTTCCACATGTCTGCCTTCTAGTGTATAGAATCAGACCTAATGCAAATGACATGTGACCTTGTGTTGGAGCCTAGACACCTGCCATAATATGACCTACTAAACAATTACTCAGCCCATTCTAGTTTATGCCTTTGAACATGGAGCATCTAAGCTGCATGCCCTACCACTGTTTTAAAAATTAATTTAAAAATTAGACATCACCTTCTCCAGAAAACCTGCTTGAGCCTGCACTTACTCTCAGCACAGCGGTTACTGTGGTGTATGGGGTTTGCCTAACTCTATGTTTATCTGTTCCTCTAGGCTATGATCCCCTTGAGAGCCAGGCACTGTGTTTTATCTATAACTGAATCTCGAGCATCTGGAACATTTGGTAGGTTCTTAATAAGTACGTGTGGAGTGAATGCATGCCTGCGTGCATGAACGAGTGGTATAAGGTTGAGAACCTATATAGGGCATCAATAAGGGCATTGTTTCCAAACTCTTGCTATCAAAAGTTCTGTTATTTTTTTTCTTATTCTCTCCCAAGTGGACCCCAATTGGGAAAGATTCTTTTTAGCAAACTGTATTTATTAAATGAAACGTGGTTTCTTTTCTAGCATTCAATCAAATGCCTAGTATTTGATGAGCAGGAGGTAAAAGTCATTAAGACATGGTTGAATATAATTCCAGCCAAGAGCAAGATCATTGAAATGCAGCCTTACGATGCTTGTTAACATGAGGTTCTTTCTTTCTTTCTCTTTCTTTCTTTCTTTCTTTCTTTCTTTCTTTCTTTCTTTCTTTTTTTTTTAAGATTTTATCTATTCATTTGACAGAGGCAGAGAGGCAGGCAGAGAGAGGAAGGGAAGGAAGTTCTCTGCTGAGCAGAAAGCCCAACGCGAGGCTCAATCCCAGGACCCTGAGATCATGACCTGAGCTGAAGGCAGAGGCTTTAACCCACTGAGCCACCCAGGCGCCCCTCAACATGAGGTTTTATCCAGGTTTTTGGAATTCAGAGAATGCACCACCCCCTTGCTATCTCGCAGTGCTGGCCACTGAGGCACCAGAGGTCACAGATGACCAAGACCAAAGCCTGGATTCACATCAGCTTGAGTGTTTGCCACAGGACAGCCTGAAGTGGAGGTTGAAGTCATCATTGAGAGTGCCTCTGGGAGATGGACATGGCATTCCTGAGACTGAGCTGTAGGCACTTGTGACTGGGGCCCTACAGTATGGGCCAGGTTGTTGCTGATCTGGGAAAGACCCAGAGACAATGCCAAGTCCAGCAGGCTCAGCGCCTTCCCCTATTGTGCTGAGAGGTTTTATCTTTTCCCAAGACCTTACTTGCTTCCAGGCTCAGGCTGGAGTCTGCACTCAGGAGCAAGTAGGGCCAAGGCTTCCTCAGCCACCTTCTGCTTCACCCCTGCATTGCCTCCCTGGCAGCATCTCCCTGTGCCTGCCCTCGAGGTCTCTTCAGCTCTATGTCAAACTTGCCACCTGCACAGTTTGAGTTGTGCAAAAGGCAGAGGTTTCTGCCTCACTCAGTTCCAATCCCACTTCCTGGGTCAAACCAGCCAAACGTGAGAAGAAATAGCCAGGGACAAACACTAAGCCTGAATAAGAGCACCCAGCTGCACCTATTAGGGCTATTTTTTTTTTCTGTGTTTATTAAAACCCTGATCCCCACCCCAGAAGAGAAAGCACCTGCCTTTTTAAAAAAGAAAGTTTTTTTTTTTGTTTTTGTTTTTGTTTTTTTTTCCCCTAAGCTTACTTCTTAGGAAAGTTTGAGGTTATCTAATCCAGAATGATTTGCATTCAGGGCTTTGGGGGTAATGTTTGTTGTGTTTGAAAGAGACACAACTTTTTCCCCTTCAGTCTAGGGAGAGGGGAACAGAGATTTCCCTGGAATGTGGTACTTATTGTTTTCCTGGGAAGGAGGCTCTAAGTGGCATCTTGGTAAGTACTGAGTTGGGGGACCCTTGGGAAAATATCCCTATGGGGCTTCCTGGAACCCACTGCTAACACTTCTTCCTTCTTTTTTTTTTTTTTTTAAGAGATTTTATTTATTTATTTGACAGAGATCACAAGCAGGCAGAGAGGGGGGCAGAGAGAGGAGGAAGCAGGCCCCCCGCTGAGCAGAGAGCCTGATGCGGGGCTCGATCCCAGGACCCTGAGATCATGACCTGAGCCGAAGGCAGAGGCTTAACCCACTGAGCCACCCAGGCGCCCCAACACTTCTTCCTTCTTATAGGAACGTTAGTGTTAGCAAACTGGGAATAGGAAATAAGTATTATAAATGTGAGTTGCTGATAAATGACTCATGTTTGGTGTTTTAAGAAGTCTATCTGTCTTAGTTTTTGTTCAGACTCTTTTCTGAACCATCCTCCCTAAGTGAGGTTATGCAGTGTTAGTCAAGATTGTTGTAACTTTTCCCATCTGTACTGAGAGAAAATGAAAAATCACATTCAGATTACGTGCCCGACAGTAATTTGGTTAGGGATAACACTTACTTCTTTTTTATATTTGGGATACTTATGTCACTATAATCTGTCCTCCAAACAAAGCCAACTAATGGCCAATGAGATATTCTTGCAGGAAAGGTCTATGTAGTACCGCTATGGGGAAAGATTTCAGTAATTTTCATAGACTCCTAGCTTCTGCTCGAAGAAGTGAAATAACAAGGGGGCAGAATTCTGTTTGCTGAAATAATAGTCCAGAAGTTTCCAGTCAGACTGTGCTGAATTCCAGCAACCATGTGGAACTTGGTTCCTAAACCTCAATCATGAGCACTCAGACATGGGTCTGGAACCAGACAATCTGGACAATCATTGCTTTCTAGGTTTGGGCTGAACTGAAAGCTTGCAAATATTGTCCGGATCATATATTTGATGAGGAACTAACATTGTATGAAATTCTTTCATTGGCCTTTGTCATTTTGTGTCCTGAAATCTATGATTAAGAGACTAAAACAATGATGCGGGAGGTCCCCCTACTTCTGGTAGATCCCACAAGAAGAATTTTCTAGCTACTTATATGAAGCCCACAGCCTCACTCTTGACCTGTCAACGAATATTGATAAACCAGATCATTAAGACAGTTTCTTCATTTGGGGGTTTAGGTCTTAGATATGCTAAGCTCTCTTCCCAGTATGCTTTGTCTGACACTTAATGCTTTGTTTCTTGCCTCAGTTTATCTTACCAGAGGCTCATGGTCTTGGACACTTACTGGTTTTGGTTCTCTTTGGATGAGGTGTGAGCAAATGGTCAGCTGTGGCCGAACTTCCAGACCAACCACAAATCGAAGTGACAGGGCAGAGCTTTCAGGATAAGAGTGCTCAGGGTCCACAGAGGGAATCACAGGCATCCCAGATTTTGTCCCCAGACCTCAGAGCCAGGTTAACCAAGGATAAGCGATGTCTGACACAGATTCTGTCCTGCCTGAGAATCTTGTCTGGCTCTCTTCAGCTGATCCTCTATTAAGCTAATTCAGGATTTCCTACTCTGATAATATCCTTTGAGTTTCTCAGATAGATGCTCATCTCAGGTTGGGAATGTGACTGTGCTTGAGTCACTGAACTTGGGCCATTTTCAATCAAAAAGGTCTCTAAAGTTATGTAGAACTGGCTGAAAGAGAACTTGGCACAACCGTTCAGATGGGGTCACTTTGAAGACACATGATTTGAGGTAAGCTGCCAATCGAGGTTTAATGTTTAAAATATCACATCTGTTGTGATGTGTGGATTATATACATAAACCCCAGCACTGACCTCATCTCAAGGTCAAGCTGGAATGAGTGAGAGAGATGGGGTAAGTCTGGGGAGAGAGGCAGGATTCTTGCTCAGGACATGACTCATGAGTTGGGGAGACTCTGAAACATTAATGGTTTTTGTATAGGGTGACAGGGCAGGTGTGGCTCAAAGGACTTGTAGCGCTGTAACAACTGGACCAAAATGTCAACTAGGTTGTGTCTGGAGAGGTAACCACTACGCACTGACCAAATGACCTTTGGGGTTAGCAAGATGGATACACAAAGCTCAGGAAATGAATCAACAAATGTATCAGGACCTAAGTTACTCAATTGTGTGTGTGTGTGTGTGTGTGTGTGTACATTTAAGATGTAGATTTTTCAGAAATGTCAATGCCACAGGGGAAAATGAAAGTGTGTGTGGGTTGGGGCATGTTTGTGGGGGGGGTATATATGTGTGTGTTCTTATAAATTTGAAGAGAATGGAAATATAAGCATTACCAAAACGTTTATCTTTAGTAAGGTTCTGAAGTAACTCTTTTCATGTAGGAATAGGAAATAGGTATTATAAATGCAAGTTGCTGATAAATGACTCATGCTTGGTGTTTTAAAAAGTTTATCTGTCTTAGGTTTTTTTCAGACTCCTTTCTGCAAAGGATTAAGTCTGGTTATTGATGTTTTCCTTAATTTGGCTCCAATGGTGCTACCATTACTGACCTTCAAGAACCCAGCCTCTCTTACTTCTCATCAGGTATGGCAGGACAGGACCCAGAAAAGCAGCTACTCAGGTCATGCTATGTCTTTGAGACTTCCTCTTAAATTCTCTGCCATACACTTTTTTGGTGGAATTGTCTCATTAATTTAGCTTTTCTGGCCCATTATTATCGCCAATGTTTGTTTTTGAATTTATCATTCTGAGATACGGAGTCCTGAGTGGATGTTACTCATATAATGTCTGCAAAGCCCTTATGTGTCATGGTGGGAGATCCTTTTGGGGAATAAAAGTGTCACAGAGTAGGAAAAATGCAATGGTGCCTCCTAGAGGTTCCTCACGTGGAATTCACAACAGTAGTTTGGGACCTTGGGATGTGAGAAAACCTTTTTAAAAATTTCCATCAATACCCAAGAAAGTACAAGGCAGGACAATACCTTTATGACCCTAGGTGAAGTAAAAATAAGCACATGCATGAATAGCCAAGATGAGGCTGTCAAGGCCACCAGCAATGTCAAGTGTCTGCTCTGGGCTGGAATGAAATCCCTGGAGAATGGTAACCCTCGTCTTCCTGTGCAGAGCTGCAGCCATGGTGTTGGGCTATGTCACATGCTACCCCACTGCTGTAAAAAGTGGGTGTGCACACTCACTCAGGTCAAACACAGTTTTGTGTTGAAAGAAGAACCTTCATACATACATATGCCTTGCACTGGGTAAAAATAATAAAAAGCATCCTTGGTGGCGAAAAGAGGAAAAAATCCGATGTAGCTCAATGAAGAAATTTTACATTGAAGAATCTTATCCCAGTCATTGGTCAAATTAGTGCAGGTTAATATAACTGAGATCCCGGTTCAAGCATATAAAGGAGTTGGGGGAAAATATCCAGATTTTTGTTCTTTCTTTCAGTACATATCTCCATATGTTTAAAATATCACACATTAACCTTCTCCTATTTAAGATACCATGTGTTCATTGTTTCTAGTTCCTCAGGCCACAGTTTTGTGACTCCGTGAACAATGAGTCAGTCCCTGGTGAAAGTCAAGTCCGGCTAGTTTGTTTAGAAAAGTTTCACCCAGGTATTAAGCATTGGGGAAGCACAGGGTGTGTGTCATATACTAACCAACACACATTTGCAGGCCTGCAATCTTGCGGGAGCCACAAGCTCACCTCTACCTTTCTCTCTCCCACCTTAGGCTAGCTCTGGAACTTCAGAGGAAAGAAGGATAATTAGTCAAAGTTAATGGATTAAATTGCCTACTTAATTCACTCAACACTCCCCGAAGGCTTCAAATCCACTTGCCTGTATGAAGAGAGTGAAAAACCAGACCCCTCTAATGGCTCAGCTCAGAGGCTATCTTCAGAGTCAGGGGTAAGGAGAGCCTGGGGAGATTCATTGTCAGAAAAAGCTATGTTACGGGAAGAGTGCAGATGCACTGCGGGGAAATGGACAAAGCCCTCCATGTTCTCTGCCCAAAAAGCCTGCAGATGTCCCGTCCAGGGAACATCAAGACTTAATCTAATGTTAAAATGGTTAAAAATAAATTGCAGATGGGGAAAAATCTGCCTGTGATTTCCTGCATACAAGACTGAATATGGACAATTAGATATTTGGCAGGTTATCACAGAAGCAGTAAGGTCTAAGAAAACACACCTTCTTTCTCTTTAAAACCAATATCCAATATTTCAGGCATCTTGAGTGGGAATTTCAGATCAGAGTTATTGGGGTGGGGGGCTGGGAGGAAGAAGCAGGTGCTTCTTCTTGAGCAGCAGAAACCCAGGCTGAGATGGTGGACTTGCCATCCCTCTCCTACTGGGGTCTTGCTCCCTCACCCTTGGCCTATCCCCTATGTATCTGTGGATCTCAGCTTTGTAGTCACTTCTTTAGGAAGACCTTCCCCAATTACCCTGGTTCATTTTTCTGTCCTTTTCTAATGCTGTCCTACTATAAAGATAGCAAGTTCACACTGAGCTGTGGACCTGGTGGCGATCCCAGGAACAATGAGGTCTTTGAAAGTCTGCATTTCCTTTCTCATCTCTTTCCCCAACCCCCAGCTCAGTGCCTGGCACCTGGCCTTTACTCAATGAGCAGCTGAATAATGCATGACTGAATGAGTAAACAAATGAATGTCTTGATGGGGAGTGACTTGGTTTCATCAGGTGAATGACAGAGGTAAGATGAGATTGAATTTAGAGAGTTCTTGTGGACATCCGTTTGCACAAAACAGGCACTGCCCATTGAGAGCAGAAACCCAAGTGAAGAAACCAAACCCCAGGGATCACTACTACTCAACAGAACACAATGACCATGTTGAAAGCAGGATGCTGAAGGAAGAGGAAGTGTGAAGATGTTTGTAATGATGTTTAGCTTATATAACCAAAACTCAACTATCTGGAGTGCTGTGAGAGGGAGTAGATTGCATTGTCTAGTTAGGTAAGATTTTACCTCAAATACCTTTTCGATTTTTTGCTTTAACTTGTTGCTGAGTTTGATATTGATGTTTTAAGACAGTTCATTGGATGATAATTATGCTAAACTATTCTCCTATATTAGGGTAACCTTAAACAATGGGAGTCCTCATTACTTCCTGGTGAATCATGTGTTTCTTTGGAGGGTGGGATTCTGAAGTGTGGGTAACTTACTGGTACAGCCATGGACTCCCAGCATGCATTGGGGACTGAGAAATGGAATGGACGAATGCCAGTGCTGAAAGGTTGTGAAGGGATCCTTCAGGCAGACCTGCTCTGGTGTAGTTGAGAACACTGGGAACTGGAGGTGAGAAGTGGCTGTCCAAGACCTTAAGGCAGTCAGTGAAGCAATTAGGGCTCCAACTTTGTTCTCTGGAGTTTCCATTCAGGCCCTTCCCACTCTCATTTGGACAAATTTTGGGTCCAGCAGAGATCTGTCCCAGGATCATGAGACTCACAACCTACAAGACTAACCAGTTTAGTATGAGGAACCTGTGATCCTCATCATCAGGTCAACATGAGGGTTTTGATCATCAGGGTAATCAGATGAGAATTCTTTCTTTTCTCCCTAGGGACACAGAGAGCAGGATCTAAGAAAAGTCCCAGATGGGATTGATGAAGACACAATAACCCACTATGGTTTTTTGTTCTGCTTCCTGCCCAGCCAGCTTCACTCCCTCTACATCTCCTTGTCTCCTGGGCTTAACATTCCCCATTGCAAGTGGGACTGCATCAAATGGTGGGTTGTCATTTTATCATGAGGTAGACATGACAGCTGCCCATCTTAGGCTTTGCCATGCAAACAGCGATCACATCAGGACACTCATGGGATGAGATGCTACCTAGGACATGAGGACAAGCTGGAGGAATATCTGGTCATTTCCTGGAGTTTTCACAGAAAATTCCTAAATTTCAGTGGCTACCCATCTTGAGAGGGTGCGTGTTTGTGTGTACATGAGTACGTGCATGTGCGTGCGCACACACACACACACACACACACACAGAGTTTTCAGTCTGACTGACCCAGAAACAAAGTAGAAGGTAGACACCCAACATCTATCCTCAGGCCACAGAGGGGAGGCAGTTTGCCCTGAAATCAGACATAACTGGGTTCTAATTGCAGCCCTGCTATTACTGGTTACATGTTCTCTAGGGAATTAATTAATCTCTATGAATCACAATTTCCTCATTTGTAAAACAGGCATAGAACACTTACCCTGTAAGTTTGGTATGGAAATTAAATGGAAAGGATAAGAACAACACTCCCAACATGGTACCCGACCCCAGACTCTTGATCTCTGTTAGCGTTAGCAATGCTGCGGATATTTAGCCATACCCCTAGCAATGAAGCGCATTCACGTTCTGCTTTGTCCTGTGGAATACCAAAATTCTACCTATGATTTCAGTCTTCACAGAGCTGGCACTATTTTCATGGTAACAATGATGATCAAAGTCAGTCTAGAGTGTAGAAATGACTAATATATACAATGAAGTAGAAATGTATACTTTTCTCCAGGTGATTCTTCCAAAAAGCCTGGAGGAGTAATAGCAAAGTGTCAGGATTGGGATGCCCATCCAGAATGGATGAATGTGAAAGGGATGGATGGACAGGGCTGAGGATTTCAAAATATCTGAGGACTCAGATCACTGAGAAGGGGCTTGCTTCTGAAAGAGCAGGTGCACCTCCCCTGGCCTATCTCTTGTCATAAAAATCAAGTTAAAATTATTAATGACCTCACACAATACTTTTTACAATGACCCGAAAGCTTCACCCTTTGGTATCCTCTTGTAAATTTTAAGTCTAAGATTCAGTCTCTTTGTTGCCCCCAGAATCCATTCTCCAGAAGGCAGCCAAAATGATCTCCTAAAAATCTAAATCTGATCATGTTCCTGCCCTGCTTAAAAACTTTCTATCATTTCCCTTGGAATAAAATCTAAAACCAGCAGCCTTGTGGCACTCTGCTCCTGTCTCCTTTAACTTCATCTCATACCCCTTTCTTCCCTGCTTGTGAGGTTCTAGCCACGTGGGCCTTATTGCTTTTTCTAACACACCCAACTTTTTCCTACCTCAGGGTCTTTGCACTAGCTGTTTTCTCTGTCTGCAAAGCTCTTTTTCTAGTTATTTGCATCTATAGTCCTCTCAGAACTCAAATAGACTCTTCAGAGACCTCCATAATCCTTCTGCAGTAATTCTATCCACCCTCCTATTCATAGATCTCTGCTTCCTTTGTAGAACTTATATGTTTTAGTTCATTGTCTGCATTCCCCATTCTCTTAAAAGGAAAACTCCTGGAAGATAGGGAGCAAGTAAGTCTGCTTACTACTGGATCCCCAGGATCTAGAACACAGAGTGCCCATTAAATAACTAAATGAATAAGAGCTCAAGCCCACAAACAGATTTTTAGATACAGCATGCAACCAACAGGGAAATGTGATCTTTAATGTAAGGACCATTTTCCTAGGTCTTCAATTCACATCTCATGTTTTGTCTTTATTCTGAGAGAACCAATGACCATGTCGACGACTCACCCAATAATCTCACCTTGCAGTTTCTGGACACCCTCCCCTAAATGTCAACATTTTAATTTTTGGTCTATTTCAATGACCTACTTCTGCTATTACAATCTCAACTTTCAATAGTCCACCTGGGATTTAAACTTCTTGGCTTTCTGTTTTCTAACTTTCATTCCACCCATAGGCTCAGAGCATAGAAAGCCTCATTGGTAACTGAGACTTGGGTTCAGGAAGCCAAGACACCAAATCAATGAGCAGAACACCTGCACCATGTCAAGAGTTAGGGATGCAAAGTGTAAATGCTCAGCATGTCCAAGCACAACCTGGATACCAGAAACCAGAGAACTGAACCAGCAAGTTTAACTCAAATGGATACAGATATAGGGGCAGGGAAGGTGCAGGACATCAAAATCAAGAGATTATGTACAGGCATAGACAAGGACTAGAAGATTCATACAAGGGTCCAGAGAGAATTCTTAGTGACTTCTCTTGCTCCTTCAAACCACTGATAGACTCCTGAAATGGGCATTGGGATGGCGAGAGAGATTGCATTAGAGTTATTCTTGGAAATCCAGAACTCTATGGATTTTCGTGACAATCTGGCTTCTTACTTCTCATCAAATCTGTCTCCTGCCAGTGATGTTTTTCAATCTAATTCCAATTTTTAGTTTTTAGTCTTCATCTTACTGGGCCTCCTGGTTATAGTTGACATCGTTGATCACCCCTTCCTTCTCAGAATGCTCTGTTCTCTAGGCTTCTATAACATCACATTACCTAATTCTCTCCTGATCATTCGGATTGTTTCCTGTGTGTTTCCATCATGGGATCCTTACTCTTTCACCTCCCATCTGGTGCCTCTGAGTATCTGCTCTGTGCCTTCTTATTGGTTTATGTTATATATTCCCTATAGTGTTCTGTGCCATTCTCATACTTTCAATGATCATGCAAATCCTGATGACTAGCAGATTGCTCTCTTGTGCTGTTCTTTCACGCCAGAGCTTTAGAAGTGTGTGTCCAATAGCCTTCTGGAGATCCTTCTCTGAACTGTCCCAGGCACCTCAATCTCCACATGTCCCAAACTGACTTCGTAGTGTTTCCCTCCCAGTCTCCTACCATTCCAGTAGGCCCTATTTTAAAGGGCAGTTCCATCATTGACCCAGTCACTGAAGCAAGAAACTTGGAGGTCAAACTTGACTGGTTCCTCTTCCTTGCCACCTATCACTATCATTTCATTCATTCATTCATTCATTCATTCAGCAAACTTTAATCAAGCCCTTCTATTTAGCAGGTAGTGTTCTAACTGCAGGCTAAACAGTGGGTAAGTGAAATATGTTGTTTCTGTCTGCATGATGCATAAAAACCACTCTGACTTCACCTCTAAAGTATCTTTTTCCTCTGTATCCCCTTCTCTTTTATTCCTAGCAGTACTTGGCATATAATAGATGCTCAATTAATCTTTATCAAATGAAAGACTGAATACATGCTGATGTAACTATCTGAACATCTGTTGTCTGCATAGCACAGATTAGGGCTCAGCATACTGAAGTCATTAACACCATTTCTAAGCACACGTTACAAATTAATAGACGTCAAAACATCTGGCCAATTTAGCTGGAAACCACCCATCCCCAGTGAAGTGTTAGTATGTTTTATCTGTGTTATGTAAACACTCAGATGGTCTGGGCTGTCTGTGGAACTGACTGGGGGTCTGGCAGAGTGTGGGTGGTCTCTTCCAGATGCACGTCTTATCTCTGAATCACACACACAACTCACTGACTTCTAGAGCTAAGCCTAAGTACAAACTCTGAGAGCTTGTGGGCATTTCCACCGATTCAGTCATTTCCACTTGGTAATTTGTGAATATCAATACAATTCACTGGCTTGTAGGTCTGATGGCATCAAAATGAATTGAGATTATGCACACTGAACATGGTACAGATGGGTTATATCCAGGCAGAACTCAGGCATCACAAGAAATGCATGATATGGTTAAACACTGAGTTAATAATCTTTGATAATGACATATCATCCCAACTATTTCATGACACCAGCAAATATCTTTAGGAAATCCTCAAAGATAATATTTCCATTCTTCCTATTCAATTTTGCCAGATGGCTCAGTCATGAAGTAAAACCAAGCATCTTTACCTTTTTCTTCTTGGTGCTCAACAATTAGTGGCAAGGTTAGGTACAACTGAGATGAGAAAAATTAGGAATTTTCCCAATTTCTGCAATCAGCTTAAATAGGAAATTATTTTCAAATGGAAAGAGCAAAAAAGGAAAAACGGAAACACTAGAACCAAGAAAGAGAATTTTATGCAGTTACTGAGGTATCCAGTGTGAGTCACAAATCTCCTCTCAATAACCAGCATTCAGGCTTGAGCTACAACAAGCAGAGGGAGCAGGGAGGACACTGTCGGCTGGTCATGTATCCACTGCAGCAAGTGCACAAGACCATTATTTTGTATAACATTAAACTGTACCATGCATACCAATCCAAGAATGGAAAGAAGTAAACACTGAACTCAGTGATGACTTGCATGGACATATAATTTGGGGGCAAATTAAACACTCACAAAAGGTAAGACTCTTAGAAGGCATGTGGGCTTAGCTGGACCTACACCCTTCCCCACTGGAATCTGATTCATGGATTGTTCATAGCTTCTTCGCACAGAACTGGAAAGAAACAGGTTAACTTGGTTTTGGGGCACCCCACATCCATCTTTCAAATGCAGAAGAAAGGGGGAACGCTTTATACCATTTTAACCTGCTCCATTTTAAATGATTTTAAGCAGATAGATTTGTCTTATCTGTGAGTTGATGAGAAGACTATGGACTCTGAAAAACAATCTGAGGGTTTTGAAGGGGTGGGGGGTGGGAGGTTGGGGGAACCAGGTGGTATTAGAGAGGTATTAGAGAGGGCACGGATTGCATGGAGCACTGGGTGTGGTGCAAAAACAATGAATACTGTTATGCTGAAAAGAAATAAAAAAAAGAAAGAAAAAGAAAAATGTAGGTCCGTGGATGAGGACAATTAACCCATTTATGCCCTTATAAAGCTGCGGACACTCTTTATACTGCTTTCAGCTTTTGCTTGGCTCAGGAGACTGTCAGAAACTATTTGAAAGTCTTATATATTGGCTTCTGTTTGTTTCTTTAAAAAGGTATGGTGGAGTTACACCATGAATTTGCATGAATTGACTATCTGTACTTAGCGTAAAGGATTAAAAGTAAACTCTTAGGTGAGCAAGTGATTTTGCCCATGCTCTGGACAAGCACGCTGGGGACAAGAGCATCTCTGAATCCCTCTGGTTTTCTCCCTGATCATCCTCACCTCTCCAGTGTATCTTGGAGTCTGAGCATCTCACTGGATTTAGTGTGATTTTGGGATTTGGAAAAAATTTTTTTAAAATAATTTGATTATTGATAATTTATACCTATGTATTGACTCTGTAGCCCTATCCCTCATTTAAGATGCAAATCCACACTAAATAGGAATAGAACTATGTTTGTGGCAGCTTTGAAATTGCCGGGTCCTTCTAAAGCGCTCACACTCACCCTTGATCTCACTTGGTGCTGCTTTTATATTCCAAGATCAACAGTGCCCTTCTGATTTTAAATTTCAGAGGGTAACTCAGAATTCCTGGCCTGCCAGCTCCCTAAGAAATGGTTCTCACGGACTTGGTCTTCTACTTTTGTTGCTTATTTAATCGTGTCAGGTTCTCCAACATGAGTAATTTTGTGGGGCGGGGGTGGGTCAGGGATTATAATCCACCTTCACATGATGTTTATTTTCAGCTAGATTTAAGACAGAGAGAGAGAGGGAATAGAGAGAGGAGGGGGTTGCTGAGAACCCTCTGATATTTCTTGCATTTCCTGAGAATGCCTACATAGGTTAATTCTGTCCTGAAGAGAGATGTTTAATCATTTGCAATTACGGTGCTCAGCAGAGAAAAGGTTAAAGATGAGCCGGTTTTCTCTGAGGCCTCTGGGCTGGGGGTGCACTCGAGCATGCATTCTTGGCTAACCAGAAGAAGGAAGCCAGGACTTACGTTCTGTTTCCCCACTATGTTATCAAAGGGCAGTTCGGGGCTCCAGGATCCTTCTGTGAATGTCGCCCCACTGTTTCTCCTGTCTGAGGAGCTCACCGATTCCTTGACAATGTCTTCGGGCAATGACAGCAGACTCTCCTCAGGCTGCTTAATCAAGTAGGTCTCTATATTATGCTTCCTCAAGAATTCGTTTCTCTCTTTACCATGACCCTCTTCCACATTATAGTCACCATTGAGGCAGTCCAGCGTGGCTTTGGAAATGTGAATCCTCCTGTGTGCACAAAGCATAGGTCATTATACATTTCCGAGGTGGCCTGCAAAGGCCGTTGCTATTTGTCATCCTGTGCAAAACCAACATCAGTGCTAAACATGGGTACTGTGAAGACAATACTGTCAAGGACAATATGCATTCCCCTGAAAAAGCAGAAAGAATGAAAGAAAACAGAAGTACAGATGTAAATCAATGAGCAGCGCATCACTGACTTCACCCCGAGGGACACTGCAGCCTCTGATAAAATCCAGCCTTGCTGGGCTATAACGAAGCACCTCTTTGGGCTTTTCCTGTGACTCTCTGCCTGATCCCAGCAACCTTCAAGAATTGGTGACTTTTTGTTGTTGTTGACTGGATTGGAAAAACAAGCTCCATAAATGTTTTGGAACCCAAAAGCCATTATTGTCCAAATCACCATGCAACCATAGCAGTTCCCTTAGCATTTCAGGACTTTTCTCATCATTTTCATTTTCATATATTTGTGCCTGGATTCTTCAACTTTTCTATAATCTTCTTAAAAACAAAGGCAGGTCTTACGAGTTCAGGTTTTATGCACGGAGGGTCCTTTGGGGACATTATTCTAAGATGTAACTTCTTCTAGAAGATATATATGGCAAAGAGAAGGGAACAGAGCTGTGAACACAGGTAGGCAGGTGGCTGCCTAGGCTCACTCACAGGGTAAGTGACTCATTCTTGCACCATCATTGCATCACAGCTCATGATCCACGTTTTCTTGTTGTTTTTGTTTTAGCAAAACAACAGATGACATCAAGAGCCTTAATGATCAGACTTGAATTGTGGAAACTTCACATGGTAAATCCTTTGGGGAAGAGTTTTTCTGTCCTCTTAACTGTCTAATTCAATCAGACTATTTATTGTGCGGTATTGTGGTCTGGGTAGATCAGTATGATGATGATGTGCATGGGCTGCTGAGCCAGATTGCCTGGATTGGAATCCTAGCATTACCACTTGCTAGCTGAGAGATCTTGAGCAAGCTACTTAAACTTTCAGTAAGAGTGTTTTCTCACCATAAATATGGGAAAATAAAAGTACCTATCTCTTAGGATTATTGTATTCCAAAGTTGATTTGTGTAAAGTAGTCAAGATTACTTTAGTGTGCATGGTACACTGAACGTACTATAAAAGAACATGCTTAAATGATTAAGAATATTCATAAAAATGCCACTGTGATATTACTGTTGTCTCTTCCATGCCTCCTCAAGGCTCATAGGACACAGCCTGAGCCCTGGAGAAGGCCTCTCTACTCTGGGCTCTACCACTTCAAAGCTCATTCTCTGACGCTCTTCCCGTCCTATACCCTATGTTTTCTCGAGCTAATCAAGTAATTGGCATTTCTTGAAATCAAGGTACCATTTCATGCCTATTAAACTCAGAACAAGCCATGCTCTCTGCCTAGAATGCTCACCCCAGATTTTCTACAGGACATTCTCCGACTCCCCAATTCAGCTAAGTCATTTCCCTTAGGCTGACTTTATTGCTCCTCTGAATGAATGGATGGATGAATAAGGGAGATGCTTCATATTTTGCCTGGCTTTTGTAATCATAGAGGAAGTATATCCAAGGAAACAATAAAATTTTTTAAAAGGAGCATTTCCAAATGCATTTTACTTTTAGTACTATCTCTATTTTCCCTGTTACTCTTTTTACCCATCCTGCTAAGCTCCTGCTTACAGAGAATAAATCACTGCAAAGGACAGAGAAAGAAACTACAAAAAATGCATTTCTGGTCTTTTAACATGCATTCTCCATGTTTTCCAAAAAAGTATCATCATACATAGTCATTGATTTCAAAGGCAAGGCAAGATATTAAAAATAAAGGCATGCAAAACATGTGTTGAGCTTCCTTGAGAAATGTGAGAAATGTGTGTAAGTGCAAATTATTCTCTGATGAATTTTGTTAACACCTGGGAACTCAGTCATGTTAACCTAGGGAAATAGAAAAGTCATTGACCTTCATGAAAAGGATGCTCCAGTCTTTTTTCTCAGATCAAGTTTAGAGCTGGGGGCTAGAAAGCTGTCTTTTTCTCCCGGGCAAAAGAATACTCTTGGAAGGGTTTTGTGAAGCCCGATGGCTGATTTTCTCTTAAAATAATTAAGTTAAATACCAATCTCATTTGATATTTTATCTGGATTCTACATTTTATTATTCTGCTGTCAGTGCTCAGGGAGACTAATATTTGCATATACTAAATCAATATTATGTTTTCCGCAGTGGAAGACATCCTCACTTTTATTTATTGCTGATTGTTCTGCTGAAGTTCTAATCAATGTACACTTAAATGTTTTGATAGAAACTGGGCTTCAGATGTTCATTTTCATCTTTGCTAGTGCCTTGAGCTTGGGAGCGAAGCATGAGCAGTTGACAGTGTGGTAATTACATTTCCCCCTAAAGAAATGAATCGTCCTCAGACAATATTCTCATATATGGAATGTCAGGTCAACACCTTCTGGTAATTTCAAATGCCGGTATATAATAATAACAGTTATGATAAGAAATAAGATGTAATAATTGAGTGACACTTATTTTGCATAAATGTTATTTTTTAGCCAAAGATATTACTAGATAGCTTGGTTCTGTGGCTCATCTCATATAATTTCCGTCCTTCCCAACAACTTTCGGGGATAGGCATTTCTTCACCTCCTTTTGCAGAAGGTGAGATTGACCCAGGGAAAATGAGTAAGTAACTGGCCTGGCGTTCTATCAGTGTCAGATGATGGTGCGGGATTGAGACAAGGACTTGCATTTTCAGAGTCTTCTCAAGACCCTACGGCTGCATCATATGGCCACCATGACAGCCACGACCGTAGTGACTATGTCCCAGGCACAGGACAAGGGACTTTATATGCATTATTTCACTTAACAAAAGCTCAGGAACAGTGGTCCTCAAAGTGTGGTACCAAGGCCAACAGCATCAATATCACCTGTGACCTTATTAGGAAGGCCTATTCTGAGATCCCCTCCAGACATATGGTTCAGAAACCCTGAGGGTGAGGCCCAATTACCTATGGTTTCACAAGCCCTCAGGTGATTCAGATACATGCCAAAACTTGAGAATCCCTACTTGTTTGGGGATGCGTGGCCAGGGAAAGGATTTTCATCCAGTTCTGCATGACCTCAGAGTCGAGGTACTAACCTTGTATATGCCATAGTGGCATAGTGGTTAGTACCTCTCTCTTCTGTTCTAGGCATCGTGCTAACCCTAGGGACACAGTGAGAGTCTGGAGAGTCACAATAGGAAGATAGCCATGAGGAAGCTGGATACAATAGAGAGTACAGTGATTTAACAGTGATGCATAGTGAGGCACTTAAAAGCTATTTTTATGTGACATCTTTAATTTCTTTGAGCTTCAGTTTCCTTATGAACATAAAGAAAGCTAAGACTGGTACACCTGCTTCAGTGCTCTGATATTCCATCTTTTCAGTTGAAGGTCTGGGGTGACCCTCCATCGAACAAATTCATTAGCTTCATTTCTCCGACAGCATCTCCTCAAGTCAGGTCTCTGTGTCACATTTTGGTAATTCTTGTGATATTTCCATTAGTTTCATCATGACTGGATTTGTGATGCTGATCTGTGATCACTGATTAGGACTTGCTGAAATCTCTGATGATGGTTTACATTTTTCAGCAATAAAATATTTTAAAACTAAAGAATGCACGTTGTTTTTTAAGACATAATGGTACTGCACACTAAGAGACTATAGTAGAGTGCACACATAGCTTTGATAGGCACTAGAAAACCAAAATATTCATTTGACTCATTTTATTGCAATATTAGCTTTATTGTAGGGGCTGGAACTGAACCCGCAACATCTCTAAGGTATGTCTGTATTTACTATGTGGAGTATCATTAGATCAAATGGTGTAACATATTGATGGCAGTGAGCTAACTTGTGAGTGTGTGGCAGGTACCCAATACACGTTTGGAATTGGGAGCTAGTTCTTATTGAAAGGGAAAGTAAACTGGGTTTATTCCTACATGCCTTGATGGACAGGAAAAGGAAGGAGACATTTGAAAAGCAAATAAAACCCAGCCACTTCAAACCATGGAGAATTTGGAGACGTGTCTCGGCTTTACTGCATTTCTGCACAGAGGCATGTCCTGCGCCTCAGCAGACCTAAGTAATGTACATAAGACTGAATACTTTGTAAGCACTATCTTCTTCGAAGCCAAGTTTTTGAGGTCAGTAGCATTCTCAGCCCAATTATACAGTGAAGGAACCAGGCAAGGAGATTCAGAAACTTACCCTAGCCTCTATCGCTGGTAAGTAGTAAATCCACCGTTCAAATACCTCATCAGATTTAAACTCAGTCATTCTTGTGTTCCTTGGTGTGGTAGAGGACATTAGGTACACTGGCCTCCAGAAGTCAAAGCATTATGTCACACACCCTCAAAGCTGTGTTCTGAGGTTTGCAAAGGGAATTTACTGAGCATATGGCAACTCTTCATGCAACAACACATTTAAGACACAGAACATAGATGGATTAGGTGTTTGGTTTGTTGGAATATAACAGGCAGTTATTTGTAGGAAAATCCAGAGAATGTAAGGACTTAAAAAACCTAGTGGTGACATGTTAGGCTTATCTTATTCTAAGTCTGCATGACAAGGAGTGGTGACCATTTAAGACAGTGACATCCTCCCTTGAAAGGATGGCAATGTGCCCGCGGACAGCACTGCATGGTTTACAAAGTGCTTCACGCCCACTGCCCAACACAGCCTCAGACAAAATCTGTGACGTGGACAGATGGGAAACACCCTCATGCAGATGGGGCGTAAAATCACAATCACAATCATTATTACCACCTCTCTTTTTATAGTGAGGAAAGTGAGACTCAGAGAAGTTAAGTATTGGCCTGAGGTCATACAGACATCACAACAAAACCCAAGTCTGTGCTAAAATCACATGCTAGGTGCTAACCATGCTTTACATACTTGCTAAGGTAACAGAGCTTAGTATGGGGCAGAGTGGAAATCCTAGTTTCTCTGATACCACCTTCTACAGTTTATTTCCCATGATACTATGTTACCTGATATTAAATATAATTAGCAAGGAATGACAGCAGACTCCAGAGAACTCTGTGACTCCATAGGTAGGGTTGGGGATGAGGCATGGGGAAAGGAATATGCATACATGCTCTGTCTGTCTTAGCTTTCTGTTTGCCCCTTGGTCTGTCTATCTATCTATATAATCTATCTACCTTCTATTATTTATCATCTGTTAGAGAGAGAGTATATGTAAGAACTCAGTACAACTTACTGGTTCACACGTATCCCAAATCTTATTAGGCCCAGTCTGTGTAAGCAGAATCTCACTACAACTTTTAAGGGTTCAGTGAACACTTCCAGGCCACTGGTACCACTAGAGAGTCTATACCGACTGGTCTTGCCAGCCAAATTCAGAGAGCTGAGTTTTCAAGGTAGCTAAGGTCATACAGAAGGTCAGGAGGTTTTAACCCTGACTGCCCATGAGAATTGCTTTAAGAAGTTATAGACTCTGCATAGATTCTGCTTTATATGAACTGGCATAGGTCTGGACACCATTGGTTTCAAAATATTCCTTTGCTGATTCCAATAGAGGTCAAGTCTGGAAACCAATGTTTGCAGGGCTGGGTTCTGATTACCTGCCTGCTGTCCCACCATCCTCACTGCCTGTGATGAATTTCACTAGACTTTTGAGGCCAATATTTGTATGATGTTTTAATGTCCTGTATCCTCCCAAACAACTGCTTCTATAGACAGATGGCTCTGAATTCTGCACACAGGAAACCAACCATCACAAAGTGAGCAAATGACAAGGGTTAAACAAGAAGAGGGCTTTGCTCTGACTTACCCAGGGATTCCTCCAGATTCAAGTTTGTTCGCGATGTCCACATCCCAGGACCAGACATCAAACTGCCACTTCCGTAGGCCCAGCACTCCACATAGAACTGATCCTGAGTGGATTCCAATCCTCATGTCCACATCATGCTTCGTCCTTGACCTCACATACCTGTTGACACAGGAGAATGGAGACACATGCATAAGGCGAGAGTGGGTACTCTTGGCTTTGGTAGCAGCCCCATTCTTCCCAACTCCGTAAGTTCTACTCCATCCTGTTCATATGCCACCTCTTCCATGAAGCTTTCTTAGATTTTTCTGGTAATGGGAAAAAATTTCTTACTCTCCTGAGCTCCCCTACTCTTCTATCTGAAATTTTAAGTGCTCTTATCACCCTTCTCCCCAATCCTGCTCATGCTATACAACCTATCTCAGAGAATGGCATCAACATCTTTCTCTGCCCACTAGTGCGTAAACCTGGGATTGACTATAGATTCAGCCCTCCATGGCATACACCATTTCCAAGCCAAGTATTTTCATTTTCACTCTGTTTCCTTCTCTCTCCACCAACACTCCAGTTCAGCAGGCTTCAGTCCAGGGTCCCTGTCCTAATCTGAACTTCTTCCAGCTCATGCTCTGCCAGTTTATCACAAACACAAATGTGACATTGTCACTCCATCAGTCCCTCATTGAAGACTCCTTGCTGACCTCCTATCCGGAGGGCAGTGGACTGTGGAGCAGAGTGCTCGTGTCCCAGGGCTGAATGGGTTCATCCTTGACATGAAGGAAGAAAATGTTAGACCCTCCCTTTATAGCTCTTTAAAAACCTTTACCTAAATTTGATATATGGGTTCCTCACATTGAATTCACAAGGTCCATGCCAGATGGTAAGCAGGGAGGAAGCCTCTTGAGGAAAGAAAGTACTTCTACTGTTGGAAGGTTTCTGCAGGCACCCACAACCTTTCTTCACTTTCAAAGCAGTTCAAACAATTTTAGTTTGAGTTAAATGATGTCATTTTCATAGCAAGAAATTCAAATGGTAGAATATAATATGGTCAACCCTTGAAACCACACCTGGAGCCTCATGCCTTGCCAATAGTTGGGCTTAAAAACATGACCTCCATGTGCTGCCCACCTCCAGCCTTTATTTGAGAGACTAAATGAGTGAATGATTCCATGTACAAAACTGAATCTTTGTCTTCAGTGCTCCTTACAAGTAGGAAGATAACACAAAGTTAGTTAAATAAGAAAGTAAAATTACAAAGGGTGGAAAATATAAAAATATTGAAATAGACCAGACACTAGGAAGGCAGTCGTGAGAGGATGTTTGTGGCTAAAGAAAGAGTTCTTGTCCCTGGTGAAGATTCCATTTTCTGGGCCAATGTTTTAACTTTAATTTTTACATTAAAATTACGTAGTATCCTTCATCCACCAGTGAAGCGGATGGTAGAAGGCATGTGGAAAACCTGAACAAGGCAAGAGGAGGGACAGCCTCTAACAGTTGAAAGGAGCACTTCAGCTCTGACACAGTCACCCAGTGAGTGTGTGGGGGGCAGGTTGTTGGGAGAGGTCATCTGCGATGTTGGCCGGCTGGGTCAAGTACTATAATACCAAGCACGTGGCAGGATTGTACTTTTCTGTATATTTCATTGTTTTTTTGGCCAACAAAATGTGAACAGAAGTGACATGTGTGATTTGCTTCTGGGCAGAAGCTTTAAGAGCCTGAGCAATCACACACTCTCTTTCCCCCCCCCCCTTCCTTCTATGTTAATTGTCACTCAAGGACATTTGGGAGGAAACTTCAAAACTGGGGTTCTTGAATGAGGATGATGTCTAGTGGTACGTTGCCATCCCCCCTAACCCTACCATAGGGACAGAAAATGTGAGTGAAAAATAAATCTTTGCTGTTTTAAGCCACTAGATTTGGGAGGATGTTTGTTACTTCGGCATAACCAGGACCATGCTGTCTGGTACAATCATCAGTCCCAATCTACCTTCTTCCCATTACCCCTACAGTATAAGGCTTAATGTGGACTCTAGCACCAAACTACCTGAATTTATATCTTGCTCTGCCACAGCCTAGCTGTATGCCCTTAGGCAAATTACTTAGCTTCCATCCATAAAATGGGAATAATAATAGCACTGTCAAGATTAAATGATTGGATGAATGTGGAGTTGAGAAAGTGTCTGGCACAGGCAAAGGATGACTTGGTTGCTTATCACATACAAGGGAACTGCAGCCCAGAAGCAAAAGGAAATAAAACTTGTCACATAGCTGGTAAGTGGGATTCTAGGACCAAAGTGGGGCTGATGAGTCTTTACCCCCTCACCCTCATTGCAACATAGGAACTGTCTATGGCATGTGATTCTGGGCAAATGGCTTGGTCTGACCCCGAGTTTCAAGAGCTATAAAATAAAACTCTAGCAGATTGCTTCATTAACGGGGACTTGGTGAGCCCCGAAGGAGGTCATGGGTGTTAAAATGCTTTGCCAAGTAATTGTGAGGGACTGTTGAACAGCACATTGTGCTCCTACCATTAAGTAATTAACACAATACAGGGAATGCATTGGAACCTCTTAATAAAAAGACATTTAGATTTTTTAAAATTTTCTTCTACAAGACAAACACATAATAAGACAAAATTTCCTTATTGTACTTTTTTTTTTTTTAAAACCTTTCTTTTTGTTATGTCTGGAATTTGACCTAAATGAAAGATAGGAATAAACAGTGTAAAATAATGAATAATCTGCTGGTATTGCTCCTCCTTGGAAAGATGACCCAGTGGTTGCACCGAACTGCAAACACACACCATGTGTTTCAAGATCAGCTCTTGAGGGGAGGACCTGTGAGCGTCCTTGAAGCTAAAATGAAGGAATTCTGCTCTGCCTTACAAGTCTTCATTTCTGCCAAGGCAGAGCCCCAGAGATGCTTTGCTGTGCCTCATGAGCCACAAATAAAGAGAATATGGCTAGAGATCCTTAAATTGTACCCTCTCTTTCCTCCCCACAAACTCTGAGCCTCTGGAAGGCAGGGGTACTTACTATCTTTGATTTCCACTTTCCCAGACCATAGCACAGTGCTGAGCACATAGGTATAGCCAGTGCTCAAAGGTATTTACTGAATTAATGGATAAGGCTCAAAGGCTTTCTTGATCTATGGCTCCATGTTGTCCCAGGATGCTTCTGAGAATCCCAGGAAACCACAGGGGTATCTTTGAACCTGCCGCATCTTCCCCCTTCAAATAAGGCAGCTTTGCTCTCATCTGTTTCTCATGGCAGGGTTCCAGCTAAAAAATTTTGAAGTAGAGAATGCCTTAATTATTATTAGTTTTTGCAGCTGTGTGTCAAGCTGGGAACTAAAAACACAACAGTCAACCTGCAAAATAATTGAAGGTGTCATTTTTTTTTTTTCCATTAGAACCATTAAAGAGGAGAGTGCTTGGTAATGGTAAAACATAAAAACCCTGGGAATTTGTCTTTTGATTTCAATGCTTCAAACAGTTCTTTTTTAGCCAATTAATCAATCTGTAGAAGGTTCTGGAGGAATGAAAGGAAGCATAATCTAGTAGCCATCATTGATCTGTTAATCAGACTCTCTCTACTGTTGAATGAATGGATGAATAAAAAGACCAACTTCAGGGGTACCTGGGTGGTTCAGTCGGTTAAGTATCTGAGTCTTGATTTCAGCTCAGATCATGATCTCAGGGTCGTGAGACTGAGCCCCATGTGGGGCTCTCCCCTGAGTGTGGAGCCTCCTTAAGATGCTCTCTCCCCCTCTCCCTCTGCCCAAACCCCCTCTACACACACCCTGTGCTGTCTTTCTCTCTTAAAAAAAAGAGAGACAGAGAGAGAGAGAGAGAGAGAGGGAGAGAGACCAGCTTCAGCACTGGAGCAGTTGGTACTGTGGGAGGAAGGATACCCAACTCCTCCACTTTGGGGGCAGAAACCAGAGTTCCAGTGTTGGCTCTATCCTTTGCTGTTTGTGGGAGCTAGAACAAACACATATATTCATTCCTCCGTCTCCTCTGCCAGTGGGAATGATATCAGCTCCTCAATGCAAATCACTCTCAAAACCACCAAAGGGCAGAGTGTGCATTGAAACAGGCCAGGATGTGAAGTTAAGCTTCTCCACTTGCTGACGGTGGCCCTTGGACTGGGTGCATGAGGCCCCAAGTCCTACTCTCTCAGGTAAAATGGGAAAGAGAATGAGTCCCTTGCAGAGCTGTTAGGATGCTTTATAAACTCATATATACAAAGCACTTAACCTGGTATATGCAATCATGCAAAAATAATAAAAAGTACTAATTTTTATTAGTAATAACAAATTTTAACTACACATGTTGAATTGGGTAAAAAATTATAAATTGGTCACACAAGCTTTTCCTGCTTAAACTGTGCCTGCATTCACTCTATTTACAACAAAACCCATTTCATATACCAGGTAGGCAGTTCCTAGGCATAAATTGACTCCAAAAGGACAAACCAATTTATAATTTAATAAAAACTTGGGTCATCCTCAGCTACCTGGAAGAAACAGTGCCTTTGAACATTCTGGAATAAAGGAGAGGGGACAGAGTTAGTTATGGAATCATCTACAATCACTGTGTCATACCTTATCTTTAAAATAACCCTGAGTATTATTACCACCTACACCTTTCCCAAATGAGGAAATGGAGTCTCAAGTATTTCCTTTCTTTAGGTCAAACAGCTACAGGTGAAAGAGCTAGAATTTCACCACAGATGTGTGAGCCTAATCCCAAAAAGCCATATTCAGAGGTATATGGATCACTGGGGTCTGATTTGGTTCCACTCTATAGGCCCATGACAGTCTCTACCAATTAATTCCAAAGGCATCAGAATTCTTAAAATGTTCAAAAGCCACCATGTCTTATCCTAGCATAGAAGTTCAGTTTCACAAAGTCCTTCCTTTTGGTGGCCACAGTGATTCTGAGATGTAGGTAACCATAAGGGTTATAAGTTTCCATTTTACAGATGTGGGAATTGAGGCTCCAAGAGAATTCAGGTGAGTTTATTACCTTTTCTTTTTTTTTTTTTTAAAGATTTTATTTATTTATATGAGAGAGAGTGAGAGAGACACAGAGAGAGCATGAGAGGGGGCAGGAGCAGAGGGAGAAGCAGACTTCCACTGACAGGGAGCCCAATGCAAGGCTCCATCCCAGGACTCCGGGATCATGACCTGAGCTGAAGGCAGATGCTTAACCGACTGAGCCACTCAGGCACACATTCTATTACTTCTTCTGTGTCAGGCCTTTTATGTTCATGATCTCATTGCATCCTCAGACCTATCCAATGCCACTAGAGTTCATTCACTCGTTCATTCATTCAATAAGCATCTCTTGAAGACCTCTGCAGATATAAGCAGTAAACCAAATGCATAAGTCAGGAAGTCAGTGTCCATATTCATAGAGCTCCATGAGGAGGGTTTACTACACTGCACAGCTAAGAAAGCATAAGCAAGAGAAAGGCTAAGTCGTCCAGTCAAGGTCATTAAGTAATGGCCCGCATTGGTCCTCACTGTGCCAGGCTCCAAGCTGAGGGCTCTGTAGACCCTTACTTGGCGGAGGCCTGCACTCCCTTTAGCATTAGACTCCTGTGTTCCGTGGAAAGTAATGGAAAGACACAATGTTGCATTCTTGTTCCAAAATAGTGTGGACCTAGTGAGAGAAACAATCTGCCCATCCATTTTCTGTAACAGAGCTTTATGCCCTTCTCCTTTTTTTGGTAAAATAGATTAAAAAAAAAAAAAAACTGTGGTTGCCCAGATATGTGTGTGTGTGTGTGTGTGTGTGTGTGTGTGTGTGGTCCATAAAGCATACTTCTTTAAACTCATAACTCTCTTCTTGTGCCATTGAATATTAATGTAAACCATGATACTTCAGAGTTTTCTATTCTCCTATTTTGTAGTATGCCAAAATTTTATCTAAATATTTTTTTGCCTTTGCACATTTAGATAGTACAGTGAACTGGCTTAAGGTCTTTCTCTGCCACTTACAAGCTGTATGTCACTGCTCAGAATTTACTTATCCTGTCAAAGCTTCAGGTTTCTTCTCTGGAGTGGGATAAGTAGTAGTAGTATCCTCACAGGGTTTAGCTGAGGTGAATCAGAAACTTTAGTCTAATGGCTGGCACAGGGTGAGGTTTCACTTAAAAATAGCTTTTTCAACTATTATTACTAGATAGATTCAATTTTCATCATTATAAATAATTTTGCAAAAAAAAAAATTCCTGTCTATGGACTGAGGACCACTCTGATGTACCTTTAAGGGGAGAGGGGACTTTATGGATCTTATAGTAAATGGCATTTCAGAACAACATAAGAAAGGGGGATCTTACAGAGCCAGGTTGAGACAAACAGTGATTGCTGGGGGAGGGAAAAAGGAGGAAAGAAGGAAGGAAGGAAATAAGGGAAGAAGGAAGAGAGAGAGGAAGCGAGGGAAAGAGGGAGGGAGGAAGGGAGGGAGGGAAAACATTGAGGAGTGAAGAAACAGAGCAGAAAAGAAGTACAAAAAGAGAGAGAGAGAGAGAGAAAGAGCAGGAGACACCAAGAGGGGGCTTGGGCATTCTTGCCTCAAATGAAGGCAGCAGAATCTCCTGTGTTTCATTCCTTGTCCTGCTATGTTGCTAGGTTGCTTGGCAGGGCAACCTGGCCACAAGGATTGAGATCTTTGCTCCAGTTAACCATCGGGGACCAGCCTGTTACTGCTTGGCATTCTGGTGTCATTCCATGACTTTTTTACAATTGCACCGAAAAGACCAGGCACTGCAATTTTCATTAAGATTCACCAAGGACGCCTTTTGAGATCATTAATAAAGATCCTGCCTGTAACGGCTCACCTTTACTCCTCTCAGCTTTCAAACCGCCCCAAAATAGACCCAAGGCATGTGAAGAGGAGCCACCTGCAGCCACTTCTCAATCTATTTAATGGAACTATTATCTAAGCCGATTTTAATTAATTTAATTTTACAAACAGACATGTATGAGATGATATTAAATTCTACATTAGAAATAAAGTTACACTCAATCACTTTTTTTTTCCATTCGTCTAGTTTACATCGTGTTTCTAAAATCAAGTATTTTGGGGGCACCTGGGTGGCTCAGTGGGTTAAAGCCTCTGCCTTCGCCTCAGGTCATGATCCCAGGGTCCTGGGATTGAGCCCTGCATGGGGTTCTCTGCTCTACAGGGAGCCTGCTTCCCTTCCTCTCTCTCTCTCTGCCTGCCTCTCTGCCTACCTGTGATCTCTGTCTGTCAAATAAATAAACAAAATCTTTAAAAAAAATAAAATCAAGTATTTGTGATGGAATGGATTTACTATGAGGTTTACTTAAAGCTTATTATCTTGTTACTCTCAGATGTTTACTGACTTTCCGTCACTCTCAATATTGGTTCTGCTAATTTTTCAGGGATGTATGGAGAATCTTCTCAGCTGTGTGTTGACCCTTCGGCTACTGATGGCAGACTTCGGGCCATAAGAAGCAAAAAAGCAATCGTAGAAACCTGATGCTGAGAGGCAGGGTACCATGACAGTTGAGGCCAATGGCTTTGGATTCAGACGGCTCCAGATGGGTGTTCCTTGTTCTGCCACTGACTAGCTGTGTCCTCTTGCGCAATTACACAAACTCTGTAAGCTCCAGGTTCCTCCTTGGTAAAGGAGAGGCCAACTTCCAGAGCTTCAGTTAGTCAGGATGAACCCATAAAGCTGTACTTGTCACTAACGGCTGACATGGACTGCCCTGGACTATTCTGATTAGTATGTACTTTGGCCACACCTGGCTGTTCCAAATTTTGCTTACCACCCCTGCCTACCTCTTAGAATTGCTGTGAGGACTTAATGAGTTAATACACGTAAACCCTTGATCTGTGCTTGGCGAGTAGCATAGTAGGTGTTCAGTAAACTCCAGCTGTTATCATTATTTTACTGGAATAAAGTAGAAACCATGAAAAAGGAACAAGCTTCTATAACTTAACTGAGCCCAATACCCCGGTGTCCAAACTCAGCCCTAAGTATGAGATTCTATTAAATACTTGTATGGTCATCAGGTACCTGCCATCTATTTGAATTTTCAAAAAAGTACTCTGAAGTTTGGATCTTATGATCCCCATTTAGAGAAGAGGCCACATAGTCTCGAAGAAATGATGTCACACTCGTCTCTAGCCACACACCTAAGAACAGGAAGAAGCAGAAACCAGGTGAGGTCTGCTGACTGCCGGCCAGGGGCTCCCTGCATACACACCCTTTGCACATTCCCCAGAAGTCATCATTCAGGGCACACAGCATGTCAGCAAGATCTAGCAATGAACAATCTCTTCAATAAAATGGAATCCTGCCCAAAATTCTTAGAACATCATCAACTGATATATAAGATCACCGTACTGACAAATGTTTTCTTTAATTTAAATGTCCATGTATTGTTTCTTAAAGAGGATCCCAGGCTCTCGGCTTGGAGGGAATGTTATCACCCTCCCTCTTCTGCTCCACAGCTCCTGCTCTATTCAGGGCCTGACTTCTCTTCCCTGAATTGCTACAAAAATATCTTCCAACCAGCTCTCTTCCTTCAGCATCTGCCTCCTCTCCTCTAGAGTCAACTGGAGAGAGAGTTAGTTATGTCCACAATTACCTTCTTCATGCCCCAGCTGGGAAATGACGCCTCCCTACTTTAAGTTTTAGTGGGTCCCCATGGCCCAAGGGATAAAGCCACAGTTGTCTCACAAGGTCATCACTGAACTGTGCGTTAACCCCGCTGTCTGAATTTAGAATTGTGATCACAAAGACCTGCTTGAAATGGTTAATATACACACGTTTGCACAAATATACACATATGTACACACATGCCCACACATGGGTAAGCACACACGCTTGCACACACACACACACACTCATGCACTCGCGGCCACGTTCCACACATCTGTGCATACACACGCCACATACACACATAGACATAATTACCACATTTATATACATACACACATGCATACGCATTTATACACACACACAGCTTCTGCTGTTCTTAATAGCGAGGATGGCATATTCTTTATGCCTTTGTTTCCAGGAAAACCACTCTGTTTCTCAGTCAAAAAGACTACTGTAGAGATACCTCTGAAGACAAAATGCAGGGAAAACTACTTCTGTCATGCTTATTCTTCTGTCTGCCTTGACTCTTGCTCACTTGTGAATCTTGCTGGTGCTCTAAGCAGTGGCAGGTGACCTCGGGGTCAGCTTGGCACCTGTCCTCACCTGCCTATGATTGCAGGAGGACCTCCATCTAATGTTCAGACTCATTTGTGACTGAGGCACAGGGTCATTTTGAGTGCTGACTTTATATTTGTGCCAAATTTGTAAATCCCACCCAATGAAGAAACCACTGGAGCTCCTGAGATCTAGATCTAGAGACCCCAAATCCAGATGCCATCTCACCAACAAAACACCAGCCCCTCACTGTCAGTCTTCACTCTGGGCACCAGTGGAGGACCCTAACTCTTTGAGGAAATGCCAAAAAAAAAAAAAGAACAAGGAGAGACCCTGACAAGGTGGGGATAAGGCCTCAAATAGGGACCCATCTCTGATGACAAATATTCAGGACAGCCATCAAGTCTGGGCATACCAGTCAAGAAATGGCTTATTTTCATTATGTGACAACACACATAGTGTCATGTTATGTATGGTTCCAGACTTCATGGTTTCTCTTAAGTTTCCCAGTTGGAACAAGTGTCTTTGGGCCTGAAGAAGAAAATCACGTCTTGTGTAAGTGATGGTTAAGACTGTGATAAAGTTATGTGAATGGGATTCTCTTCTGCACGCATTCAGGTAGAAATACTCTTTGCCAATCCTTCCGCAGGCTGCAATGCTTAACTAAGGGTGGAAGCTCTAGAGTCTGAGCCCACTGTAACTGAAGTTGCCTTGCTCCAGAGTTCTTATGTATTCCTCTGCATCGTGTTTTGTTGTTAACTGGAAGAATTAATGCTGGACCTCCAGTCACCTACGTTATAATTAAGGAGTGTTTGAGTATTAATAGACTCTGATTCATGCAGTTAAAAAATATCCTACTGAACTGTCTTATTCTAAGAGAATAAAAGCCGCCCTTAAGCAACGGATGAGAGAAAGTCCTTGAGTCATTTCAACCTAACCACGTCTCACCTCTCACTGACCTACTCTAGAACTTGAGACAGGAGCCCTTTAATTAGACAAAATGGTCAGGAGGAATAAGGTCCCCTCCGGAGAGATAAATGATAATGTCCTAAGCATCTTAAGCATTTTGATAATCATTGTTCTTTTCTTCTGCAGTATCATCTCTGCAGCATTTCTTCTAAGCTCAAGATACAAACTCCTATGGAAAGTCTGTGGATGAATGGATAAAGAAGATGTGGTGTCTGTATACACACACACACACACACACACACACACACACACACACACATATATATATATACATATATAATAGAATATTAACCAGCTTTAATAAAGAAGGAAATCCTTGTATACACACACACACACACACACACACACACACTGGAATATTAATTAGCTTTAAAAAATAAGGAAATCCCACCATTTGCTTCAACAAAGATGATCCTGGAGTGTGTTATGCTAAATGACAGAAGCCAGACAAAGAAAGACAAATACTGTGTATGTGAAATCTAAGAAAACCCAAAACCGAAAACCAAAAAGTCACATTCATAGAAACAAAGTAGAAGGGTGGTTGCCAGGGTTAAGGGGAATGGGGGAAATGAAATGAGGTGATATGGGTCGAAGGGTACAAACTTTTCATTATAAGTAAGTTCTGAGATCTGATGTATAAAATGGTGATTATAGTTAATAATGCTGTGCTTGAAATTTGCCAGAAGAGTAGATCTTAAATGCTCTCGCCAAAAAAAGAGAAAAAGATTGCTACTTGAGGTAATGGATGTATTAATTGACAATATAATTTTTCTACAATGTATCCATATATCGAATCATCATACTGCACTTTAAATACATAATTTTTGTCAATTATATCACCATAAAAATAAAAATATTAAAAAGAAAACCTGTGACGAGTTTTGCTACTTGATTTTGATGTGGTTGATCAAAAATCACAGACTTTCAGAACTGGCAGATACTTCAGAGCTGGCCCAATTTCATCATTTCACAGACAGCAAATCCAAGTCATCTTCCTAATGGACACTCATGGGCAAGAGAAAGACGCTCTGTGACCTGTTTATCACTGTACTTCCAGGGACTAGTATGGCAGCATCTAACACTTGGTAGAGCTCAGCAGATTTTTTTGTTATTGTTGATCTACATACCAATTGCCTGGTAAAATAAAGTTCACACATCTAATTAGCTAGAGAATGTAAATAAGACAGCAAGCCTTCTGGGTGTCAGGCCCATTGTCTCCCTTGAAGCTAGTTAACATATTACAATTCATCCCAGTTTTCAGGGCAAGACTCACAAGTGCCCAAATTAACAGCTAAGAAGTGTCTTCAGTCTTTTCCATATACCTAGAAGGAACTCTGGGTTGGAATTTGTGGGTTCCTTTCTCCACAATTCTTAGAAGTGAGAACTTCTGCATTTCTGTCAGAAAGGGGGCATGTCCTATCTCTTTCTCCACCTCTCTACTTGGTCTCAGGGATAGTGATGGTGGGGTTTTCACCATATTCCCCATAGCAAAGCACAATGCCATCTTGACTGGATGCTGGTGATGTGTTGGTTCCACAGGTGAGAGCCTGAGGGTCTGCCAGGGTAGCATGTCTACCCACCAGGAACGTGATATCTAGCTAAATCTTGAAATGACCAGTATCACATCAATGAAACAAAATCATATTTAGGGAAAGAGCTTCCATCCTTTTCTTAATTAGGGGACTACACAGTCTTTCCTGATGTCAACAGACCTCTGCCCCAAACTCGAATGAAGTCGGGGATCTGTCAGCAAGTTGAAGGAGTCAGGCACACTGTGTTGGTCATGGCTGCAATAGCTTACATCCCTCCTGCCCACTCCAGGATCACCAGCCATCAGGTGATCTAAGCCTTCAGTGGAGGCTGTGTGTGGGGTGTACAAGTTGCTCTCCTGCTGGTCTTTAAACCAGACTGACATAGCCAAGGATCACAAACATACCTATTAGACCACACAACCAAGGTTGAGTTCCTTGGAAGATTTTTCCGGCCTCTTAATGTCAGTATTCTTCCCTTATAAGATGAAGGCATAAGCCACAGAGAAGATTTCTGCCCATGTACCCTCTTTACTGTTTTTGCTGTGGTCAGGGAAGGCTGCAGTGCCTGGAGGCTTGATTCGGAGCTTCCTATCTGGATCCTCAAGGGGAGCGCTGACGCCACTGAGCTTCTGTCCTAAAGCTACAAGCAGTCTAATTCCAAAATCCTTGACCTCATGATTAAGCTTCTATTTGCTGGATACACTGACCAAAGCCAAAGGCACTTGTCACACACTCATGAAACCAACCCTGGTGGTGGCCCTATGATGATTTCCTGTTGGCCTCAGGCTAAAACACAACCCTTATCATGGCTGAGAAGGCCTGTGAGCCCAGCCTGCTCCCAGCCTGCAATCCACCTGTCACCACTCTTTCCTCTCCAGGCTCTACCAGCTGTCACTGTAGCACAATCTGACCCCCCACATGTCCAGCCACACTCTCCACTCCCCCAGGATCTATGGTTTGCTCACCTTTTAGAAAACAGCTGAGACAGCTCTACTCTGGAGAGCCTTCTCCAGCACCCTGGCCCAAATGATCTGTTCTTCCTCTATCTCCCTCTGCACATCCTGGGTTGGATTCGTCTTAGCACTTACTGTACCTTACTGAGTTTTCTCTCACTGCACTGCACTCCCTGAAGGCAATCACCACAGTCAGCTTGGTCCTTGCTGTCCCCACAAGGACACTGGTAATACAAATATACTGGACAAAGGAAGGTATACCAGGAATGTAATGAAGCTGGCAGGTTCATTGGTTCATACAGGAGAGTTAATGGGCATGCAGTTTTTGTGCCATAAGTCAAACAACAAACACATCATCCACCTCAAAGGACAGATGGGGCAGTGTGTCTTCATGCACATTGAAGGCATGGGTGTTATGGAGGAGAAGCCAGATTACCTGATGGTTTTGATCATGCTGAGGCCCATTTCAACGCAGCAGTGGGCGTGGTCCTGGCGGGGCTCAGGAAGCCCTGAAACACAGTAGTAACAGTCCCCCAGGATTTTAATGCGAAGGCAGTGATGCTCCTGGAAGGAACAGGGCGGAGAGGACAGGACTGAGTCAGCAGACTGGTAAGTGCTTCTGAAAGGCTTGGGAAGGCAGGCAGTGGGGTCAGGCGTCTTCACCCTGGGCGTGGGGGAACACCTACCTTTGAAATACACTTCCGTCATCTTCCTAAGAGATTGGCGGGTACCCTAAATAAGAGTTTGAAGGGCTCAGAGGTAGAATGGAGTCACAGAAAAACACTGGAGTTTGAGCTCAACAAATACAGGGCTGTATCCCAGCTCTGCCACCTACTAGCCTTCTGATGAACACCCATCGGGTGGGCAGGCCTGGCCAAGAGTGGGCATTTAAAACACACGTTCAGTGTTCCCCTGTGAATCCTGCTCATCAGTGTCTTTTTTTCACAGGACAGATCTCTGAATTAATAGTTTTTAGCAGTCTTAGCTCAAGAATAAGCAATTAAAAGTACAAATCACCCAGGGATGCCTACTATTTCAACTCTGTTTTAGGCCTTTTCCCAGCTAGCGTACTGACACCTTAAGAAGAGGGTCTGACTCTGTCTCACATATCATTTTATTCATGTGTGAGTTCATATGTTTATTCATTGAAAAAAATGTCAATAGGGAACTATGATTAAATCAAGCATTGTCCCTGACACGAAATTTTTAATAATAACCCCTCTGATGCACCCTATATTAAACAGTGTTAACCGTCACAACAAGCCTATCAAGGAGGTACAATTTTTATCCTTGTTAAGGTAAGGGTAGTACCTTCAGTACCTCATAGGTATGGAGGATGGCACAGATGTTTGACAGATTCGCAGTCTTGAGGACACGATTCTTACTGAGTCTCAAAGAACAACAAGCACCAGGGAAAAGATTGCATTTTCACGCTGGGTGGGAAGAGGTTGGATTATGCAGGTTTTCAAGGAAAGAGACCTTCAGGCAGCATAACGTAGGGGCTAAGAGCACTGGCTAAAGAGTCACACTGCACTGGATTAAATCCTACATCCCTACAGCTAACTTAACTTCTGAACCTCTGTTGCCTCATTGGTAAAATGGTAAAAGAACGGGACTTCATCTTTGACTGTGAGGATGGTAAGATGAGGTGTATGGAGGCTTAATATGGGGTCCAGCAGACAGGGTACTACATCAGTGTCGCCTGTCTCTATGATGAGGAGTGGGGCTCTTGACCCAGTTTTCTCACATTTGTCTGTGATCGTGGGCAGATGACTTTCTCTTTTGGCTTCCTTGGTTACATGGGTGGAACGGAATGACCTCTGAGATGCATCCCAGATCTGAAGTCCTAAAAGCTTACGGGGTTTGTGAGTGCAAGGTTCTCCTTGGGGGAGCAGGATCCAAGGACGGAGGAGAGGAGGTATGCACAGAGACACAAGCAGCACAGTGGACACCTTGTCCTGCCAACCTATATAGCACCATGATGGTTTCCTGATCGGATCAGGGGATTCAGTCATTGTGTTTGGGTAACAAATGAATGAAATCATTCTCACAATACAAAACACAAATATCAGGCAGAGAAAAGAGAAAGAGAACTGGCACAAGTGCCTTCCCGCCGGGCTCAGATTGGCAGGATGTTGCCAACCTTCCCAAAAGGGCTCAGATGCAGTCTTCAGAACTCTGATGGCATGCACAGCTGTCCCAAGGTTATTTTTGGGAGCTTGTGGTTCCTGTCTTTTGGCTGCTTTGTTGCAGCTAATTTTGCAAGAGACCTTCTGATGGGGGCTCTGATTAAAAGGGAGGCTCCAGACCTTCAGCTGTGTCTCCTAAGACCCCTAGTATATGGCTGGAACAGAGCCAGAGAGTACTTGGCCTACAGTTCCTGGCATTTTCCAGATCTGTGGCATGTATGGGACAGTTATAAAAACAAAGCAAAACAAGAAGGCCCAAGGGGCTGCTATAAAGTTCAATTTTGTATTTTGCCAAAGAGAAGTATGAAAAATCCATCAACAAACCAACAAAAAAACGCCAAGTGCCATCCACTATCCCCATGACTTTATGAAAGAAAGGGCATTTTTTTTTTTTTAAGAAAGAGCATTTTTAACACCTAAAAAGTAAAAAAGACATTCTTAAAAGAACATTTTTGGAACTAAATAAAATTATCATAAAAACTCAGTATATTACAGATAAGTATGTGTATATTTTATCTCATGGCCACAAATTGAACTTCCTGATATTTGATTATGAAAGAGCATTTGAGAACCACGGATAAAATAAGTCAGATTGAGATTTTGCTGAGAACACTGAGGCTGAGAGACTCAGTAGGTGCATTCAGTCAACCACACTCTTTGGGGGCAGAAACTGTTCTGAGTGACTCAAGCTAATGGTAGTCTGGAGCGCTGAGGGCTGGCACTGGGGAGGGGGGAGGGGAAGGGTAGAGAGGAAATGCTTTAGTCTAAGAATCCAACATCTGGATTCTGGTCACATTTACCAGCTGTTTGAGCTTGGCTGAATCACTGACATCACTGAGATGTGAGTTTCAATTGCCCATCTAGGAAATGTGTCAAAGTAACCCACCGTGTTCTTAATACATAATAAAGTAAGCATGACCATCAGTTAGCAATGGTAGCCATGACCACAAACACCTGGAAACAGCCATCCCAATGTTCAGTGATCTTTCTTCTTTTGAGTCTTGTCATAATAGCCCTGATCAGGGAGGACAGGTAGGATTTACACCTGTCTTTATATATGAAGATTTTCATATGAGAGATAGGAAATAATGTGAAAAATTTCCTGTGCTACAGATAAGCTGGCTAAAACTAATGATAAAAGGCAAGATTTTATTCTTTTTAGTGGCTCAGTTATACACACACACATACACACACACACACACACAAAATCTTCTTTATCCACTCATCAGTTGATGGATACTTAGGCTGTTTCCATAATTTGGCTGTTGTAAATAATGCCGCTATAAACATTGGGATACATGTATCCTTTTGAATTAGTGTTTTTGCTGGATTTTGGGGTAATTCTATTTTTAACTTTTTGAGGAAACTCCATACTGTTTTCTAGAGTGGCTGTGCCAGTCTGCATTCCTACCAGCAGTGCATGAGGTTTCCCCTTTCTCCACATGCTCACCACCATCTGTTGTTACTTGTGTTGTTGATTTTAGCCATTCATACAAGTGTGAGATGATATCTCGTTGTGGTTTTGATTTGCGTTTCCCTGATGCTGAGTGATGTTGACCATCTTTTCATGTGTCTGTTGGCCGTCTGCATGTCTCCTTTGGAATAACGCCTATTCACATCTTCTGCCCATTTTTTAATTGGATTATTTATTTTTTTGAGTGTTGAGTTTTATAAGTCCTTTATATATTTTGGATACTAACCCTTTATCAGATATGTCATTTATAAATATCTTCTTCCATTCTGTAGGCTATCTTATGGTTTTGTTGATTTTTCCTCTGTTTTGCAGAAGGCTTTTCTTTTGATAACTGTTGAATGGATAAAGAAGAGGTGTCACACACACACACACACACACACACACACACACACACACAGGAATATTACTCAGCCATAAAAAAGAATGAAATCTTGCGACTTGCACAACATGGATGGAACTAGAGAGTGTAATTCTAAGCAAAATAAGTCAGTCAGAGAAAGACAAATACCATATTACTTCATTCATGTGGAATTTAAGAAGCAAAACAAATAAGCAAAGGGGAAAAAGAGAGAGGAGAGAAACGAAGACACAGACTCTTGATTGTAGAGAAGAAACTGATGGTTACCAGAGTGGGGGAGGAGGGTGGGGATAGTGCTGAAATAGGTGATGGGGATTAAGGAGTGCACTTGGGATGAGCACTGGGTGATGTATGGAGTTGCCGAATCACTGTATTGTATACCTGAAATTAATATCACACTGTATGTTAACTAACTGGAATTTAAATAAAAACTTAAAAAAAGTGTTATGGGCTGCATGTGATATTCATCAACTCTTAACCAGTGATTTTCCATGAAAATAGATATAAGAGCATTTTGGAAAAACTTAAGTAGGGAAAATAAGTAATATTTATTGAGCATCTACTATGTGCCAGGAGATGTGTTAACTACATTCCATTTAGCTTGGCGAGTCTTCATGAGCACACTTCGAGTCACGTGCCGTTTCACAGACAGCCTAAGTAAGCGAAGGTCACAAAGCAAGTAAGAGACAGAGCTGGAACTCGCACCCATGTCTGTCTACCTTTGCCGAACTCCACGCTCTTTCTCCAGGAAACTGAAGACATGATGACAGAGTCCAGAACGGTAGCTCTCCTGACAGAAATGTGTTTTGGACACAAATGGTGTCCACAAATGGTAAAATGGCTTATCATCTTTCTGGAGGAGACACACATAATGGGGTGAATGTGTCTGTGCCCAGGGTCCATTTTTCTTATAAACAAAGGTGAGGCTGGCAGCCTCTTTGAAAACCTTTGAGCTCAACACAAATGGTGTGTGCATGTATGTGTGTGTGTGTGTGTGTGTGTGTGTGTGTGTGTGTATAAAAATATATACACATGAAAGACCTGTCTGATCTGCCAAGTTCTGTCAATTTGCAAGAACATTTTTCTGAGCAGTGCCTATGAGCTGTCAGATGACTTGACAGTAATATCCAAGCAACTTTTTTTTTTTTTTTTTTTTTACCAGAAACTGCTTTAGGAAGTTTATATTAAGGAAGCAGGTTGCTTTGAAAAAAGATACTGAAAAAGAAAAATAAAGTAGGGTGAGGGTCTTCTTGCAAATTTTATTGCAAATTTATTATTAATATAATCCTTTTCTTCCCATCTCGATGGCTGTGATATAGTATAATGATTTTGGAAGTTTATGAAATCATGTTGATCATAGATGATAATGAAATAATAAGAGCACCAAATTATCAAAGACGGTTATACTGTTGAGGACGGATAGGATTACAAGGATATATACACTTGCTGCATTTTCTATACTTTTGATGTTTGAATTTTACATAATGAGTAAGTATGGCTTTAATAATCAGAAAAAAGTCAATAAAAAGTAAAAGGCTGTGGGACGCCAGTTGAGCATCTGCCTTCTGCTCAGGTCATGATTCCATGACCAGTCTGGGATCTGGCTCCTTGATCAGCAGGGAGTCTGCTTCTCCCTCTGCCCTCCCCCACTTTTGCTCTCTCTTGCTCTCTCTCTGACAAATAAATAAAATAAAATCTTTTAAAAAAATGAAAGATTCTCAGAACAAAAACATGTATTTCTTAAAAAGCTGTATTAGAAACCATAACAATTTTATGAGTCTATTTAATTGTAATTACACAAGTGACATGAATATATTGTCCTAGTAGATAAATCCCCCTGGGCAGTCCCTCCTCCTCAGACACAAGGCCACCTGGAAGCCTGGCTCCCTTCCCCACCTCAGAGGCTGCTTTGCATCCAAATGTACCTTATGTGTTTATATATATGTACTATTTTTCATACGCAGCAGCTATACTCTAAACTCTATATTACATATGTTATATAACATAAACATATAAACGTATTATATGCTTATGGATCTGAGACATGCTTTTTTCAGGCAAAACAGGTCTTGAATTTCTATGTCAGTACAAAAATGGCTAGCTCATTCTTTTTAATCTGTTTATTCACTTTCCATAGGGCTGGATTTATTCCTTCCTGCAATAATTTAGGTTGCTTCCAGTTTGTCAGCAATTTAAAATAAGGTTTAAGATGCAATCGTGTCAACTGTGTAACCATAAATATGTTTTTTGTTTTACAATTTTAAAACCTTTATAATAGTATGCAAATTCTTCATTCCTGATTCTGGTGGGGGAGGGGTAGGCAGAGATTATTAAAAAAAAAAAAATAAAAAGATCAAAGACAGCTACAAAATTTGCCAAGGGCACTATCAAGGGTCAAAAAACAAAAACAGGGGCGCCTGGGCGGTTCAGTTGGTTAAGCATCTGCCTTAGGCTCAGGTCATGATCCCGGGGTCCTAGGATTGAATCCCGCATCGGTCAGCTTGCTCAGCGGGGAATCTGCGTCTCTCTCTCTCTCCCTCTCCCCCTACTCATGCGCTCTCTCTCTATCTCAAATAAATAAATAAAATCTTAAAAAAAGAAAAAGAAAACAAACAAACAAAAGCTCTATTCTGAGCAGCCTGAACCACAAGGGCTCTCAGGAGTTCAATCAAACTAAAAGGAATTTTTAGAGGAAGCTTTGAAGTTTCCTGCATTTCAATAATGCAGTAGAGAAACAGGTACAGTGGGGGAAATTCACATGCAAGATGAATTCTCTCTGATATGCAACGTAAACAAAATCTACAGTGAAAAATCATGGTGAGGCAGAGAGAGAATCTTTACAAAGCCACAGAATTTTGATGCTAAAAAAGTGCAAAAAGGGCCCACTCTAAAACCCTTTTATACAGAAGCAGAGTTTAACACTGTTGCTTAAGTGGTCCACCGCTGGGGGCAAAAAACCCCTGAAAGTAGGTTTCCTCATTCCCAGGTGAGTGGAATTGTTCTCATTGGTAGCGTTTTTTCAAACTCTTCCAGGGAGGTCCCTTAGAGTAGTAGATACTGATGCACCCAGGGTGGGGGTCAGAGCTACGGAGCACTAACGGGTGCTGAGTACTTATTTGGAGACAGACTCTAGGTTAAGAGACATTTCATGTGTTTTGTTTTGTCTCCCCCCACCGCTCCCATTTATCCTCTGTTGCAATTCTGATAGAAAATGCAGACACATAGAGAGATTTGCACAGGTACAACATTCAAGTCCAGCCCACACCTGAAGTCCCATGAGTCTAACCCTTCAAGCACCCGCAAGGGTAGCAACACATCTGTCAATGTCCTCTGTTGTGTCTCCTGAAATGCCTGTGGCATTGCTGGGGGTCACGAGGGAGCACTTCTGGCACTTGTGGGTGGCCCAATCAGTTAACTGTCTGACCTTTGCACAGGTCATGATCCCAGAGTCCTGGGATCGAGCCCTGAGTTGGGCTTCCTGATCAGCGGGGAGCCTGCTTCTCCCTCTCCCTCTCCTCCTGTGCTCTTGATCTCTCTCAAATGAATGAATAAAATCTTAAAAAAAAAAAAAAATCAAACACCTGGCCCAGTTGTCCAGAATCATAGATATCCCCACCTACCAGTGGTTCTAGGAAGATTACTTCTTTGAGCCTCAGTCACTCATTCTGTAAAATGGGAACAATAAGTTCCGTCGGTCTATTGTGAGAACTGAATTGAGGTTCCAGGGCAAAGACCCATAACAGTAAGTAGCATACACCAGGCAGTTGATGAACATTTAATAGTCTTATCAAATTAATAATAATTTTACTTCATCATGGATCTGTACTTAATTTGTTTTTTTTTTTCCTCCAAAAAGTTTATCTTAAAATTTCAGTAAGACTCATCCCAGAAGATGGATGATAGCTTCTTGCACCCCCTGGGGACCAATAGGCTGTGTACCCTGTCTCTCTCCTCCCCCCACGTCGTGTGTAAGGTGACCAGGGAGAAAGCTCAGTTACAGGGGTTACCGGACAAAGTTCACATCCCTTAAAAGTTGCACCACGTCCTCCAAATGTACTTCTGCTTCCTCTCCAAGCTCCTTTTGCACTACAGTTTCCTTGCCCTTGAAGTTCTAGTAATCTTTAGCTTCTTTTTTTTTTTTTCCTTAAGATTTTATTTATTTTTTTAGAGAGAGAGAGCACAGGTGTGTGTGCAAAGGCAGGGAGAGAAGGAAGGGCAGACTCCTGGCTAAGCAGGGAGCCCGATGTGAGGCTCCATCCCAGGAGCCTGAGATCATGACCTGAGCCGAAGGCAGAAACTTAACTGACTGAGCCACCCAGGAGCCCCAATCTTTAGCTTCTTAGAGCTCCTCAAACAAGCAGCATGTTCTTGAATTTTCACACTTTCCTATGTGTACACCACAGCTCAGCCTAGAAGGTATTTCTGTTTGTTCTCTTTGGTCTAATCTGATACCAGGAAAGCTTCTGCTGTTCCTTAAGACCCAGCCTGCACACAGCAACTTCTCTGGGTGCTACCAAATCACCACTGTGCTCCGCCCCCACCCCCACTATCCAAGCACTGGCTGCTCCTTCCTTCCTCCCCCAGGACTTCTGCACCTGTTATTGCCTGAACATATTGCCCTGCAGTTCTTATGGATCTGCTCTCCCTTTACCAGACATAAGCTTCCTGAGGTCCAGGATGGGTTTTGTCTTGCCAGAGTCTTGCACGGTACCTAGCAATAAATGTTAGTTGAACAACCTGGGTTAGATTTTACTTAGCAACCCTGTCCCGGGGTCAGTGGAGTTTATCATGACACTAAAAATTGACCCTGATCACATCTGTTGGTTCTCACTGGAGGGCCATTTTTGGTCATCTGAGGTCTTTGAGTGGAAATAGTCAGAACCATAATATGAAGTAGAATAACTATTGTAACTGGCACCAAGACCCCAGAGGTAAAACAGTAAAGGAAATGGGATACGTTCTTCCCCACCTCCAAATTCCCAGTCCTTCTGGTAAACTCAACCCTTCTCCTTAGGAGGTGGCAGGGGGGAGTAGGGAGGGGGCTTGGTTTTCACCTCCTCCTCTGCCAGGTCAAGCCTCTTATTTATAGCTGTCCAGTAGCTACAGGTTACAAGGCGGGTTCCTTGGCAGGTCCTTGACCATCTCCCTAACTTCATCTCCATCCCTCCCTACCTTCACCTGCTCCTCTCGCAAAGCTGAATCACTTCTGGTTTCCCCACACATACAAGGTAGCATCTTTATTTTCGCTCTCCCTTGGTATAAAATGACCTTCTCTGCTAGGGGTGCCTGGGTGGTACAGTTGGTTAAGCATCCAATTCTTGGTTTCAGCTCAGGTTGTGATCTCATAGTTCTGGGATCGAGCCCTATGTCAGGCTCTGCACTTAGCCTGGAGTCTGCTTGAGATTCTCTCCCTCTGCTCCTCCTGCTCATGCTCTCAAATAATTAAAGAGATCTTTAAAAAAAAAATGACTATCCCTGTCTTCTTCACTTTGCTAATTGGTGTATAATTTATAAATAATAAATTTTTTATAAGTAATAAATATTTATAATTTATAAATAATAAGCTGTTAATTTTGATGAAGTGTACAGTCCTGCTCACTTGTGGAGAGCTATATCACTCCCAACTCACTGCACCCATGCTTCTGTGCAATCAGTCTGCTCCATCCACCTCCAACACATGGCCACCATTTGTCTCTTTTTTGCCCTTATAATTTTGCCTTTTCTAGAATGTCTTATAAATGAAATCATAAAGTATCTAGGCTTTTTGGTCTGTCTTCTTTCACCTGGCATATTGCTTTGGAGATTCTGTGATATTGCTGTGTGTCTCAGTGGTTTACTCCTTTTTGTTGCTGAATACTATTCCATTGTGTTCGTTTTCCCATTTTTGAGACTCAGTCTAAGAATCACTTTATCTGGAAAGTCTGCTTTGATGCAAGGGTTATTGCAGAGTTTACCTTCCTACAACATTCCAGATGTAACCTTATCATACACACAACACATTGTGCATTGATCATTTATTGATGTGTCTCTGGCTAGACTTAATTCCAGGAAGGACAAAGTGTGTTTTTGTTATTCCCACACTCGCGACACATAGCACAGTGCATAGCACCAAGCAGGTACTCAGATGCAAATCTGAATGGCTCTCCTTGGAGGCAGGGAGCCTTAAATTTGGACATTTGGATGCTCTGAAAAATGAACTCCCACTTGATGTGGTTGCACGGGATTCTCTCGAGAGCCCGGTGAAGTTGGCACTGATAGAAACACACTTTACAAAGAAGGAAATTAAGGCATGCCTGTTTGGACCTAAAGCCCACTCTGAAACACAGTGTGACAATGATGTTCTTCTGCAACTTGCATGCTTAAGGACTAGGAATCTGTGTTTTGAGAGCAAATGTCCATCTCTTTTAGCCCGTTCTCTCGAGCCAGTTGAAAAGTAAAGATAGTGTCCTATCAGCTAAAAACAAAGCTGTTAGGTTAAGCCAAACAAAATGGCGGTCCAGTGGATTACTGGCTCTTAAGAACAGGCTAATTCGTTTCAGATGGCTGGAGTTGGCTGGGAAGCTGCAGGCAGCCATCACTGCCTGAACCAAACTGAGGCTGCAGCTGGGTGGCACCTGGCCCCACGAAGGGGGACGTAATGGGGGGAGGGGCCAGAAAACAGATAAAAAAGGTTTTGGCTTAAATGTCACTCAACCAGCTATCACTCAATTGGGAAAATTAATCTGACAAACCTCCCATCCGAGATCTGTAAATAACTAACATTGCTCCCTAGAAGGTGCGGGGCTTAGGGGTCCATGCCAGGGAAAAGGAAGCAGGACAGGAGATATTGGTGAGAAGCCTGAGTTCTCCTCTCCCTAATTTCACATGCAGTCCCTCATTTCCACAAAAGACTAGAAGGGAATTAAATTCAACTCACATGAGCCAGTCGATCAAATCTGGCAAAGAGCTCGTTGAGCATCCGGACCAGCTCCTGGGCAGACAAGGTCGTGGAGAGGTTGGTAAATCCTTTAACATCTGCGAAAAGAATACTAGACAACAGGGGAGGGATGGGGTGGGGAGGAAGCATATTAATATTTTACTCCATCCTGGAAGACATCAACACCATCCAAATAACTCAACCGTGGTCTGAGATTCTAGCTCTCCCTGCCATGAGAGTCAGGAGGAACGTGTCAGTATTTAACAAATATCTCAGCAGACAGAGTCCACCCAGCGGTTCGGGAAGGACAAAGGGGCAAAGGAAAGCCCTTCTTCCTGTGCAGGACCATGGAGTGTGGGCAATGAAAACAACCCCAAAGGGAATTTTTCACTATGAACAGATCAATTTGTTGTGGAAAGCAAAATGAAGCTTTATGAATTACCTATTTTCACAATGAACAACAATGCAGATCCCATGAGCACAGTGTGAAATTAAAACAGGGGAACAAAGAATTAAAAAAAAAAATCTCATTCTCTCCAGCAAATGACATACCTAAAATTGCAGGCAAATAGAAGGTGGTATTTTTCAAAAATTATGGGACTAGGTAGCAGAGCTGGGAGACCTCAGGCAGAATAGTTCATGGCCTAAAACTCTCACATTGACTAAGGATTTAAGTGAGGTCAGGTCATAGCTCTGCATATGTTTGGCATAAGGGAAGGGGGTAGTGCTTGAAAGCCTTCTGAAAGCAAAGCACTGTATGGACACTGCTTTAGTTCGTCCACCCAGTGAATATGTGAGGATGCCACTTCACCATGAAGATGAGCAAACTGGGGCTTGGAGAGGCAAGGAGACTTGCCTAATAGTCCCCACATAGCACGTGGCAGAGTTGGGGTTGTCCACTTAAACTGTAGGGCAGTGCTCCATCCCACCTCACTGCACCAGCTCAGGGACCCAAGCAAGATTGGAGGCCCCTCTGTGTGGAGCAAAAGGAAGCCTCGTGCCCTGTTGGTATGAATGCAAACTGGTGCAGCCACTGTGGAACACAGTATGGAATCCCCCCAAAATTAAATGATCCAGTAATTTCACAACTGGGTATTTATCTAAAGAACAGGAAAACATTAATTTGAAAAAATATAGACCCTTATGTTTATTGCAGTATAATTTACAATAGCCAGATTATAGAAGTAGATCAAGTGTCCATCAATGAACGACTGGATAAAGAAGATGTGGTGCATATATGCAATAGGACATTATTCAGCCCTTAAAAAGAGTAAAATCTTGCCATTCACAATGACATGGTTGGGGCTGGAAAGTATAATGCTAAGTGAAATATGTCAGTTAGAGAAAGACCAATACCATATGATCTCACTCATATGTTGAATTTAAGAAACAAACAAAAAATGAGCAAAGGGGAAAAAGAGTGAGAGACAAACCAAGAAACAGACTCTTAACCATAGAGAACAAACTGGTGGTCACCAGAAGGGAGGTGGGTGGGGGATGGGTGAAATAGGTGAAGGGGATTAAGAGTCCATTTACTGTGATGAGCACTGAGTCATGTATAGAATTGTTGAATCACTATATTGTATGCCTGAAACTAATATAACACTGTGTGTTAACTATATTGGAATTAAAATAAAAAAAGAACATAAAAAACAGCAGAGGCACTTTTCATGTTGTATCATCTTTGAAGTTAGGATACCATCTTAGCAGTGTGCCAATTTTTTGTTTTTATTTTTCTTAGTGTTGCATAAAATAATGGTGAGTCTTACAGTCAATGTAACTTAGTTTTAATGGGATAGGTTAATTAGCCAGAAGACATTGTAGAATGTATGTTGACTTACACTGGTTACCAACCTCAGTATTCGGTGGTTCTTAAATTTATCTCCATTACAAACCCTTTTAAGAATCTGATAGAGGGGGACGCCTGGGTGGCTCAGTTGGTTAAGCAGCTGCCTTCGGCTCAGGTCATGATCCCAGCGTCCTGGGATCGAGTGCCACATCGGGCTCCTTGCTTATCGGGGAGCCTGCTTCTCCCTCTCCCTCTGCCTGCCATTCTGTCTGCCTGTGCTTGCTCTCTCTCCCTCTCTCTCTCTGACAAATAAATAAATAAAATCTTAAAAAAAAAAAAAAAGAATCTGATAGAGGCTATGAATTCTCTCAAAAATGCACAAGTATTCACAATTTTACACTTCATTTCAAGGAATTTGCACCTTCCCTGAAACCCATTTATGGACTGATTAGGAATCATCTGGCCCTGATTTAAAAGAAAAAAAAACAACGACAACTATTGCTTGAATTAATTATGTAATGCCTCCATTATTTTAGCAAATATTTGCACATCTACCATGTGTCTAGCTACACATTGCACTAGGAAGTTTGATTAAATGATTAAAAAAGATGCAGTGTGTGTCCTCAAGATGCTCACAGTGTAGGGACTGAGGTTGGCCAGACAAGGATAAAGACAGAAACAACACGGGAGACGAATACAGCACCCCCTCCTTATCAGGGAATGGTGGGGTAGGGGAGGAGGATCCATTCTAACACTCCCAGGGGATTCCTGAACCTGCAGATAGTACTGAACTCTATAGAGACTGTTTTTTTCCCCCTATACATGCAAATGATAGAGTTTAATTTCTAAGTTAGGCACAGCAAGAGATTAACAATAATAGCAATTAAATAGAACAATTGTAGCAATATACTGTAACAAAAGTTATGTGACTCTGGTCTCTCTCTGAAAACATCTGTACCCACTGTTCTTGTGTTGAGAGATGATAAAATGCCCACATAATCAGATGAAGTGAGAGGGAAATCACACTAGCCTTCTAGTGTGAGGCTACTGTTTACCTTCTGACATTGAGTCAGAGGAGGGTCATCTGCTTCTGGACTACTGTGAACTGTGGGAAACTGAAACCATGGATAACAGGGGGACCACTGTACTCTGACAGAAGGACACACTGGGGGATGACCAGTCACAGAGGATCAAGAATTTCCTGATGCAGCGAAGTCTCAGCTGAGTTTTGAAGGACCTATGTGACCAGACAGATGGGAAAGTGAGCAGGATGGGCGGTCTGAGCAGAGCAATCGGCATCTGTTAGGGTCTGGTAGAAGTGGGGCAAATGTACCACAGATCTGCAAAAATTCAAGGGTAGCTGGTCAGAGGGTAACACTGAGCAACAGGGTGGGGAAAAGAAGAAGGGAGAGAAAAAGTGTGTGTGTTAGAGATGTGGGGTAGGGCAATGTTGGAAATGGGCTGGTAAGATTCAAGATTCAAGATTCAAGAATACAGACTTTGTCTCGAAAGTGATGGAAAGCCAGTGAAGGGGTGTAAGCATGGGCCCGATGCCTTTAGATTTCTAGTGTATACAGTTTCCTCTGGGCAAGTAAGTCCACAGTCACTGTCCTGTACAAGGTTCCGATAGCACAACATCTTCCCAGTACACAGGACCAAATGCATAAGATTTGAGTCCAGACAGCTCAGAGTTCAGAGCCCAGCTCACCACTTATGAATACCAGGACTTTGGGTAACCTTCTGAACTTCTCTAAGCCTTTGATTTGTGAGCCAGAGATAATTCTAGTACCTGCCTTGTTGGTGGATAACAAGTGCTTATTAGTACAGTTCCTGGCACAGTAGTTTCTCCGTAAGTGTGTTAGCTCTTTTTATTATTTCACAAAAATGTACTAGAATTGAATGATTGTATTTGAGAGAAAATGAGAGAAGAGAGGTATCAGAGGAGAAAGTATGACCAGTGATTAGATCATTTTTTACCTACAGCTGAAAGAAATCCTAACTGTTGACACAAATGGGAATAAGAGGAGCAACAGTATTTACAGAGTATCTACTGTGCACTGTCCTAAGGTTAATCCAAAGGATTAACCTGTTGGTTTCTCATAACAATCCATGAGGTAGGACCTACTGTGACCATCTCCATTTTACAGATAAGGACACTGAGACCTGAGTAACTTGCCCATGAACACGAAAAGCTAGGATTTGAACCAGGCAGCCTGGCTTTGGAATCTGTACTCTATCACTCTGGTATGCTACATTTGAAGTAAGGATGGTCTTTGCCATGGCAGGTGGAAGTAGAAGGGCCCATAGGTCATCTAGTCCAACCCACTCAATAGATCCATTCACCCAAAACTATTAATATCTATCTGTCTATTCTAAGAACAGTTCATTGATTCATTCAGTGGCTAGTTAGTGGAATGCCTACTTGTGCAAGGTGGTGGAATGACATTGGTGAGTAGATAGAACCATCACAGCCCTTATGAGGCATGCAACTTACTTAAAGAAGAAATTGGATTTGCAGAGACCACAGGTCAAAAGAGTTTCAGATATGCTCAGTGATCCAATATCATCAAATTTCTTGTGGTCTCCTGAACACACAGTACTTCATGCAATGGTGTCTGAACAAGTGGTGAGTTACAGGTCCGATCTCTTGACTCTAGGTATGAACTTGGAACTTCCCATGGTAATCATCTTAGAGTGTGTTCATTTTAGCATGTATTGAAGATACCATGTTAATTTTCAAATCTAATTTGCTTATATAAGTTTTTTATTTGGCTAAAAATAAGTGTTATTACCCAATAGACACTGCAAATAGAGAGACTTCAAGAAAATTTTAGCATAGTTCTAAAGAATCGTTAGGAACATGGGTCCTGGGTAGATACTTATTCCTAACTGTGTGCCCTTGGGAAGTTTATTTAACCTCTCTGAGCTTCCATTTTCTTGATAATAAAGAAGAGATCACTGAAGCAACTCTGCATCATTACGTACAAATGGGTAACTTCTAAATCATAACATAGTCCTTGATAAGTGGAGGGTATGTTACTCTTTGGGGAAATTTTTGGGAATCAGGGAGTGTTTAATAGATTGCCATGCAGACAGGTCTCTCCAGCCAACAGGTTCTCTGGACCCATTCAGTTTCATTTTGCTTGTACATGAAACTCTGGTCTACATGGCCAATATGGTGGCCTCACATGTGGACAGGGTTGGCTGGAAAGAACAGTCATCCCAGAAAGCAGGTACACTGAGTAAGCCTCTAAAATTTAGGGTTTTCTTATCCCTGATGAAGGTTCTACTGTCTAACTCTCTACTCTATCACTGAGAGAGGTAAAGACAAATCTGCCTCCTGAGTAGATCCAAACAATGTTCACCAGCAAATGTGCCAACATACATGGTGTGGGCTGGGCAAGAGGAAGGGGAAGGGAGCTTTGGGAGGGACGCTAACATCCTCCAAATCCATGTTTCCCATCACTAGGAAAGACCACTGAGCTGGGGACTCTGTTCTCCTCTCATGTCTGGGTAGGGCCATGCAATCGTGGTCTCATCAATGGAATCTGAACAAAAGTGACACGTGTCATCTGTGGGCCAAGGTGGTGAAGAAGCAGGTGTGCCTTTTCTATACTTTTTCCTCCAGGAACTGAATGCCAAAAACTCTGAGGCTTAGGCGAGGGCACAGGTATAAAACTCAGGGACCTTTGTCCCTGAGTCACTAACCAACCAGGAGCATCAGAAGTGGGCTGTTGTGTGAAAAAATGTTATTGAATTTAAATCGATGGAATTGAGAAGTGATTTGTTAGAGCAGACAGTATTACCCTGAATACTGTAAGTGCCTTAAATATATGGGGAAAAATAAGAGAAATAAATAGAATGGGGCTGGGGTGGGAGGGACCAGAAGCCAAGAAGGCTTCCAGTGAAACATCAAGTGGCCAAGTGGGTCTCCAGAGAGAATCTAGGGAAGTCTCAGATGCACAGAGCTGAAATCAACATGAGAATCCAAATTGTCTGTTTATTGCAAACAGTGCAGTTTTTGGATTAGGACTATGAGGCCCCAAAATACGAATGATGCAGCCAAAGTCTAGCAGGAGACGTGGCTCAGAGAATGTGCCTCACCCACGGGCTCCCAGTCCCCGGGGCCAGGAAAGGCCCCGTACATGCCTCCTCATACCCTGCACTGATACATGTACCCCTATATACACATCGTAGGAATTGTAATCCAGAGTCAGATGCTTACAGCAGACCGTTTTTGGGGAAGGGTCACCAAACGACAAACAACAGAAGCAACAGAGAATAAAGAATGAACTCGGTGGGTTGCCCTGAAGAGACAGACACAGGATGGGAAATAATTAAAAATACGTTCTCTCCATGGCAGTTGGTGTGCTCTGGGGGCTTGAATAGGGCAGAGCAGCCGGTCTGGTTCTCATCTCTGGTCTTATTTTAGCAACTAACAGCCTTGCAGTGGGCTGGAGGGGCTCCACCGCCCCTCCCAGAGGTCATCTTCCCAAAACCAGAGGGAGCTGTGGGCATCCCGCTGCCATCCACCCCCCCCCCCGCCCGCCCACCACCTCTGTGATGGCCGGAGAGGCCCAATGTGGCAGCAGGCATCTGTAGACTCTTCTCCTGCTAGGAATGGCTTCTTTGCCGTGGGGTGAGGCCGCTGAGAAACGCAGGGCAGCAAACCGAATTCTAATTTAGTGCAGTGTGCACTTCTGCAAGAGGGTCTGTCTCAAGATTAAGAACTCTGTTTAATGGTTTAAAATAAACGGGTGAGGTGGGGAAGAGAGAAGTCACTTCAGTTGTTCTTGACTAAGGGAAGCACTGAAAATGGGTTGATGCAAAAAGAAAGCCAAACATGTCGTTTATTGAACTTAAGGCTCCTAAGTATGTTGGTGTGGGTGTATAGTCTCATTTGCTTTTTTCCTTTATTTTCTTTATTAAGGGTAATTATTCCTCCCCTACCATCACTTTCTCTATGGTGATAGGCACTTTCATAATATTCTTTTCATATATACATATATGTATATATAATGATAATCATTAATATCAGATAATAATAATCATATATACATAATTAATGTTATATGTTATATAGAGATACAGATATAGACAGATAGATCTCACTTTCAGCCTTCACTTGTACTAATCCCTTGGTTTGGGATTCCTTTTCTTTTATATTTTTCACTAAGCTGACTCAATTTTCAATAAGGCAAATAAGAATCATCTCTTTTAGGAAGGTTTCCCTTATTCTCTCACCCTGATCCCCTTCCTCACTCTAGGTCTTATTCTTTTTATGATCTATTTGTACCCTTTGCTACTTTACCAGATGTGGAGATGAACCGTGAGAGACTGCGGACTCTGAGAAACAAACTGATGGTTTTGGGAGGGGAGGGGGTTGGGGGGATGGGTGAGCCTGGTGGTGGGTATTAAGGAGGGCACGTATTGCGTGGAGCACTGGGTGTGGTACATAAACAATGAATCTTGGAACACTGCATCAAAAACTAATGATGTATTTTATGGTGATTAACCTAACACAATAAAAAAATAAATAAAAATAGAATCCCACACTGTATTATAATTATAGATACTTCCTGTTGTCTACAACTGGTCTTAATGAGTTCCCATTATCAATGGGACCAATTTGTGGATCTGGGGAGTATCTTTTATGGGAGTGGCTATTTGACAAAAGGCTGCTTTACAAACCCAGGCATCTTAACCAGCATAGTTCTATTTTTGGACAAAACTCTGATAATGACCTTACAGATACTCCTGCTGGGTTAGAGCCATGCTTTCTGCTGGACTTCCTTTCAAATGAGTGTCCCAGCATGCCAGCTGAATGCCCAGATAGGCTGGTAAGAACGAAAAGTTGTTCTTCCCTCTGACCAAAGTCAGGAAGAAAGGAACCAAGAAGGTACATTGGTCAGTTTTCGAGCTGTTTAACATAAAAATTTCCCCCCTACGTTTGGGAATTTTCACCCTATAATATTTAGTGGAAGGGAGATATAATTCTACTGTACAAGCTGAAATGTCAGATATATCTGTTTTCCAGGCACTTTTTAAAAAATGTTCTTAGTTTATTAATCCTCTCATGAAAAATCTGCACTTCTGGTGAGTGACTGGGCTAAGCCAATCAGCCACATCTACCCCAGGCTTTAACTCACAGTGCAAAGACGCAGGGGGAGCAGGGGGTTGGGGTAGGGCAGAGGCAGCCACATCCAGGTCCTGGGGGACTGCAGAAGGAATCCAAGAGGTGACAACTGTGTTGGGGAAGGTGACAGAGTTGGGAGCACAAGCAGTGGATTCTGCAGAAACAGTGAAGTCAGGATCCTCACTGGCCTAGGGTTCTGCTGTGATTCTGGCCCATCTGCTGAGCCCGCCTCTCCATCCTTCCCCAATTATTCTGTGAGCCACTACTCAGCCTATCTATAGACTTTTTCTTTTTTTTTTTTAATTTAATTTTATTTTTTCAGTGTTCCAAGATTCATTGTTTATGCATCATGCCCAGTGCTCCATACAATACAGGCTTTTAAATCAATCAGGGTTAGCTTGTTTTACTTATAATTAGGAGACATGTCTGAAGCCATCTACAGTATGTCCAATGCTCTACCATATGCTCACCCCTATTCTGTGCTTTGTATATATCTTCACTCCTATCATCTGCCTCAACCCCAGCAAGGTGGTTATTAAAATGCCATTTTACAGGGAAGGGTCTGGAGATTGAGCTATGTAAATCGCCCAAGGTCACACACAAGGAAGAAGTAGAATTGGAATTTTAAATCTGGCCTGCCTCATCAAGGAGCCCCAACCTCTGATTTTTCAGTACGTACTATATTGTCCAGGGCAGTTCTGGGCAGAGAGGGCACTGATGGATGGATGGGTAGAAGGGTGGGTAGGTGCAAGGATGGGTGGATGGATAATTAGGTGGATGGGTTGGTGGATGGTTGGATGAGTGGGTGAGTAGATGGGTAGATGGGTGGATGACTGGGTGGGTGGGTATTTGGGTGGATGGGTAGGTGGATGGTTGGATGGGTGGGTAGGTGGGTAGTTGGGTGCAAGCATGGATAGATGAATGGATGAGTAGATTGGGTGGATGGGGGTGGGTAGTTGGGTCAATGGGAAGATGGATGGATGGATGGTTGGACAAAAATATGTTTAAAAATAAAATAAAGTAAAAATAAAAATCAGCTGTAATCATTTTTATATTGGCTTAAAGAAAGTTATAAAGGATTTAAGGAGAAGAGCTATGTGATCACTCCTGAGGTCTCCAGATCACATCTGGGAATTATTTTTTTCCAATCATAATGTAAAAGGCTTTTGTTTTTCCACTTGAAATATAAAGGCAAGGCAAGCCAATATAATTACATTTCCCTGACATTCTCCTTGAGCCTTAATTTGGAAAGGTATTCTGTGATGAATAATCACTGGTTAATGAATTAATCAACCAAACGTAGAAAGGCTTTGACATTCAGGCAGACAGAAGTCACGGCAGACAGATGGGAGCATCCAGGCGCACACCCAGATCACACATGGAGCTGGGGGGAGGCTGCCGCGGTCCCTACCTGACGTTCTCATAACGGTGGATGTAGATCCGATGGAACTGGTGCTGCAAGTGCTCATCTTCAACATTGGTCATGTCATTGATCATTTCCAGGACGACAAAGCGGGGGAGCACAGACAGCACAAGCCGTTCCTGGAACAAAGCAATGCAGAGGGACAGGATTGTTAAAGCTGACCAGCAAATCTGAGATGGGGGAGGTATGCACCACACAGAAGTCTTGGGCCTCTTGGCTGACTTTCTTGAGGAATTGCTAACTTCATGCCATTCTTGAACACAACCAATATCTACCAAGCATGTGTTATGTACCAGGCACCATGTAGGATGTTGGGTAGATAGTGGTGATCCAAATGAATGGGGGCCCTACTATGGGGAGCTTACATGCTAACAGGGATACAAGCATTCAATAATACCCACTCAAATGTACCCATACACATTCACAAAACATGACAAGTGCCAGACAAGAACAGGTCATGGTCAGAGCATGACATGATTCAAACCAGGATAGAAAGGAACTTTGGGATGGACTGATGCTTACGCTGATAGCAGAAAGCTTAGAATGAGCCAGCCCTGTGTAGTGCAAGAAGGAGAGAGTACAGGGAGAGGAGGAAATCCTTTATCATCTTATTCTCTGATGGGATTTTTGGGGGGTGGTAGTTGGGAAGGCCCTGGTTTTGGGGGGTGTAATTGGGGTTTGGACCCTGTCTCCATTACGAGCAATCACAGCATTAGGTGAGCTTGGTCATCTCTGTGCCTTAGTTTCCTAATTTGGCAAATAGCAATAAAATCATCTGCTCCCCAGGGTTGCTGTGAACATTCTATGAAATAAAACCTGTGATGGGCCTGGCGTGAACTCCCACCCTCCTCTCTTCTCTCCTTGACTCTGCTCCCATGAAAAAGGCTTTATCAGTGAAGTGCCCCAGGAGCTTCATATGATGAAGCTTCTCCTCTCTTGAAAGCTGCCTCATTGTGAGACTGAGAAACATGGTTCTTGAAAATGACCCTGCATCATGTCCATTTTGTCCTCATTAGTGCTATTTGCCAGTTTCCCCGGTATCCATGGCCCTGCTCGTGCATTGTTGTTGGATGGGAGTAGGTGCTAATCACAGCTTTGAGGGGAATTCAGTGCCTGAAAATAGTAGGTGCTCAATAAATGCTTCTTAAACAAAGAGTGAACAAAGAGATGGCAGCGATGGTGCCCAGCTCATGACTGGATTCCCTACTGTGGCCAGCAACGTCTGTGCAGATGAAAGATGGTGAGGGATTCAGGAGATTATCTTATGCAGATGCTTGTCCTGGGGGAGGAAAAGGCAGGCATCACATGTAGGCAGCACTTCTGGGCTTACAAACAGCAGTGATTCTTAATGGCTTTGGGAAGAACTCACCACTCCCCTAGACTCTTGCGAATGGAGAGACATCTCACTGACCTGTCTCTATGGCAGGCAAAGTGAAGGTGTAAGCCCTGGTAAGAGACCTACTCTGGGGTTATAGACAGTGTCTTCTTTTTACTGACCACTCACACTGTAGCACACCAAATGCTTTGTACCTACTGTTTGATCAAAACCTTGTATTAATTGTAGGAGGCTGTAAGTTACAATGTTCATACCATTTTACATATTAGGACCCTGGGATCCAAAGAGTGCATGTGAAATCCAGCAGTCCAAAGTCATGCACTTGGCAAATGATTGGTGAAAACTCACACCATGCCTGTGGTCTCCCTCCTACTCCTCCACTGGAACTTGGATCATAATTTAGCCATTTATTCATTCAGTTACCATGCTAAGGAGAAGGTGCCATGTGACAGGTACAGTGCTGGGCGTGGAGAATCAGTAGGAAACCAAAAACCAACATGGTACTTGCCTCTGGAGAGCCAGTGTTCTAGAGGTAATAAACAGACCCTGGAAGAGATGATGAAGGGGAGCTGGTGGCTGCTTTAGCTAAATAGTCAGTGAAGGACCCTACGTGGTGACTGGAGTGTGGATCTGAAGGGCAGGAGGAACAGTCCTGTAGAAAGCTAGAGAGGGTGCTACAGCCACAAGGGACAGACCAGCAAGTACTGAGGTTTTGGGATACTGTGTCTTTTGAAATTCACTCATTCATTCACTCCACACATGTTTACTGAGATTCTGCTGTAGACCAATCTGTTAGCTGCTATGAATACAGGATTGAACAAACAGATGTGATCCTGAATTCCCTGGGGGGCTTATAGGCTCTGTCTCAGAGACAACAGGCTCAAGAAGTGATAGTCATGGTATCAGAGAGGTCCTGCAAGGGCGGGAGCTTGACAAACACTATGACAGTAAGTCCGGGCAGCCCCTTACTAGTAGTGTGGACAGAGAACCCAGTGACTTGGGGCAGACTGTTCCATAAGCCACAGATGAGGTCCTGGGAGCCTTGCAAGAACTGGAAAGGTAGAGGAAGGGAGGCTGGGCTTCTACCCAGTCTGTCTTCAAGACTCAGAGCCAGGCACAGAACAAGTGAGGAGAACTCGGATCTGCAGAGACTAAACATTTGGTGGCAAGTCTCAGGAAGAAGGCATATGCTCATTCCTGGTCCAGAGGCTGGCCACCTGAGCGTTCTAAAACAGGTGGTTATTCACATAAGCCATACATTCCTCCAATCATCCTGGACCTGCCCCTGGGATGCCTTCTCCAATTGCTCTGCTGAAGTGACAACACTTCCGTGAAGCACCCCTTAATCCTTTGCCATGTTGACCTACTGGTTTCTGCCCCGATGGTAACCACCACCAACCTCTGATTGAATGCAGGAACAGTTCTCTTGGATGACCTCCACTTACCAATGATCTGAATTACCTGACTCAGTGGGTACTCAGAGGGACTGCCCTCCCTCACACCTGTCAGCTGGACACTTACGGGGCTGAAAGTCGCCAGCTCATAAGGAGCTCTCTAAATGCCCACAGCTTCTATTCCACACCAGCCCCATGCTGGCCAGGAGCCTCTGGGCTTGCTCCCAAATGCAATCATGTCAGTTTATTTGTGAGTGGGCTCACTCTAATTAGATATTAAAATTTTTCAACAAGTAGGAATGAGTGTTGCTGTTTGTATGAAAATGGAATCGAATGCTTTGGGAAGGCTTGGTAATGCTGACTAACAAAAACATCACCACTGAATTAAGATGTGGGTGAGGTGTCCATGAACATTTGTGGGAAAAATGATAAAAATTCCAAAGTCACTCTGATGATGTTGCAAGTACTTTTAAATTCCTGCTCCATTTTTAAGGAACTAGAAGTCTTGGCTGGTGCACAATTAGCTATGGTCTCAATAAGAAACAATACATCAAAGCTAAAAATAAATGCCCTGGCCTTAGGGCACCTGGGTGGCTCAGTGGGTTAAGCCTCTGCCTTTGACTCAGGTCATGATCTCAGGGTCCTGGGATCCAGCCCCACATTGGGCTCTCTGCTCAGTGGGGAGCCTGCTTTTCCCTCTCTCTCTGCCTTTCTCTCTGCCTGCTTGTGATCTCTCTCTCTCTCTCGCTCTCTGTTAAATAAATAAATAAAATATTTAATAAAAAAATGTCCTGGCCTTATTTTAAAAGACCAGATAATACATTTACTATTTCATGTTTAAGTCATAAATAAAATGTTCAAGTATAATTTTTCAGTAGCTCCCCATTTTCACCTGCTCATCCAATGAATCAAGCAACCACATATCCTGATAAATTCCACTGTAGAGGTTTTACAATTCTTGTTTGGATGGCTGTCACCCTCCCTAGACTGTGAAACCTTGAGAGCTAAAGCGGCGTCCTGTCCACCTCCAGAACCCAACACAGGCTTAGGAAGGAAGGGGTAGCCATATTTATTTGGATTTCTCTGGTGGCAGATTGATACCCAACTCAACATAGCTTCAGAAAACTCAGACTTTATCCTAGGATACGGCAGTGTCTCAGGGAAGCTAAGGGCAAAACTGAGGCTCAGTCTTGGGAACAAAAGGAACTTGCCCTTGAACTTGGATTTCTACTTCTGGAAGTTAGCAAGAAGGCTCTCCCACTTCTCCTTTATTGAAAGCTCTTATGCCTTTTATCTTTGTATGCCTTATATCTTATGCCCTCTCTCTTTGGCTATTTTGAGGAGATTCTTGCTCAGTTCAAGACTCACCATGTGTGCATAAAGAGTCTGGTTGGGTCAAACATCTAGTCTTGCCTAAGGCTCATGGTCAGGTGCAGGGGCACAATAAAGATTGTGGTCATCACCGAAGTGACTATTCAGAGTGGGGGGGGGGTTGGGTACAGAGGGGAGAGAATACGTCTTAACCAAATGGGGACATGGCAGACAACAAAGATGCGCAAAACAGTGGCTAGTGCACGTTTGTGGAAGGAACCGATAAGTAAGAGATAAGTAGCTGTCCCTAAAAGGGGTCCGGCTTTGACCACCGGCGTGAAGAGCAAGGAACCTACAGAGAAGGTCAGTAAGCAGAAGCAGTCGTGCAGGCTGGTAGTCACGTGAACTGCCCCAGAGGTAGGTTCTGGCTTTGAACCTTAACTCGGCCCGTCCTTAACTCTGTGACTTGGGGGCCACATCATTTAGCTTCTCTGTAGCATCAGTTTCTCCATCTGTAACCTGGAGCTGATCATAACTACACGTCTTTGACAGGGCTGAATGATGAAGGGAGTTAGTATTGGTAAAAGAATTAGATGGTGTCTAGCATGCTGTAACCACATCCCAAATGTTGATGAAATTCACTGGCAAGCATGTTCTATTTTAAGCATTGTTTCAGAACTCGAATTGTACATGGGTGCAAATGTTTTCACTTTTAAAAGTAGGAATGTTACACAGGAAGTATGGGGAGGGTGAATAGGCAGAATATAAAAAGGCCATCTTTCTGCATAGTGAAAAGCTTCAGTCACACTTGTAAAAATGAAAATTCTTCCATTTTTATTACCAAAATCTTGACTGGCAGTTGAGTTTGTATCTGAAAGGGAATTATGGAACTGTCATCCGGAACTGTTACTGTTTCTGAAAGTTAAGCAAGACCCCAACCTTGCAAAAGGTGTTATTGAACTGGCTCCTACAAGCATAGTCCATACATGCTCCTCAGGCTTATTCAGAATAGTGAGGGAGCTGACAGTCCAGATAATGTCCGTGCCTACTTGGTGGGGGTCTAAGACCACCAGGAACTTTAGTTCTGCCCAGAAATGCTAAGACCAAAAGTTTTGGAGTCAGGCAAGCTTGACTTAAGTTCTGACTGAGCTCAACACCTGGCTTGGCTTGTGACCATGATAACCTATATGACCCCTTTGTGGCTCAGTTTCTTCATCTATAAGATGGGAGCAACACTGTCTGCCTCCAGGATTGTGGTTTACCCTCAAGCCCTTTTAATAGATGCTGGCATACAGTAGGTGCCTATTAAATAGCGGTAGTCATCAGGGATGCTTGAACTCATCCCAGTGGCTGGTTCACAGATGATAGCTTGCATTACTCTACAGTCTATAGTCCACAATATGGAACAGAACTTAAAGGAGGAGTAATAAAATTCAGATTTCAGGGAACTTTTTCTTCCTTTTCTCTTTTCAAGGAGTTAAGATTTTACCAGGTCCCTTCATTTAGTAGTTGCCAGACAAAGCTCTTTCTTCATTCTTTGATTTGTTTAAGCATTGCTGAATGCCTACTATATACTGGGAGACCCCAACATACAAGGCCAACCTTCACAGACTCTGCCTTCACAGACCAGGGCTCAGATCCTGTAACTTAGCTATATGTCCCTAGCAAGTGACTTAACTTCTCCAAACCTATCATTCTCATGTGCAAAATGATAACAGTAGCTCCCTTCTGGGGTTATCCTCAGGACCCAGTGAGATACATTTGATCAACATGCTTAGCATCCATGCTATGCCCTGGGAGTTGGGGGGAGGAAGTGGGGAGTGGTCCGTGTCAGGTGCAGGCAATAATGGGGTCCTGGTCTGTGGAGAATTTAAAACAATAGTAAGAGGATTAAAACTTGCTTCGCTTTTTACTATTATCACCATTCACTGACTATTTGAAACAATGCAGTGACAAAATACTCCTCTCCACTCCCAGGATAATGTTAATCAAATAAAAAGGAAGGCACATTTTTGCTCTGGTAATAAAACGACAAACCAAAGGCAATATGACGCTCGGGCATGATGCTGAGTTCTCCTGAAAGGAATTTAGTCAAGTGTGCAGGATAAAGAGCACATTTGCTGTATGCAGAAGACATTAGGTGCCCGATATGCTGCCAAGCATCCCCTCTTGAAAAATGCTTCTTTTAAGCACTTCTTATGGCTTGAGGATTTCAGTCCTTTTAGAGAGTGCCGAAAGTTCTTTCACATAAGGTTTGCCACTTTTCTCCGACACAGAAAAGTATTGCGCCATTTTCTATAAAGATACATTGATATATAGGTCAGAAATCACAATTGGAAGATCTGAATTTGAGTCTTTTTCTGGCATGCGCTTACTCACTGTCTGATCTTGGACCAGCTCCTTCATCTCTCTGAATCTGTTTTCTGAGGTGTAAAAGCCATAGTGAACTTCGTTCTGCCTACTTTGCAGAGGGGCTTCATTGAGGGTAAGATATTCCAGCTGGATATTATTGTGTCTTAAAAAATAAGGGTTCCCCAGTTAGAGTTAGAGAAGATCATTCAGGTAACAAGCAAAGATGAAGGGGATGGATAGCAGATGGCAAGTTTTGGGTGAGTTCACCATGGCTTAAGGTTCTCTGTGTGAAGGACTGGTGAGAAATGAGACTTGAGAATTCCTCTGGAAGTAGTTTGGAATGGTCCTTGTATCCTATGGCAAGGAATTCGGTCTTCAGCTAATAGGGAAATAGGGAGGCAACAATTTTTTAAGTCGGGGAGAAGGGAGGTGACATCATTATTTATGTGACTCTAGAGAACGGATTGCAAGGCTAGAGGACAGACAGAAAATACGTGACATAGGTGTTGCCATGTCTCCAGCAAGAAGAGCAGATCTGAAAGTGGGCCAGGGCAGCAGGCAAAGAGAAGGGTTAGATTGGAGAGACAAAGGAAAGGTACTGTGTTTGTATATGGGCTGGAAAATTAAATTCCCCAAGGGATGAAACAGCACAAAACAGAGGGAAAATGGTGTGTATATATGTATATAAACATATATATGCAAAGATAAATATATATATAAATTATACATTTAATTATAAATATATATAAACATATAGAGAGACAGATACAGATATAGATTGATCAACTGATTGAAAGACAGATACCCTACTTATACAGTAGCCTAAGAACCCAAAGTGTTCCATCTTCTCTATTTCCCTGTGGTCATTTCAGTGATGCCCAGCAATGCTGGTGGACCTACTGAACAACACAGAGCACCGGAGTTACACAATCTCTGTACACTGTAGTGGAAACAAGATGCAGTGCTAGCAGGGGCTGCTTACCTGCCGCCAGGGCTCAAGGAAGAGTGCAGACAATTTCCTTAGTACAAATCCCTCAAAATCTTAACCACTCCAGAGCAGCACCCCGACTGTCTCTTACATAGCATGCGCCAAAAGGAATTTGCTTGACAAAGGGCTGCTTCTGGTTTTCAAAACTCCTCATGTGGGGCTTGGCAAGGGAAAGCATGGTAAAGAAAGGGCTGTGCGTCTTTCTCTAATCCAAGAAAGACTAGCTCAGAGCTCTCTGCCTCTTCCTTCAGCATCCGTTGATCCCCAGCCCCCAAAACACTCAGCATACTGACTAGCTCCCACTGCTCTGCTGAAGAACTGGAATCTATGGGATGGGAGAACCTAGGTTTTAGAGGTGAAGGGACTTCTGTACTGCTTGTCCTTCTTCTACTAGTTGTGTGATTACGTAGCTGCATCTTTCTCTCTCTCTCTTTTTTTAAAGATTTTATTTATTTGTTTGACAGAGAGAGAGATCACAAGTAGGCAGAGAAGCAGGCAGAGAGAAAGGAAGGGAAGCAGGCTCTCTGCTGAGCAGAGAGCCCAATGTGATGCTGGGCTCGATCCCAGGACCCTGAGATCAAGGACCTGAGCTAAAGGCAGAGCCTTCAGCTGAGCCACCCAGGCGCCCCCACATCTCTTGATATTGGGGTGATAACACCCACCTTGGGGAGTGTTGAATGAATGAGATAACCTGTATAATACCTAATATGTAGAGGGACTCCATGAAAGCCACTTCAGTTTTTCCTTCCAGAGTGGCTGAACATGTAAGTCTGAATTCCACCTGGATAATGCATATTATGGTATACAGTAGGAACTCAGTAAATGCTTACTATACATCTCTTGTTTGTTGCTGTGCTAACAGATGGCCATTGTCATGTTAATTATTCCATGCTAGTAATAAGCTACTGGTCACAGAGTCAGCTATGTCCTTCGCATTCAATACTCCCGTTTCGGTTGTTTAGAATTAAAAGTGTTGGTCTCAGTGAGAGGGCACTTCTTACAGCTGAGTTTGGTGGATAAAATAGAGACTGGTCATTATATTCATGAGCATCCTCAGAGAAACCCATGTTAACCTGTACTAAAGAAACTCCAGCTCTGTCTTTTTCCATTTCTACCTTCCTATGGTCATAAATCCGAAAAGGGGTTCCTTTTAATATCATTCATCCATTTATTTAAGTAATCAGTCGTTATTCATTTTTCAAGCCCTTTCTTACTCAAAATGACACAATTTAATGAAAAAAGAAAAGGTTGCTGCTCTCACTGAACTTCAGACAAGTACATAAAGATAGTAGGATCGTCAATGCAATGATGGATGGAAGCGCAGGGGCAGTGTGAGTCCCATTAAGGACATCTTGATGCAGTCAGGGAAGTCTTCCCGGAAGAGGTGGTACTTGAGCTGAGTTTTGGTTCCGAGTAGAGGAAACTGTAAGAGCGAAGCCATGATGAGGTAACAGAGTTGATATATTTATAGCACTTCAAAGAGTTGGATATGGAGAAGATAAGGGCCTGGTCTTAAAGGCACTTCTGTGCTAGGCTAAGAAACAGTAACCTCATCTTGAAAGCTAAGGGGAGCCCATGAAGGATCTTTTTCTTATTTGTATTGAAGTTTAATTCACATAGAGGAACATGTTCATATCCTAGATGGACAGCTGTATGAGTTTTCACAAACTGAACACACTTTCATAAACAGAGCACAGACTTGGAAGCAGAACATGACATCACCCCCAAAGCCCTTTGTGTCCCCAGCAAGTCACTACTCCTTCCAGAAGTAGGGAACACATTGTCTAACAGACGTAATGCCTAAGGAAGAGCAGCAATCATATCCCCAAAGTATAATTCTGTCCACCGCTACTGCCACCACCAACACCAACTCTCATTGATTACTACCATGTGTCAGGCTCTGTAGATGAATCATCTCCTTTTGTCCTCATGGCAGCTCATAAAGATGATACTTCTAGTATCCTTGCTTTAGAGTTGGAGAAACTGAGGCACGCAGACACTAGAGAACTGTGCCAAAGGCACAGAACAAGTACATGGCAGCACCTGGATGCAAATCCTGGTGTCTCAATCCATTTGTAAGTGAGTTCTATTCACCAGCATAATGGATTATGCATTACAGAGCCTGACTTGGGGTTCATTCTTCTCTCGGGTGCAGTGGGCCACCTGGGGCTCCCTCTCCTGTCACAAGCTTTTCCACATCTTTGTATAATCTATTGTGGAATATCACCCACTACTCACTCACGCGTCTGATGAACTGATATGTGGGAAGCAGGTGCTAAGGAAGGAGTGGGTGGTGAGCTCTTGCTTTGCACTTCATTAGGCAAAACAAGAGATGCCCTTCTCTTCTGCTTTCTCTGTGCTTGTGGTCTATTTGGCTGGGAGAGTGAAAAGGGCTTCAATAAAATATTAACAGCATTACGGTTAACATCAGCACGGGGCACCACCCAGTTTTTGCATGTTCCAAAGAGATGCCAGGATAACAGATGTGAAAGATGAAATGCTTTGAACTACTGGAGTCAGAACTCCCAGTGCCATAGACCAGTTTTTCCTGTTCTCGAGCTTCGTATAATGGAATCACATAGTATACTCCCTTTTGTGTCTGGTTTCTATCACTCTACATCTAGGAAGACTGTGTCACTTGTGGGTCTCATGTTTCTTGACTTTCTGGCAGCCAGGGAAGTGAGTTGTCTACTACTCCTTCTTGAGACACTTTTTGGTTCTGGTCTGTGGACCTGCTCTTTTGATTTTTTTTTTTTTTTTGTTGCTGGCATGGTTTTCATTTTATTGTTATTATTATTTTACTTTTTAAACATCTTTGCTGATTGTTTCATGTCTATTTACCCCTTTAAATGTTGGGGAACTCCAGAGTTCAGTACTGCAGCTTCTTCCTTTCTTTATTTACACTACCTTCCTGGATTAATTCTTCTAGAACATGGCTTTCTACATCGTATATAAGTTAACCCACTCCATAGACTGTATTTCAACCCTAACCTCTCTGCTGGACTCTAAGCTCTATAGTTGGGTACCCACTTGACAGCTCCACTGGGATGAACAACAGTAATCTAAATTCACATGTCCCAGATACATGCTTTGGCCGTTTCCCATTTCTCAATCCAATAAATACCATCCTCTAGTCACATGAACCTTTCTGCTCCTTTGTGAACTTGTTCCCATCTTAAGGTCTTTGCATTAGGTATTCCTTCTTCCTGGACTGTTCTTCCCCCCATTTCTTGCTGGTTTGCCTTTTCCAACAGGTCTCAGTTCATCTGACCTCTAGTCTGGAGGAGCATTCCAGGTTCTTGTCACCTAGTCAGTTTCCAGAGTCATAGGATTCATCACAATGAATAATTTCATGGTTATTCCTTTGTTCATTTTCTCACTGCTTATCTCCTCTCATCTCCCCATAAGTCCATGAGAACAAGGATCTTAGTGGTATCCCGAGAACCTGGAGCAGTATCTGGGACATAGTGGGCACTCGATAAATGCCAGCTGGCTTGCTTCATGAATGACTCACACTGCATCTTTCAGAGATACTCAGGCTGAGGAATGGTGATGGATCAGAGGAGGACAAGAGGGAAACAGACAGGTGAGTTTAGAACAAATGAGAAGACAGTCCTTAGTGAGAGACCATCAACGGTTGGTGCCTTCATGACAGTCCTCTCAAGAGTGTCTGGGATCCCTGAGAATAAACATTTGAGAGCAGTTGATCCTCATGTAATTGTGTATTAACTGGCATATTCAATTGCCTAGAACATTCCTTTCTTCAACATTTAAGGAGAGCAGAAATTTCACGTATATAGGTCAATAGAGGTCTCTTAGGTTTTTCATCATGTGCTTTGCTAAACTTTATGTTCCTTCTGTCAATGGGTCTGGGATCAATTTGCCACACACACACACACACACACACACACACACACTGAATGATCAAAACTTAAGACTTTGATTCCTTTGGCTTTGTCAGGACAAAACAACTTACAAGTTTATAACAATGAAACCAGAAATAAGGCAATATTAAAAATAAAACTTAAAAAGTCCAAAACATCTATTTTGTGATGCTTTCCCAAGCCTGAAAATTGACATTTCTTAAATACATCAATGGAACCAAAACACTTTGATACTCTCTCAGGGCCCATTCATATTATTAAATCTGCTTTGTCGTCAGAGGTGAACATGCTATGTTCATTTAAAATGAAAAATGTTTCCTCTGGGGGCATTTAGGAAACCACAGGAATGAGGCCCCATATTTACCAGCCTGGGTCTTCATGCTGCCTGGGAGAAGAAAGAGATTTTGCTATGATGTAAGACAGATGAGGTTTGAGTTCATTTTTTAGCTGAGTGATCTTGCTTGAGTGTCAGTTTCTTTATCTGGGAAATAGGAAAGATATATAGCCCTCCACAGTCCTCTGAGGGTCTCACGTGGACGAGACACTAGAGTAGCTGATGGACGGTGGGGGTTCAACCAAGGCTGAGGCCGACTCTGTCTCTTTTCCTTCCCCCAAATTCCTTCCCTTCCATGCTTTAGTCTCCCAAAATGGACCAGAGGGGAAAAAAAAAGGTTTATATTAGATAATGTAAACATCTAATACTAGCTATTATATCTAATACAAATAATATAATATTAGACCTTCCACATTCAACACGTGCCTTTTTAGATAAGCTGCAATGATCTACATTTTCTCACTTCCAATAAGCCCTATAGGTGGGGAGAAAAATGAGGGATATGGTTTTTGATCAGTATTCTGCAGAGCTTCTGTGCAGGAGAATCAAGGACAGTCCAAACTTACTAAACATGGTAGATTGTGTGCATAATAATTACCCTCAGGTAGTACCCTCCCACATTGATTCTTGGCATGGTTGCACCACTTGTTTTGACCAATGGGAAGAAGTGGAGGTGAGCCATGTGTTTGTTCACTGGGGCTTGTATTATCTCTTGCAATGCTTGGAACCCTGAGACCACCATGTGAGTGTTCTTGCACTCCCTACTGAAGGATGAGAGGCCACGTGGTAGAGAATTGGATGCCTTGGTCTCTGGTCTGCCACATGGCTGGATGTGTGAGGGAGGCTGACCTAGATCACCTGAGAGCCATCAGTCCCATGAAGTGACTGGAGACACTCACCAAAGCCCAGAAGGAATTCCCAGCCAACCCACAGAACTGGAAGCTAAATAATGGTGATTATTTTAAGCCATTACATGTTGAGGTCATTATAAGGCAAAAGATAACTAATACTCCAAGTTAACAGAGATGAAGGAAAAGGAGTTTGATTAGGAGAAATGACTAAGAAAGGGACTGACATCTGAGCACCTCTGTGTGGCAGTTCTCACTCAATTTATTTCATTTGATCTTTACAGCTAACCCACAGAGCAAAGCCTAGATTGCAGCCAAGAAAAGCAAGAGAGATATTATATCTTGTCCAAGGACACACCACAAAGTAGGGGCTATTATCCTGTTTATTAGATGAGTTTACTGGCTCAGAAGTGAAAACATTTGCCCAAGAAACTAATTGTAAATAGCAGAACTGGACTAAAAAAAAATTGGTAAGTTTGGCACAAGAGCCAGGGTTCTTTTGAATACTCTTGATGAGGTACGTACAGAACAAGCTTCCAAAGCTGCCCCTCTGTCTGTAAATGAAGCTGGAACCCTGTCCACCAAAGCACCATTCACGTGTTTGCTTCTTTGTCCTTCAGTGGGCTGTCCACCTCCCCTGCTTCCTGTGTTTTGGAGTCAAGAGTGGTAGCCACCATCTCAGAGGGGGGATAGATGGTCTGATCCCAGGATGCTTCTCCATGGGGTCCTGGATCCCGAGGCATCAGAATTATGTACAAGCCATAGGCTCCAGTGAGAGACTAAATTTAGAGTCTGCTGGAATGGACATAATAAGGAGTGTGGTGGGCATGGTGGGAGTGGTGATCTAGCCCTCCATGCTCTTCCCACCACATGCAAATAGTGCAGCATCTTAAAAATTGGACTTTGTGACACATTTGTGAACCTGAAATCAAATGTAGTAGATCCTACATAGCATTGAAAATGAAATAAATAAAAATAGAAAACATCAGAATGATTTCCTGGGTATTTTCTCTGGGTTAAATGTGGCTTCATGGGCATTTTCTGTTTTAAGTATATGCTACTAGATTATCAAGTAAAATGAACTTCTTACTAACAGGTTTGGTCCAAAGAATGAGTAGGGCCTGAGTATCCCCTTTCTGAATTAAAGGGCCTGGAAAGTTAATTCCTACATTTCCCCAAATCCTGCAGCTCTGGAGAAGGTCTGGATTTTGTGAATTAGATGCAAGATCTAGAACACAGAGGTGAGACAAAGGCTGTTTTTCAGCTGCTTCTGCTTTTTGTCTCTGGCAATCATGGTCATGGAGATATTGGAATTTTTGATAACATCATTCCAGTGTCTAGTCGCAAGATTTGTGCTGGTCCAGAAGGTGGCCACCATCTGTGTTTTGCCAGGGCAGACCCAGAAGGTGGTGTGGCTCTGGAGCTAACAGCTGTGGTAGGGGTCTTCACCACAACTGGGAAGCTGGTCCACCAGGTCTAGGAGAGGAACATGTCCTGAGAGAGGATTTAACCCTCCTCCAAGGCCGATGGATGTGAAAAGTCCTCATGTGTAACCACGGCAGGAGGTGTAGAAGGAAGGCGCTTTATAATGTCATCAATACACAGCAATCTTTTCTAAAATTCTTCAGGCCAGGAGAAATTACATACACCCTGGAAGTCCTCCTGACAACATTTTTTGCAAATATCACGCCACATATCTCTCCTGTTCCATTACATATCCCCTAAACATGCATATTTGGCTCTGTTTAACTATTCAACTTGATTTCCATTGATAAACTTCAATTTTATTTTCTCGGAGTGTGTTCTTGGGAGCTGAATTGGACTCTGGTCCCAAAGAACACACAGCCTGTGGGGAATCCAAGATGTGGGATTTGTGATGACTCAACTCAATAAGCTCTGTCATGGAAACAAGAAGGGTGCACTTTGGACCCTGAATCATGACATGGGGGAGGGGAAGCGGGGACCTGCGGTGCCTGTTCCTCTGTCACACCACATTCATTTCAAGTAAGCCTCACCATAGTGAGATACATCAGATTATTACAGTTTAACAGAAAAGGAAACTGAGGCACATCAAGGTACATTTTCTATGGACGTTTACACAGCTACTGAGGTTTGAAATTGGGATTCAAACCCAGGTGTGTCTGACTCCACCATCCACACAGCAATGAAGTTGTCCATAAATACTGTAGGAATTTTCCCAGAAATAAATTTCTGGTTGAAATTCCAGCAAAGGAAAAATCAAAAGTCACAGATAAACTTGCGTTTGGAGCACTCTCTGCTATATTTCTCTTGATTCTGATAAATTCCTGACCAACCATGGTCAGGTCTGATAAATCCCATGACCAACCATTTTGACCAACCATCAAAATCTGTTATCACAGCATCCTCATTGGTGATGAGGAGCAATGTTATAAAAGCTACCAAGGATTGCTTCAATTTGCTAAATAGACATCTCTTTTGGACAACTGCAGATCTTGGTGTGGAAGGGACCTCCACACTGTAAGTTTTTTTCCCCTGTAAATATTTGACAGACTTGGCAGAACACAGTATTCATGTCTGGGACAGTAAACCACTTGGGTGTTTACAAGGGAAAGGCTTAGGTCCTAAAAGTATAGTGGGGGGAGAGGATATTCCACCCACTCCATGGGGCCAAGGACAGTGGCCCAATCCAGGTTTGTGGGTCATTAGACTTAAATACTTTGGAGGGATCCTCTTTAAGAAAAATATTGCAAGGGGTCCCTGGATGGCTTAATCCATTAGGTGTCTGCCTTTGGCTCAGGTCATATTCCCATGGTCCTGGGATCCATTAGAATCCCTGCTCAGAGGGGAGACTTCTTCTCCCTCTGCCACTCCTCCTCCTTGTGCTCTCTCACTCTCTCTCTCAAATAAATAAATAATTAAGTACATACATACATACAGTCTTTAAAAATATCACAAAAAATCAGTACACACTGGCTAGGGCCCTTTAGAGGGCCTTGGAAGGACATTTCAAGTGAAAGGTCCTGAAGCTTAAATTTCATTGAGAGGGAACCCATGGAATGGGAGAAGCAAATGACACTATAGACAAAGGGCTGATATCCAAGATCTATAAAGAACTCCCTAAAATCAACACTTGAAAACAGATAATCACGTCAAAAAATGGGCAGAAGACATGAACAGACACTTCTCCAAAGAAGACATACAAAAGGCTAACAGACATATTAAAAAATGTTCATCATCATTAGCCATCAGGGAGATTCAAATCAAAACCACATTGAGATACCACCTTATACCTGTTATAATGGCCAGAATTAATAAGACAGTAAACAATAAATTTTGTAGAGGATGTGGAGAAAGGGGAACCCTCTTACACCGTTGGTGGGAATGCAAGTTGGTGCAGCCACTTTGGAAAACAGTGTGGAGATGCCTTAAGAAATTAAAAATAGAGCTACCCTATGACCCTGCAATTGCACTACTGGGTATTTACCCCAAAGATACAGATATAGTGAAAAGAAGGGCGATCTGTATCCCAATGTTCATAGCAGCAATGGCCACAACCGCCAAATTGTGGAAAGAGCCAAAATGCCCTTCAACAGACGAATGGATAAAGAAGATATGGTCCATATATGCAATGGAATATTATGTCTCCATCAGAAAGGATGAATACCCAACTTTTGTATCAACATGGATGGGGCTGGAGGAGATGATGCTGAGTGAAATAAGTCAAGCAGAGAGAGTCAATTACCATATGGTTTCACTTTCTTGTGGAGCATAAGGAATAACATGGAGGACATTAGGAAAAGGAAAGGAAAAGTGAATTAGGGGAAATCGGAGGGGGAGATGAAGAATGAGAGACTGTGGACACTGACAAACAAACTGAAGGTTTTGGAGGGGAGAGGGGTGGGGGGTTAGGTGGACCTGGTGATGGGTATTAAGGAGGGCATGTATTGCATGGAGCACTGTGTGTGGCACCTAAACAATGAATCTTGGGATACTGAAAAAATAAAATTAAATTAAAAAAATAAACAATGGGGGCGCCTGGGTGGCTCAGTGGGTTAAAGCCTCTGCCTTCGGCTCAGGTCATGATCCCAGGGTCCTGGGATCGAGCCCTGCATCAGGCTGTCTGCTCAGCAGGGAGCCTGCTTCCCTTCCTCTCTCTGTCTGCCTCTCTGCCTACCTGTGATCTCTGTCTGTCAAATAAATAAATAAAATCTTTGAAAAAAATGTA